>NC_079560.1:12688750-13296875 GCF_015846415.1 Triplophysa dalaica | reverse complement strand
CCTCCTCGAGTCAACGTCATAGACGACCGGCGACAGTGCGTCAAGACAGAGCGTTTCTAGAGAGTCTTACCATCATACATATGCATACATGTTCAACTCTGATTACACACTGCCATTGTTCACAACACATCAGCAAGTATTTCTATTCGTTTATTTTGTTATATGCCCAAACAAGCAAATTAAATACAAGTGCAGGTCCGTTTTTGTATGGGCAAGGTACTGTGAGGTAATGTGAATGGTACTTAGGTTTAACGTTCATTGTTTGTGTGTGTGTGTTTTGATGACTTTATTTTGTGCGTGTTTGTTTGTATGTGTGGGGGATACATTAGAAACAGATGAGATCATTGTGTATCGCCGATTCCTTTTCCTTGTCGGAATAAGCTGCGTGTTTCATACTTGTGAACTTTTCATCACATGGTAAATAGATGATTTTATGGTCAGACCTCGACAAACAGTTGGATAGATTTGTGTTGCATTAGATATATTTTGATACGTGAACCAAGTTGAAACTTGCTTACTTTTGAGATGTTGATATTTGTGTGGAATTAAAAAAGCAAAAACGTATGAGAACAAAGATTACAATTGTCTTGGATGTCATTTGTATAGCCAATGGCGTGCAGTTGAGTACATGGGAGTCTGGTTTGGTTACATGAGAAAGTTACTGACAGAACGTTATACATCATTCTCACACGGTGAACAAATGTCAGTGCCGATGATGTATTTGTGTGAAAACATCTAACAGGAATGTGGCGCACGTTGCAAGCTTTGACATCTGAACTGTCTGGATAGTGTGGTCTCTTGTATTCGTAGAAAAATACTTAAAGTACTTTAAAAATCATAGTGGTCAAGAGGCGTCACCTCTCTTCACCCTTTCTCCCACATTCCAGTGATCTCTAGGCTCCACATGGATGTTTAGTACTTACGTGTAGCGGAGGTTAGATCTAACATTTTACATAGGGATGTGTCGGAATTATGATCCTTCTGCATTCAGGAGAATGTTTCCGGTTTAGTGAAAATTACGCTTTCAAGAACTCGGAGTGTCTGTTAAAATGGATGAATAACTTGAAAATGTTTGTAGTCAAAGATGTAACGGCTTTATTTATGATTGATTTATTGTAAATGATTTTGAGGACATAAAGTGAAAATATGTTTTGGACATTATGGAATAAAAGCGAAATAAATGTATATGTTGAATTTTTTTGAAAATATTGAAGTTCTCTTTTTTTTATTCATGAATTGTGCTTAAATGTTCCATGTTGGTGTTTTGCTTTTGCTTAAATATCAAATCGGAATCTTCCAATATATATCTATAGGCTCTTAATAATAGAAATAATAGGTAATTGTAGAATAGAAGATAAATGTGTCGCCATCTAATGGTAAGGTTTCGAATTTCAACCAATAGCTCATTCCATGCTGATGTAAGTGATGTAAAGGACACTTTCTCACACATTTGATATAGTTGTTTATTGAAAAAGGGACATTGACATTGGGTAAATAAGTGCTGTCAAATCGATTAATAGTGATGTGTGTAATATGTGTGTGTCATGTACAGTATATATAAATACACAAACATACATGTATATATTTTTGAAATATGAGTAATTTTTGTTTAAACAATGTAAATTATATTTCAATCTAAATTTCTATGTTTTGATATATATATATATATATATATATGAACACACACAAGTGTGTGCATGTGTCTGCTTGTGTGTGCTTGTATACATGGTTTACGAGGACACAAATATGTGTAATAGCACGTATAACAATGTAAGCATGGTTTACGAAGACATACTCATATATACAAGTATATGTGTGTGTACACATTTTTATATGAATAAATATATAGTACATGCCACACAAATGTTATATAAACACAAACATTTATTTTGGAACCGATTAATCACAATTATTATTAATCGAATTGACAGCACTGATGTGCATAAAACATTCCGTACAAAAAGATTGGATTGGAGTATATGTGAATTTACAGACATTCAACTATGTATTAAAAAGTAAATACACGCTCAGTGATCCAAAAAGGGATCAGAAATATAAATGGTCTGAACGAGACCCTATAAATTACATTTTCGTGAACTAGCACAAATGGAAGACCAAAAGAGCTCCTAAAAACCAAAGCCCTAAATATATGAATCTTGCTGATGAATCTACATCTTCTTCTACCACAATGGGCCAGCAAAAGCGTTATGTGGAGCCAACTGGAGTGACATTAAATACTGAAGCATGGGATACAGAATTCCAGGCATAAAGGTCGTGAATCCATATGGATTATTTGGCCATGAGTGCTTGTTTGCGAGGGAATTGAGCTTTTGCTCCAGAGGTCAGCAATGAGGGCTGAGGATTATGATATAAAACTGCTTACTGTAATGCTGTTCTGCACTTCATGACAAAATTTGAATTCCCTCCCCTTCAGTACTTCTCTAAACCAAAAGATCCAGTAAGAAGCTGATCATGGTGTTCCATGTGTATTGTTGACCCACGTGCTGTTTGCCCATGTGGGAAAGGTGTCGAGCTGGAACATGGCTCTTCCCCACGTGTTGATGCCGAGATTGATGCACAGAATACCAATGAGGTTGAGCATGAAACCTGCTTTTGCCTACAGAGAGAACAACACAAAAATGAATCACTCACATGATTTTTTTAAGAGTGACATTTTCTCACTTAAAGTGAAAGTTCACCCAAAATAAATGACAAGGAAGAGATCATAGCATTTTGGGCTTTAGGGCACATGGAATAAAATTAGATTGTGAATGATTAATATTATGTAACAATAAAACGATAAAGGAAAGGGCTCAAGTGAAATGTTCAGCCATACCATGTCCAAGACTTTGAGGTTGCCGTAGGAGAAAGCAATGGCGTTGGGTGGAGTGGCAACAGGAAGCATGAAGGCTAGCGATGCGCTAATGGTGCAGGGCAGCATGACATATAGAGGATGGAGGTGGATAGTCGTGGCCTGAACACAAAGGCAACATATTCTTATTATTTCATATCTTAACATGTATGAAGCGTATTATTGTTAATACTCAAGGATTCGTCTTTAGATTTCGTATTATAGTTTTGTTGGGAAAGATCAACCAATGCTAACTACACCTGTTGCTTAACTGCATGCTATAGGATGTACTCAACAGTGCCGGGTAAATTATGTCAAAAAAGTAATTAATTACTAATTACATTGTCGACATTGTATTTGAAACCTTGACCACATAGACAACTTTAATTTAACTTTTGAGAATTTGTTTATTTTTATCAGAGCCAATAGCCTAGTGGGCAGTTCTCTAACATATGATGCCATGCATATGGTGACCCGAGTTCGAATCCTGGCTCAATGTCCTTCGCCAATCCCATTTCCCTCTCTCCACCCTTTAGTTTTCTGCATTCCTAATATACTGTTCTATTAAAGTATAAAAAGGCAAAATGCCCCCTAACATACGTATATTTTTAATAATAATTGATTTATTCGAACAATCAACTAAACCCATATTCCCTGAAGCGCTGTTGTATGCCGCTTTTCCAAATCAAATCTACATAAAAAATATATGTAAATATAAAACAACGCATTTCTAACTTACTTATTTAAATTTAAGAATTTAAATTAAATAAAGAAATTAAAATCAAGAATTGTTGAAAGCAATCACAGTTTGTGTTAAATGCTGTAACCGTTATTAAAATAAATTTTTCATTTTCCTCCCAAAACCTAAGATTTCCAAAGTCGTTGTTTTTAAGGAAAGGAAAAAACACATTACTTCTAAAAATCATGAATTACTTTTATGGTCAAAGTTGACAAGCACTTTTTATTACTTTTAATTGGTTAGATATTTGCTAAGCCTGGTGAAAAATTAAAAGGGTGACTAATAATAATGATTTATGACGAAATATGGAGTTACAAGGTTTCAGAAGGACAGCATTGAAGTATAAAAAAATAATAAAAATCCAGGGCATTTCTTTTTCAGGGAAAAGTGATTTCATTACAGTAATGAGTGACAGTTTAATACATTTACATCCATCCCTGTTACTCACCATAGAAGCGAGAATGGGCAGGAAGAGAGTGGTGGTGGCTGTGTTGCTGGAGCACTCCGTGAACATTCCCACCAGCAGACAGAGTATCAGAGAGATGGCAAAGGGTGGGATGCTCTGCAGAGGGGCCAAACTTTCACCCAACCACACAGACAATCCTGATTCCTGTACACACACACACACACACACATTATAAAATCGTGACTTCTTATATTAGCTCCACAGTCAAGATTCGTAAGTGTTGATTTTACCAGCCTATGTGTATTATTGCTTATACTACTAAACATGCGATATTATATTGTATATTATGTTGTTAACATTAATATGACCCAGAGCAGAAGGGACCAGACCATATCCTAATCGTAATTTAAACAGATTATGCACTTGACATGTTCCAGAATGCATATTCACTGTCATTGTAATGTGTTTTTGAAGCGTGGTTTTACCTCGCTTCCACTCGCCAGAGCAAATCCTCCCCCCAGCAGCAGAACTATATTCCAGGGCATCCGTTCATGCACCACCTTCCAGTTCAGAAGAGTGGGAGGAGCCTTCAACTTTTTAGGTGCTCTCTTCTCCTGTTTGTCCTCTGTGTTTTGAGAAAACCGATCTGATATAACATCTGATATAAACTAATCTGCAGAACGTTCTGTGGAGAACAAATATGCAGCATGCTTTGAATGAAGGTGGACCTCACCGTCCTGGTGATCTTCTTCTTGTTCATCACAATAACCATCTGTACTTTTACAGCAACACTCCACTCGTGATGGAATGATGAAGAACAGGGTTGACATTAAAATGGCCACAGTGCCATCTGTGACGTATCTTTGAAAAGACAAACACAACAATTATTATGATAATGATTATTATTATGAACGATAATAATCCATACCATAAAAATATTAATAATAATTATTGTTGTTATATAAATTGTTATGATATAAATTATTTGATATAAAACTTTTGAAGGTTAATAATGACATCATTTTCATTTCAAACATATATTTTTTAAGCGAATCTGACTCACTGTCCATTTTTGTTAAAAGCCTCACTGGCCCAGCCCGGCATGAAACCCGGTTCTCGTGTGAACCACAGTATCACCAGCAACACAAAGATGACCAGCACAGCACCCTCGGCAAAAGACATGCGTCCCAGTTTCTTATATTCGTTCTTCATCACATTGTATGCCCCTTTGTCTCCCTCGTTCGACTGACCACAGCCGAAGGATTTTTTGAAGCTTAAGAATACAAGTACCATAAATGAAGATAACATTTCTGAGATAACGTTTACATTTAATGACTTGTCAATTATTTCAGCACAATTCACAGCAAACTAATCTATCCGCCTGATAACATTCAGTACATTGACTGACACGTTGTGTACAGGGGGCGTGTTACTCACTTTAAGCCCATGTATAAGCACTGAAGCCAAACCCAAGCCAGAATGAGCATCATCACCATGTTAGGAAAGGCAAAGCCGAACCAGCTAGCGAAATTGATCACATCGGGGTTTTGTGGAAAAATACTGTATAAAACAATGTGAGAACAATTAGAAAACATTGACAATTTACCCACAAATGTTTAAATTAAAAACAAAGGAAAACTGAAAACACTGGAAATGTTGTCAACTTCTTACATACAACCTGAAAGTTCCTAAAAAATGAGTGCTCTGATAGTTCAGTATGCATTTTTTAATCACAACTTGGTTCATTTATTTTATAATGTGCTGCTTTATTTTTGTTGGTGTGAGACATAACACAACACATGATGAACTTACTCGTCCATCTGGCCCTTGAGAATGAGATTTGGTGTGGTGCCTGTTAAAGTAGCTGTTCCTCCGATGCTGGCGGAATAACACACAGAAAGACTCATCCCTTTAAAAAGATGAAGATATTTGGCCTCACGCTCTATCCTCCTGCGTTCAGAAGGTGAACTGAGTCCCGCTTCGAGATCTGAGTTTTCTGTCGAAGTTTAAAAGCATAGATGTAGATTAAACTTGCTGTCAGTTAACAAAAGTATATATTAAAGGGTACAAATAAAAGTAATTTATTCACCCTCAAGTTTTTTAAAATCTTTAAAGATTTAAGGTTGGACCTAAGAGATATCCAGCCTCAGTCACCATTCACTTCCTTTGTATAGATGCAATGAAAGTGAATGGTGACTGAGGCTGTCGTTCCCTAACATTTTACCGTTTGTGTTCTTAATCATAAAAAATCAACATGAGGGTGTGCAAATTAAATATTATTACTGGTTGAATAAATCCTTTAAACTTTAAAGTCAGGGGCATACAGTACATACAATAGCCCATATGGATAAATCAATATTTAAAGGGACAGTTCACCCAAAAATTTGAAATTTTGTCAACATTTGCTCACTCTCTAGTTGTTCCAAATCTGTATACATTTCTTTGTTCAAATGAACACAGAGAAAAATATTTGGACGAATGCTTGCAATCAAACAGTTCTCGGACACTATTATAGCATCAGACCCAAAACTTATGCTCATGAAAACCACACACATGCATGTGATATTAGCGCGCGGAACAGTTAAAAGTGACCAATCAAAGGATCGGAGTCTGCCATTGTCCCGCCTCCAAAGTCTCAGAAGTCAACTATACAAGTGAGCAAGTGTTGAGCAGTTGCGAGAGCATAGAAAGAATTGCATGCACGCTCATTAAAGCCTCTGCTCGTGGACTTCATTTTCGAACGCGGATACTCTTCTGCACGCTCGCGGAGCATTAATGCGCTCTTGCGAGGGTGTGTTTACACTCGTGGAACTGTTCTGCTTTTGGGTCTGAATAAACTGTTTGCTTTCCTACATTCTTCAAAATATCTTCTTTTGTTGGAACAACTCGAGGGTGAGTAAATGATGACAGGATTTCCATTTTTAGGTGAACCGTTCCTTTAAGAAGTCAGACATACTATCAGGTTTGATCCCGGTGCTGTTGTCCAAAGGTGGCTTGGTATTAGACACCTCAGCCAGCTCAAAAGCCTGGTTGTCTTGGCCTTCTTTCTCATCAGCCTCTGCCTCCGTGGCACTGAGCTGCTCGAGAACAGCCTGAGAAATGGGCAACATCATGGCTGTGGTGGCCGTGTTGCTGATCCACATAGAGAGGAAGGCTGTTACCATCATGAACCCCAACATTAACCTGTAAGAGACGACAGAGAGCCATCATTGAAAGAGCTTGAAATGATGTAAGACAGAAATAGAAGACAAGTTTAATGTGTGATCTTACAAAGCAGGTCGAACTCCGACTATTAGGAGAACCCGGAGAGCGATGCGCTTGTGGAGGTTCCATTGCTCAACGGCAATAGCCACCAGCAACCCCCCAATAAACAGCATATTGGTGTCCTTTAAATACTGCACACACACCTGAAAGACAAACAAACTAATATGAAACTAACGTCCAAATGTAATTAAACAATGAGTTCAAGGCCTCAATCCCAGCCGTGAACAACATCAGACATTTTGATAAGAATGATGTGGAGAAAAATAAAGAATGTGAAACGTAGATTCAAATCTGTCCTGAGGTTCATAAAAACGCTTTTATGGCCCATAAAGTGTTCAGATACTGTTGATCTCATGATGATGTAAGGAATTCTCACAGGACATGTGACAGAGTCCTAAACACTTTTGTGTGTCTTATGTGTTCATGCCTGTGATAATATCATGCATCCTCGAATAGCACACAAAAACTAACAAAAAAAAAAGAATTAACAACGTTATTTGACATTCAACAGACAGAAAGACAGATACCTGTCCAGATTCCATGATTCCCATCATTGGGAAGAGGACCACAGGCAGCAGGGCTGTGATGGCCAAAGGCATGCACTCTGTGCACCAGTACAGTGCCATGAGGATGATGGCATATCCACATTTTGCTTCCTGAAAATCAGAACAGTCACTTTTAATCAAATGCAGGTAAGACCAAAATAGAGACAAGCAAATCACAAAGACTTATGAGTAAGATATCATATCATTCCTAAGATTTAGAACATAATTCAAGTATTCAATGTGGTTATTTATATCTCTCTATGACATTATTATTATACATTTCTGCATGATGAAGGTACCCGAGGTCAATACTGTATCTCTAGGATTGCTGTCAGAACACTGATAAAAGGAAACATTGACCGCAGACCACTATAAAGCACTGAGATTTATGACAAGATGAAAGGCAATCAAATACATTTTAACTTTCCGATACTCATCCGTTTGTTGTATTCAAATTTACATGAGCTTAAATATCTTTGGTGGAACAAAACAAACAAATAGTTCAAAGTAAAGTTATTATGGCTTGTTTTTAGTTTTTTTGTAGGTTTAGTAATATTTTGAGTTGGCTTTTTATTTGTTTGTTTTGTTTTCATGTTAATTTTGGTAACATTTGTAATTGTAATTTGGTCTTTTTGTCATTTATTTGTTTGTTTTACTATGTTATGTTAATTTGTTTCAGTTTTAATTGTAGGATCGTTTTTTTAGGAAATAGTTTTAGTGCCTCAACCAGCATTTCCAATATTCCTTTAGTTTGAGTTTTTTAAATAATATTTATTTAAATTGATGTTAATTTAAAGAAATGTTTGAATAGCTTTTAATAAGCAACCCTAAATAACTTCTTGTTTTGAGTTAGATGAAACTTGAAAAAAGTCATTTTTTTGTGATTTAATGTTTTGTACAAGAAAAGTCATTTCACACAACAGAACGTTTTGTGAAAAGATAATCTTGATATCTTTAACATTGACTGAGTAAAATCATCTCAAATATTGAAATCGTTGCAAATGTAATGCTTGTTGTCTCAAAATTGGATGTTGGGACTGCGTGAATTTCACAGACTGGGTGACAAATGTTTTAATAGTTTTAGATATTTATAAAGAACCTTAAATAATGTTTTATAATCAAGTAACAACTTTTTTTTATTTTATTTTCCACCAGCTTTGCATTATTAGATCAAAACTTGATCCTCAGTGGTGTGAAGTGGGGTCTTTGAGGACAAAATAAAGAGTTTCTGGAGTAACTGTAGGCCACATTGTTTTATTGTCTTTGTTTGTAACCTCAACTGTTTCTGACATCTGCAAGCTGTGTAAATACAGTCCCCAGTGTGCCGCATCCCATAGATAGTTTCTTTTCCAGCCATCACTACTGCATATACAGCTGTTGCTTGTTTTTAATACAATTAAGTTCAGCTGCAGGAGGCATGATCACTTATAAATAAAACCTTATAATAAAGTCTGTTCAATTGTTATTATCAATTAATATTTATAAATAATTTATTTAAATTGTATCATATAAAACAACATTTTAGGTAATCTGACAGAGCATTTTAGTAACAATTTATTTCACAGTCCGATGTGAATTTACTAGGTAACAACCCATTTTAGGTCCATATAGTTACTCTTTTGTGTTTTGTTTGGCTATTGTTGTAAAATGTAACCACATTCTCACAGGTAATACAAATCATTTTGTTTAAATGTGTCAAGCCCCCTGCCGGACTTTGTCACAAAATACTCACTGGACACAAACGCACTTACTGGTGTTGGGATAACCAAAGGCAAAGGTAGGATCACAATAGGTGTGATGAAGATGATCAGGTAGTTTCTGTGAACCAACATCCACCGCAGAACTGAACGGAAGTCCATGTCTTCTGGCTCTGATCTGTAGATGTCAGGCGTGTGGTGGATGGAGAAAATGCCAAACGCTGATAATGGGAGTCGAGCAAAAGAGGCTGAGCATGATCAATGTGTTTATAGGCATCGTCACATAAGAAAAATTAAACATTAACTGTGTGAACAAGGGGAGGATAAACAGGGGTATGAAAGGAGTGAAAAGGGGAGGGAGAAAGACAGCAAACAAATGTGATTTATTCTGTGGTCAAAAGATTAACACGTCTGTGGTTAGAAACTCAGTGTGATGGAATTTAATGCTGTTTAATATTGCTGATGTCATGTATAAAAGAACAAAACGCTCATATATAATGCAATCCCAAAAATTTGATACATCAGCACAGTTCCTGCATTATAATCAAAACTGCTTGTTATTTTTGGTAAAATGTGATCATGTGTAAGAATTACAGGAAAAAAAGATTAACGGTCAAAAACCACAGGCTAAAAATGTCAACTGAGGCGCACCTTTATCTACACTTCAGAGAAATGTGTCGAAGTTGTTTAGAAGATAACGCATTGTGCTTTTATCTTGTTTAACACAATCCTGATATAAACACACATTGTCAAAATTAAAACAAAATAAAATGAAAACATGCTATATATTAATACCAAAAATTGATAGAAATAACAATAATGAAAACATTGAAAATGTATAATAAATTATTTTCATAAAATGACTACAATTAAGATTTTGGTTAATGAATTTAATCAAATCATAAAAATCAACAAAAAAAGACATTACACCCAGTTCATGAATGTGAATAAATGACACATACTCGGCTGGAACAGAAACGATAATTAATATCAAGAAGAAGAACATCAGTGTGTGAATCACCTGATAATCTTCAGTTCAGTACAGAGAACACTGCTTATACTTCCAATTTTATAATTAATTATTAATCTTTAAAAACTTTGAACTCTCCATTTCACTATAAATAGGTTTATATCTGGAAAGGAATATTCTCCCTAGTTTCAAACAAATAGTCTGCATAAATTCCAGAAGCTTTGGCCGCATGTAAAATACATATTTATTTCACACTGTACAGCATTTATGAAATCAAAGTAATATTTTGAAACTCCTTGACCAGTGCCATAAAAAAATCAATTTTAACATTCTTTTCAGTGGTTCTATTTCATCTGTTTTGATCGTAACCACCTGATGTGTGCCAAAGGTTCAACATATACAACATTTATTTGTAGCTTTGTTTGTCCCTCATAGATTCTATTCCTTAGAGATAAAGTTCCTTATGTGTTGCATAATCTCACTTGCACAACCTTTGGAGTGTCATGGTGCTTATGTGAGGACAGGTTACAAATACATTACTTTGGACAAAAGTACAGTTCAAAACATTTCACAGTGCACAACCCATTGTTTGCTATATTTAGGAGGTTACAATGTGTATTATCATGCAATGATAATGCAATATTACTGTTTTTCTTTTGCCTTGAAATGGAAAATAAATAGATAAAGCAGGCTCTTTTGTAGTGTGATAATAATAGCAGGTGTTAGGATGAGTTCAGCATTATTATAGTTTCCATATCACAAGTCTCCATAGACTCTGTAGACATCTTCATTGTTGTCCAACCGGCAGTAACTAGATAAAAAAAATGATAGTCACACTAGTTGACAGCTGTTGGCTTTGCTCCAAACACAATCGACTGGAAAATAAACTTCAAGGTCACTTCTGTTTCTTAACACTAAAACAATATGACTTCCTGAACAAAAATAAGGAAAGTTCTAAGTACTTGCTATAATGTTTCTGTAATTCTGCTGTAGGTTCTTGTAAAAGAAAATCGATGTGCTTCTGTTTCAGGCTTTTATCACACTCACTTTAAACAAGAATTATCAAATGGATGAAGTCAAAATAGAACTTTAATACTCTTCTTGAATTGACGGATATCTTTTTTACAATTATCCACTTATGGATTTTGACCTCAATAAAAGTCAAAGTCCAGTCGTTCCACATATGACTGTCTAATATAAAAAATGAACAATATCTTCTGGCAGGACATCAAGTTATTGCCTTAAAATAAATATTAAGCACACTTATGATAAGAGGAGTTATCTGAACACAGAGATGAGGAAATGTTTTTTAATACAAATCACACAAAAAACACTGTGACACTGATTATTATTAATAAAGATCATGTACACTTTGTTTGATTGACTACTAAACCATGACATGAGCATACAATATAAACAAACTTGACCATGAAACTGACTTAACTAAACTCGCAAACAACTACATAAATACATAAATAAACTACATGGACCAATTTTACAACTACAAGGACCATGGAAATAGACAACAACAGGATGTGACATCATCAATACTATAAACAAAATCATGTTATATTTTAAATGAACAACTCTTAGAAACTTACACATAGGGTCAAAATCTTACAGCTCGTACATATACATTTGATAAATGAGTCTAAACATTAACCATCTTAATACAAACAAAGCTAGAGTAGTTACTGTGAGATAAACAACAGCAACTTGTTTTTTGCTGCTGTTCACAGTTCAATACTTTATTCAGGCATTCATGTTCAGTACACCATCACTTTAACATCGACTGTGCCCTTAAAAATCACACACCAATGTTCTTAAATCTTTATTAAAGCATCTTTAACAAAATTATAATATTTAGAGGCACAAGGACAACATCTGAGTTATTGATTCATTCAGACCTAAATAAACATGGGGTTGGCTGACTTTTGGAACAATCGATCGACCAAGCTGTCCTCCATCATTCTGTTACACTGCTGTTTAGAGAGAAGTTTATCCATTGCTGTCAGATGTATCAATAAAAATGAGATTTGTGATCTTATTGTCTCTTTTGCTGGCGACTGCTTTTGCTGCAGAGGGTAAGTGCACAATACCACTTCGTTTTGATCGATTTTTTGGCGTATTTTTACCTGCTTTAAAAATAACTTGTATTTTATGCAGAAACATGTGTAGGAAGATGTCAGAGTGGATTTGATCCTTTAAAGAAATGCCAGTGTGATACAATGTGCAAGTATTATGGAAGCTGCTGCGAAGATTTTGACAGCGCCTGTCGCAAGAAAAGTGAGAACTGACTGTAGTTCAGCTTTGTGATTTCCTACACTGCCAAAATTAAGATGATCAACAGTTCATGGCAACATGTTTTAACATCAAATTATTTCAAATATAAATAAATTAAGTTCAACATTACTAGTCAGGATTTAAAATAGTAAGTAAAATGACTTGTAGAATCTTTTAACATAAGAATTTAAGGCAGCAACATTTTTTCAAAGTGTATTATTTGGCAAGCCAAATAATCATTAATTTATTTAAAGCTACATCCTTATATAATATAAAATGATTAGTTAATGAACAAACAATAAAAATTGTCAACTTGCATTAACGTACAACCCATATTTTGCCTTTTTTGTTTATTCAACTTACTGTTATGTACCCTACTTTTGCCATTTTGTGCTTTTTAGTTAAAAAAACTGATATAACAGGAATTCTGAATTCTTAGAAAAACATTGTACTGTTTGTGTGAACTTAAGGCCGACACAACTGAACTGGAGCCAACGGTTCGGCCAACCAGTGGCGCAGAAATGACACATTGCACGTAAACCAATGTAACATAGAAAGGGTCAATGTTGTGAAAATGCTTTACAATGATCTAATTTCAAAATGATTTCTCAGCCCGCGGTGACACTTTTGAAGATCCCGATAACTATTTGACATCTCCAGTACCACTGAGAGCTGAACTGAACCCCACCAGCACCGTTCTGCCACTCACCACCACAGAACCAACACCCACAGCACCGGCTGACCCAGATGCCCACGCCTGCAGCAGCCGCACCTTTGATGCTTTCATGCAGTTAAAGAATAGTTCTGTCTTTGCGTTTAGAGGTGAGTTCAAAATGTGAACGCCCATTCCTCATTCCTCTTGAATGATGCCTCATGCCTTCCTTTGTGTTTCAGGGGATTATTTCTTTGAGCTAGATGATAAATCTGTCATGCTTGGCTATCCCAAACTCATTAAAGACATGTGGGGTATTCCCGGTCCCATTGATGCTGCATTCACTCGCATCAACTGCCAGGGAAAGACTTACATTTTCAAGGTCTGTTTTTAGAAATATAGAAATGTTTGCATATATTCCTTCAAACCAAGAATATTTTTTCTCATTTTCTGTCTAATGGCAGGGAAAGAAATATTGGCGTTTTGATGGTGATGTCATGGATGAGGATTACCCGAGAAACATTTCAATGGGATTTGAAAATATTCCAGATGATATTGATGCTGCATTTGCAATCCCTGCCCCGGGGCATCATGGGAAGGAAAAGGTTTATTTCTTTAAAGGTGGGTGAATTGACGACTCGGTGTGACAAAATATACACCAAATCCAGGATAATCCTGTGTTTAGCATCACATTATTTGTCAGTAGCTGTTTCATTATTTGTGCCACAGGGGACCAGTACTACCAGTATGAGTTCAAACACCAGCCATCTCATGAAGAATGTGCCCAAATGACCAAGTCTTCACCTTCAGTCGCATTCACACGTTACACAAACCTATACTGTGTGGATAGTCTTTTCTCCGTGCTCTTTCAGGGCCGTAAGTCTGTGTGCATGTCATCATTAAACAGTTTGTTCTGTAAGTCAGTGGTTTTTAACAAGAAAATATTTAGGACAGACCACAATCAATGCTGGAAATGTTTGTTATTAAAAATGTCTTCAAATTTGTTTTCTTACCACATACTGCATACACACAAAATGTGCAAAATTGCATGACTGCAAAGTCTTAATATTAACTACGGTATATTACATAACTTTTATTGCACATACAGCCTTTGACCTCATCAATAAAACATTATGAGACGGATTTTATCCTTCCTATTAAAATTTGCAAAGCTTCGCTATTTTGCTTTCCTAACTACTATGTGCAATTGTATGGTTGGCTTTATTATTATATTTGCATTATATGCATGTTTTAATAAATGTTCATTTTTAATGTAAATTCTCAATGTTTAAAGGGATAGTTTACCCAAAAATGAAAATTCTGTCATCATGTACTTTAATCATCAACTTGAATTGAATGTTGGTAATCAAACAACGGCGGTATCCATTCACTTCTTTTGTATGGACACAAAACCAATGCAAGTGAATGGGTGCCGCTGCTGTTCAGTTTCCAGCATTCTTAAAATAGTTTTTTGTGTTCTGCAGAAAAAAGAAAGAAATAAAAGTGTCAAGAGGGACAGACATTTTTTTGGGGTGAACTATCCCTTTAATATAAATGCTCCACTAGTGAGAATGTTTCATGTGCTATAATTGACATCTCTTTTTCTTGATACCTGCTTAAGCTCACTGGCATCACAAAGGACCACGCTTCATCTCCAAAGACTGGGTTGGCATCAAACCACCCGTGGATGCCGCAATGGTCGGTAGATTATATTTAAGCCCTGGGCCTACATCTTCCCCATCGACCGGCCATGGCAAAGGCCGAACCAGCCGAAGAAAGAAGGGCAGGCGTCGAGGATCCAGAGTTAGTCGCTCACTGTTCTGGGAAGACTTTGGGCTGGACTATGAGGAAAGGTCTGAAGGCAAAAATGAATATGTACATAGAAAGTAGATTTGTATGTGTGTATGTATGTTACACTACCTGTGAGCTGTATGTCTCTGGGTTGCATAGGTATTTTGGTGCAGAAAGTCCTGGGAAAAAGAAAAAGGGTCGTGGAAGACATCCATCCTTCTTTGACATGAGCTACGACTCAGAGGACTACTTGGATTTGGAGGTTGTCCAAGAGAAACCCACGCCTGTGCAGAATGTTTACTTCTTCAAGAAAGGTACACATCAAACTATCATTCTATGGAGTATCACAGAGATTAAGATTTTTCGTAGACCAACCCAGAAATTAACCCCACACGGGTTCCCTCGACCAAAATACTTTTACAAGATCTCAAAACATAACCTTGGTAAGTACGAAAAGGTTTATGATACTTCAACGTTTTGTCTATCAAGATAATCTTTACAAATGAACACAACACAACATTTGCTATTTTCGTAAAGTAAACAGCTAACATGAGGCTATAAACAGACTACTTACAGTCGCTCGATATCAACGTCACCACCAAGCTTCCGACACTTTTTCAACTTAATTTAAAACGTGTTCCCTGGAAGGTAATTCCTTCGTGAATGAATCCCCATCTACATTTTTGCTGATTTGTTGCCATGTTGCATTATTTGTGAGGTTTATCTGGGTGAAGACGTCTAACGTCCCCGCCAAAGGATGAAGTTGCTTTTAGCAACTTGTTAGCAACCACTGTACACAATAAAGCTTTTAAAAATCATGAGCTGGTTATTACTAGTGTGTGTAATACTGTTAAAAGTAGAGAAGGAAGGAGGCGGGAACCGGCGAACATTCATATAACGTTTTTAATAAAATAAACAAACAAAAACACGGAAAATGCTGGTGGGCCCGGTCCTCTCTCGCCGGCAGTCCTGTCGATTCGTCCTTTTATGCTCCCGAACTCCTCCATGGGGGACTGGTGTGCACACAGCTGATTTCCACTTACATTCACACCACCGGCCCTGCCCCACGGCTCCCGTCCCGCCTTCCTCGCTACAGTGTGTTTTATGTCAGGGATTAAAACGTTTAAATATTTAGAGGTTTAAACACAACTCTTATTTTAGACATTTAACCAAAAACATTAAGACAACAATGTACTTTAGTGCAATGGAAAGTGCTAAAATGCTAACTAGCTTCCGGGTTTTGCACAGAAAAAATGTCATCTCTGTGATACTCTATCAGTGTAAATCTTAAAAATGTATTTAATGAAATGATAGTTACATTGCTTTGTATAGAGATTTTTACAAATGTGGTGCTTTAATGTTAATACAGCATTTTAGATTGCAATATATAAAGATCTGTGGTATCTGTCCTCTAGATAAATATTACAGAGTGGACCTGCAGACCAAGCGGATTGACTCTGTTAACCCTCCTTACCCAAGATCCATTGCCAAATATTGGCTAGGATGTAAAGAGAAGGATTTGTCAGAGAAGAGATAAAAACAAGGTTTATTTCAGTTTAAAACCAAAAAACTATGGAAGGATTGTATTGTGCTTGTTTAAATGGATGATACTAATAAATCAAATGAAAAACATATATTTGCTCTTGAATATTGAGCTTCTGGTGGCACTATATATCAATGCTGAATTAAAAAACATACTACATTTAATAGTGTATTTTGTCTTATTTTGTTTGACAGTGTGTTCAGTCTAATTTAGGTTAAGAATAAGTATTTTTTGAACACAGACATGCACGTGCACGCACACAGGCACATATAGCACATGTATTATGGTTGTAAAATCTTAGATATGACTAATAAGATATAACTATATAACTCAAGTCTGCCAAATGTGGTTGGCATCACTACGTCTCTAATCTCTCATCAATCTCAGTTTGTGGAAACCCCTGAACACAATTAAAACCAAAATGACTGACAACAACCTGTGTTAAAATAAATCAATTTTAATAGTTTAAAATAAGTAATGTAAGATCTTCAAAATATAGCTTTAATAGAATTAAAGATATACTTGTTTGATACTGTTTTTACTGTTAAAATGAAGGTTAGTAACAACAATGTTTTAATATATTTCCAAAGCAATACTTAGAGATGCTCTCAAGGTTAAACTTGACCCTCAGACTCTACAGCTTGTTTACTATTTCTTCCCTGCAGAAGAAAGCTCAAATTGCTATATTTGGCCTGAAAACAGTTCATTCTTTCCACTCAGGTCAGGGTTTGGTACCATTTTGTAATTGAATGTCCTCTTTACGATATTTAATTCACTCCCAACATTTCTTTTTCTTGTGTAATAACAAATTGTTCAAGACAAGTGATGTTGTTTTTTATGATTTTCTCTTCTGTGTAGAAATAAAAGATTGTGCTTGTCGTACAATAAAAGTGAATGGTGACTCGCTCTGTCATTCATTAACATCTTGTGTCTTTTCGTGTTCTTTCTTTTGTGGGGCATAAAAGGACATGCCGTGCACGTGACTGACAGAGTGAGTCACCAATGCATTGTATTTAAAAAGTCATATTCAACAATTCTCCACCTGTTTCTCACTAAAGGAGGAAATTCAAAGGGAAAAAATTTGGGTCAAAGGTGGTGTTTATATGAGAAATTCTGGGCAAACTACGCCTTGTTCCAATTTAATATGAGATCACTGCAAACCATTAATTTAAGTTATTCTGACAAATGTACACATTGTGCCTATATTTGCTTCTAAAAAAATGTTTTGAGAGTTGTTTGTTTGAACAGTCAATATTTGTTGATATTTTTGGTTCTGCCTTAACCAGAAGAGTTTGGTGAAATTCTCATTTGTATCACATAATTACCAAAAGTCACAGCACCCATCTCTTTAGGTTTTGGTGTTGCCCTCTTGTCTGCCCGTCAGAAACGTTTGATGGTTAGTTGGGTTAACCTAATGTTTCTTTTGATGATATTCAGCAAAGAGTGACAGTTGTGCCAACTAACCCCTGTCCCCAACATGTGCTCAAATACAGTCCCCGTGGGTCAATATTTGGGTCCTTTTCCCAAGCATTATTCCTATTCCTGCCTTCCCTGGGATCAATGTTAACCTAAAAAACATTATTCACTGACATATATTGAGCATTCTTGTAGCACTTTAGTATCATCAAAGCATATCTTGATATTTATCTGGTTTAGTTTGCAGGCCAGAGGTGTAGTCTCATACTAAAGAGGTCATTTCTCTGAAGTCTTGAGTGTGAAAATTGCTCCATCTGTTGGTTGACAGACCTTGGTCAGTCTGAAAGGGCCTTTTTGTGCGTTCCATTGGAATTTTAAGACATTATTCAACTCAATTCAATTTGCATGACCCTTTTCACAATTTCCATTGATACAAAGCAGCTTTACATACATAATCAATTAAAAATGTAATAATAATAATACAAGGTGAAAAATTAAAGAGATTCATTCAAATAAATAATATTATTAACTGACCAAAGTATTACAAATGTGAGCACAGATTTTAAAGTAAGACTTTGAATTTTGATGTCAATTACACTATTGCACACGCATATATTTCACAAAGTATTTAGTTTAAGTACATCAAAAGTAACTGTAATTAAATTACAGAAAACATATGAGTAATCCCGTACTTTACTTTTTCAAGGGAAAAGTAATTAAAATGCAGTAACTAATTACTTAGTAACTAGTTACACCCAACACTGGCCATTAATCATCCCATGTGCTCTCCCGTCCATAGCCCCACCCCTTTCGTTTACTTATTCATTATCCTATCATTAGTTTACACCCTTCACCTGTTACCCACATTACCTCCCCTTAGTTTCTTCTCTACTTAAAGCCTGTGTGTTTTTTGTCTTGTGCTAAAGCATTATGTTATTCCCCCGCCACGTCTTGTTAGCCCTGTAAGTTCTTTAGTCAAAGTTTTGGTTTGTATTTATCCTGTTATGTTCTGGTCTTGTATTTCCCCCTTTAGGGATTTTTTAGTTCAGTCTTGTTTTCATTCTGCTTTAATAATTGTGTTTTGTTAAGACCTGTCTGCATCTGGATTCTGCTTCATGAACTTCATGACATAACAGTCCAGCCATCAAAGAACCCAGTAGACAGCTCACCAGGCACCTCTCCAATGCGGATCTCCCTGGGGTCCCCTCCAGGGTTGATCTCCTTGCTGTCCCTTTGAGGGTTGAGGCCAACGAGGTCCCCCTCCAGGGTCAATATACTCTTCAGGGATTGATGCTGCCCGGATCCACACCAGAATCTGCTCCTGTCTATGGCTCTCCTTAGTGTGTTCCTTTGCCTCTCATGCTACAGTCTGACAGGCCCCCACGGGGTTGTTCCTGGGCGTTGGCCTTCCTGCGATGTTCCTGTTGAGGCCCATCAGAGTGTGTTCCTATTCCTGTGCCTCTCAAGTGTGTTCCTGTTACCGGGCCCCCCAGGAGATGTTCCTGGGTATGGGCCTACTGATTGATGTTCCTGTCTGCGCCCACTTGGGGGTGATCCTGTCTCTGGGTCGCTAGTGTGCTCCTTTCTGCAGGCCCCCCCGGGGATGTTCCTGGGTGTGGGCTTTCTAGCCGATGTACCTGTCTGTGGCCCACCAGGTGGCGTCCCTTGGGGGAGGGGTACTGTCATGATCCCGCCTTCTTAGCAGCTTTATCTCTTGTTCTGGCCAACGGGATCATGACAGCCCCATTTCTTGTGCTGTTCTCCACCTTCGCCCCACCACCTCATTTCCTTATTCATTATCCTATCATTAGTTTACGACCTTCACCTGTTACCCTCGTTACCTCCCCTTAGTTTCTTCTCTAGACCGTTTTGTTGTTCCGCCCCCACGTCTTGTTTGCCCAGTAAGTTGTTTAATTAAAAGGTTAGCTTTGTATTTATCCTGATATGTTATAGTCTTGTTTTTCCCCTCAAGGGATTTTTCTGTCCAGTCTTGTTTCCATTCGTTTTTAATAAATGAGTTTTGTTAAAGGGCTGTCTGCATCTGGGTTCTGATTCATGCACTTCATGACAGTAGGAAAAAGCAAGATTTACATAATTCTACTGATATAAGATGAAGAGTTCATTTGCAAAAACAGACAAATTTTATTCAAATTATGTTTGTTATTATGTTTTTATTGTGTAAGTTAGCTGTAGTGTTTGAGTTGGGCTATTATAACTTGATCAAAACAACTCAATCTGTTATTTTTGCTAATAAAAAAATCTTTGAAATATGGTTCGACTGGTATAGTGTGAAAATGTCATGGGGTCATATCATGCATTTCTTAATAATGAATTATTCTCTTCTAAAGTTATAATATTAGAGATATATTTTGTGCCACAAACTTTTATCCATTATTTATAACATGACAGTATAAATCGTCATGAAAGAGAGAGCATCTATCCCATCAGTAGTCCTCAGAATTAAATTTCATTTTAACATTTTGTGTAGGCCTATGTGTACGTTTTTGCTCTGTGCATGAGTTCATGCATATGGTATGCACGTATATGTGTGCGTGTGTGTACATTCATTCAATTTCTTCCAATGACTCCTGTGTTTTCCCGCTTCTAGGACACATGCAGCACTGCCACAGACGTGCTAATGACGCGTCAGCGCAGGTGTGCTCCTCTCCCCTCACAATCCGCAAGCACCTGACGCCGCCTCTCTGTTTGATGTGGAAACATCTACCATTCATGCTGTCAGTTTGAAGAAAACATTTCGAGGAGTTCGTCCAGCTTTCATACTTTAGAGCTACAGTGCTATTTGGATGAAGTTTTGATACATTGCCAAAATTCTGCCACAGAGATCCACCCGAAAGAGATCTAAGAGAGCTATGTGCATTGCTAGGAAGGAGAAAATGTATTATTATTCTTTTTTTAAATATTTTAACAGCCTTAAATACATTTTAATAAAAAATAGGCTACCCACCACATTCAAACACAATTAGTAGAATATATTGTAGATTTGTGCTTTGTGCACCATTTATACATTGTGTGTTTAATTTAATTTCATTAAAATGATTTTAATATCCCTTACGCAAGTTAATCAAACCATGAGTTACTACAACAGCAATACTGGTTAAACTATGCCAAAACCGTGGTTAATTTGTGTGCACCATGGTTTTATACCTATGTCAATCATATTTTTAATTCATTTATTTAATTTGTAGTAAAACTAAAATACATTTTCGTTACAGGTAGTTTATACTTTCTACGCATTACCCTATTCGCCTGTAATATAAAACAAAACCTCTATCTTATATGTGGTACAGTATTAATCAGTGCTCGAATGGAAGGGAGGCTGGGGGGATCCGGGACCCCCATAAAGCATTAGGGACCCCCCTTAGAAACAAAAATAGACTTAGAGGGGTCCACAAATATTTTTATTTCAGTGAAAATGATAATGACAAATGTGATTAATTTCATGCTATCGATATTGTACATTTCGTGAATTCATTATTTACAATAATTTATATTAAGTTTGTTTATTGTAGTTGTCATGTCTCTTTAAATTTAAACACCCGCCCCACGTGTAAAGACAGCTAAACCTAGGAGATCGTTGACATGACTTCAGCTAAAAATGGAGAATAGTAAACCTCCACACCCAGTCGAGAAGAGGAACACACAAACGGACAGCCGGTCGTATTACAATTTATATTTTAAGATCTAATAAACTAGTTTCTTGCATTCAAACAAGTCCTTTGGAAGAAACATTATTATCACAAAGTCTCAATCATCCAGTTGTTTTTAGGGAAAACAGTAAATACTACCTTGGTAATGCTAGAATTATTCTGTTGTACGCACACTACTGTTCAAAAGTCATTCAGTTCACCAAGCCTGCATTGATTACAGTAATACAGTAAAAGAAGCCTATTCTTTATGTAAGCCTGTTTTTAATAAATAGTATATAGTTATGCATCTTATTATAAAAATATAGTGTATTTTGTATAAATTGTATAGTGCGAGACTAACCCCCACCAAAAAAGCTTATGGGGGCCCCCCTTTAGACTTGGTTTAATTCGAGCACTGGTATTCATGGTAACCTTTAACACCGGACGCGGCGCGGCTCGTTCTAAAGCGATTATCGCGCCGCACTTCGCCACGTCCGGTGTGCACAACATTTAAAATTATAATGAGTTCTAATGCGTTCTGTTGTCTCTTGTCCTATCGCGCTGCATCCGGTGTAGACACGGTGTAAAGACATTTTCCTCTACACAAATACTAATAATTTGGTTCATTTCTTTTTAATTCATTACGTTGGCGAAACACCGCTCTGATTTTGTTTACAACTGTAACCAGGAGCGAGAATGAGCGACGTGAACAGTGGCCAATCAGAACGCTGCCTCGTGCTGCCCGTATCTTAAAACGTGGAGCGGAGCACTGATGTCCAGCAAAATACGCCCACAAGATTTAGTACTGGACATAAATATCATTACTCTGACATAATTAGTAGTTATCCCTCTCCTAAACGAGTATATAATCGTCAAATTTCGTCTTAGCGTGGTTAATAACATCCTTAAAATATTATTTGGGCACGACAAAATAGGCAGAACGGAACTATTTAGGCAAAGTATCCTCTGCTTGTGTGTTTTCACTGTTCCCAGCTACACAAAACAGTTCCTCGCGACTACGATCACGCTCATAGTCCTCGAGGCTCCGCCCCCTGTGCCTGCGTAGTCTACTGTTAACGGAACAATGGTGTCCCATGTTTGCTATGGTCGGATCATATCTTTCAGCCTGTAAAACTATATGAGCCGAAGCTCCACGGACACATTCACTTACTGTACAGTGACAGGCGTGGACGGACTTTGAGGAAACACAAGGTAATGTATCGTTTTTAAAGGCTTGCTGTTGCATTTCGCATATTGATCGATTCCCAGTATTAGCTGCGAACAGGAGCTGCGTGGTGCATCGAATATTGAATGGAAAAGACAAGATCAGCATTTTATCCAACTTCTGCTGTGTTTCCAGTCTGTTCCGGTGTAATAACGTAGTCAATACGATTGCGTAAGACAGTCATACATCAAGATATTTAAATATTTCATATCTTATTCTGTGGTCATATGCAATGGCTTATTAAAGCGTATAACTATGCGAATATGATATGATTATGTGTCTTCTTGCATGCATGCACACATTTGTGTCGTTACGTAGGCATACTTGCTAACTTTCACAGCATTGCTGCTAAACTAAATGAAGGCTGTAAATAATAAACAAACTGTAATTATTTTAGGTGTGTCGTTGGCTAATGTCTGTTGGGAACGAGGTTTAGGTCACGAGCTGTGATCATATGTGACCCTGGACAACAAAACCAGTCTTATGGGTCAATTTTTCGAAATTGAGATTTTTATATAATATGAAAGCTGTATAAATAAGATGTATATTGATGTATGAGTTGTTAGAGTAGGACAATGTCTGACTGATATACAACCGTATACAACTCACAAATCTGAGGGTGTGAAAAATCTAAATATTGAGAAAAGTACCTGTGAAGTTGTTAATCAGGGACACTTTGGCTGGCCATCCACTCCCAAAAATAAAGTTTTAACATATTTAAGGTGGGAAATTAACAAAATATCTTCCTGGAACATGATCTTTACTTCATATCTCGATGATTTTTAGCATAAAAGAAAAATCGATAATTTCGACCCACACAATGTATTTTTGTCATTTACTACAAGTGTTCCCGTGCTACTTAAGACTGGTTTTGTGATCCAGGGTCACATATATGCCTCATATTCATCTGTGAAAGTGATCATTTTAAACATTCCTAGAAAGATTTTGTCAGTTTGATTTGTATGTTTGTCATTTTCCTTTCATTCCATCGCCAAAATAATACACAAAATCATTATAGAGAAAAGTACTTATATATATATAATGGGCTGTCAGTCATACTATATGGGATCAATGGGTACCTAAACGTGTCAGAAGTATAGCCGAGTGAAATGAACGCCTTCCTCTTTCACAGTATGTCTCGAGAGCAGAAAGCAGTGGAGCGTGCCAGAAAGGCCTTCTTCACAGGCCGGACCAGATCACTGGACTACCGCATCAGCCAGCTTAAGAACCTACAGCGTTTTATCAATGAAAGGCAGAAGGAAATCGCAGACGCGCTCAAAAAGGATCTTAGCAAGGTTGGTGGTCACCAATTTACTATGTATTGTCTTGAATGAAAATGAGGTAAAGAACAAGACGGTTTAAGGGGTTGTGTCTTTCTGTCGACAGAGTGAGTTTGGAACACCTTTGTATGAGACTTTGGGTCTGGAGAGTGAGATTAACCAGGCCGTCAGCAAGCTGAAAGAATGGGCAGCTCCTCGATCCGTGACCAAGAACCTTCTGACCATCTCAGACCAGGTGTACATCCAGCCCGAGCCTTTGGGGGTGGTGCTGGTCATCGGAGCCTGGAATTACCCTTGGGCTGTTACCATCCAGCCCTTAATAGGGGCAATAGCAGCAGGTAATTGTATTGAGGATGATTTATCTGGGAGAGGTTATAGAAGAGCTTAACAAATGTCACTATTTTACAGTGCATCGAACGTTTCTGAATTTATTGATTTATTTATGCATTATATACCATAGTATTTATAAGTGGTTTGTCTAAACAATACATTTTGGAACGTTATTCCATTTTGTGTTTTCATGGCGAGGCAACAACCAAAGGGTCAGTAACATCACTTAAATAACCATATTATGGATTTTTGTACCACATTGTACTTTGCCCTAATTCTTTGATACTGCCCTGTGCTAACAGAGCAAAGTACAATTCCTGTTTCCAAAACCTAGCCACTATCTAACTCTTTGTAAGACTTTGTCGTTTTTTTTCACATTTCTTTTAAGAAGATTGTATAAATGAGAAGCTAGTTTAGGAAGGTACACTTAAAACGCAATTGCACAATTGGCACCAGTTCATTTTTATCTCAGAAGAAAGGACAGATCACACCACACTCTTGTGTTATCTTCAAAAATGTTGTCATGTTGTTATGTTGTTAATGAACTAAGTGAAGGGTCAAGGGCTTATGTGGTTAGAAAAATATGAATGTTAAAGTTAAGATTGTTTTCATTTGTGTAAGCACCACATCTACACCATTATTATTAGGTAAATTGAATAATACATTACAATGAATATTGTGTTACTTGACAGGTAACGCAGCTGTGATCAAGCCATCTGAAGTGAGTGCGCACACTGCCAAAGTAATGGAGGATCTTTTACCTCTCTACCTCGACAAAGTAAGATCTGGGTGTCATTCATTTTTGACTAAATACTGAATACAAACGTTTGGTGTATTTGGATAAATGACTTTGAGGCCAGTTTGTCCACAGTCAAATCAGATTCAAGCATTCAAGCAATAATGTTAAAGAAGTAGTTCACCTTATTAAAAAAAATTCTCATAATTTGTTTATGCCATCCCATATATAAACTCTTTTTTTATCATGCAAACAAATGATTTGATATTAAAATGTTATAATGTTATCTTATATAGCATCGGTTGAAGCTATACAGTGTAATGAGTATACAATATAACTGACAACTACTCGTTCTGATGTTCATAATCTCAGGAGATGTATCCTGTTGTCACTGGTGGTGTCTCAGAGACCCAGGAGTTGCTCAAGCAGCGTTTTGATCATATCTTCTACACTGGAAATGGCACGGTTGCCAAAATCATAATGGTGGCAGCGGCTCAATATTTAACCCCTGTTACTCTGGAGCTGGGAGGAAAGAGCCCGTGCTACATCGACAGCAACTGTGACCTCGCTGTTGCCTGTCGGTCAGTTAATGTCCTTGTTTTATTCTTTGCATTAAAGTTGTGAAAAGATTCTGAGAAAATATTTTCTCTTTGGCGTTGCCACAGGCGTATAGCGTGGGGCAAGTATACAAATTGTGGTCAGACCTGCATTGCTCCAGACTACATACTCTGCGACCCCAGTATCCAAGACAGAGTGATTGAAGAGATAAAGAAGAATATTAAGGTATTTGTGATTATTATTTACACCACTAGAACATATGCAGATACAATGTAAACCTATTAGTAATGATATATGTTTAAATGTCAAATGTAGTCCTAGCACACATACTGTATATTTTTTTATTGTTTTGTAACTTTTGAACACGATGTGTCCAAAATACTTATATTTCGTTTTTTTATTCAGCCATAAAGGTGCAAATTACTTATTTAAGTCCACTAGGAATTTATAAATTTTGTTTTTACAAAGACTTCTCTATTATTTGCTTAATGGGAGTCTGAGTATTAAACTCAATCACGTGTGGCTGTTTACAGGAGAAACACGTACTGATATACTGAGGCACTTTAGAGAAAAGCGTCTGACAAATGCGTAAATGTTAAAGCTAACACTTGCTTGTGGTCACCAGGGATAACTTTTACATCTCTAAACTTATACATACAACATTGCCGCATCTGTTCAAGCATATAAAAATGTGTGTGGAAAGATCGGTTTAGTATTAAAATATATTAAATAAAAAATGGGCCATGATTACAACAAATTTCCACTTGTATTTGCTAAAAACGAAATAAAACAAACACATTCGGTGTTTTCGTCATTATTTGTTTAATTTCACTTACTGTCTTCAATGGTTTAATAAACATTTTTCGTTCGGCCCAACTAATGTAGCTTAAATTAATTCCCCTTTGGATCGTCATCACTTGCACGTGCTGATGTAAGGAATTTGTGTCAGGTGACACAAGTAGGCTAACCTAAACAATGCATCCCAGGCACAGGCTTTTGAGAGAAATGCAAGATACTTCTTCACAGAGAAGAGAAAGGGGAAAATCATAATTTCTTATTAATATCTCTGTATGAGATTTTTTAAGTATTGTACAGCTCTGGCAGAGCCATTGAAAGAGAGTTCTGCCAACGGAAGTCCAAAACCCTCCAGCGTCATGTGAGTCATGGAGCCTTCTGATAGATCCAGGAAGTTATGTTTTCGCTTTGAATGGTTTATTTCTTTCATTTTTTATTCATTAAATGGCTTTCGTCTTTAAATGGTTTAGAAGTTTACCTCAGTTAGTCGCAGCTCCATGCGTTACTAGTAACTTCCGGGAACTAATGAGAGCCTTCATGAACCTGTTCCATTGGAGTCAACGAAGATGACGCAACTCTCTATTTCAATGGCTCTGAGCTCTGGGAAGTCAATAAGATTTAGAACGATCTGTTCCTCCATCTTTTCAACGTTCGTCTACAAGATAAGTGAAATAATTGTAATTCTGTGATTGGCTGGATATAATCTGTTCATTGATTGGTTAAATCCGACACACCTGCCGCTGCCGCTCACAAGAAGATAAAATATCTGTATCTTCAGCGGTGCCTTTCGCAAAGAGCCGTGCCCTTGGAAGCGGCAGGATTTTGGGTGCACAAGCACCGCTTGCGCATCGCCTCAGCTCCGCCGATGAAACCCCCGCGTTTTGCCACTTAACGCATGTTTCCCATTGAAAATTATCATTATTGTCATAAAAGCTAATATACTTCTATTTATGATTATCAGGACTTCTATACAGAAAATCCCAAAGCATGCCCAGATTATGGACGCATCATCAATCAGCGTCACTTCAAGAGAGTGATGGCAATGGTAGAGGACAGCACTGTAGCGGTGGGGGGAGAAAACGATGAGTCAGACTGCTACATTGGTATAATCTATATAGCTGATAACTTTAACTATTAAATGTATAATATTATATTACATTATATTTTTTCACTTACAGTCATTAAAAACCCTGTCTTTGAGATGAGGGTCTTTGCCATCGGGGGGCTACCAAAATATATTATTATATATTTGACAAATCTATTCAAACTTTTCAATGTGTCGGATATGTGACTCTTCAATAAATAAAATGTTTTTTCATACATCTTAACATAATGAAAGTTAATGAAACAGATGCTTTGTTTAATCCTATATATAACTGTGTATATTCTTTTATCTATTTCCCTTTACAGCCCCAACTATTTTAAGAGACGTGAAGCCGGATGCAAAGGTCATGCAGGAGGAGATCTTTGGGCCTCTGTTGCCCATTCTGTCAGTGAGCACTGCAGATGAAGCCATCAAATTTATCAATGAAAGAGAAAAACCCCTTGTATTGTACATCTTCTCCGAAAACAACAAGGTTAAAACTTATTTACTGAATTCATGATATGTAAATTGTATTTAAAGGAGAGTTTTTTTCTACTTTTACACAAATGTAATATAAATCATAGGGGTCCACAGAATGTGTCTGTGAAGTTTCAGTTCAAAATACTTTATTATACCATGCTCTAATTTCCCAGTTTTAAATGTAGGGAGAAATGCGCTGTTTTGGTGTGTGTGTCTTTAAGTGTAATTGAGCTTCTAGTCTCCGCCCCCTTTTCAGCAGAAAAAGCAGCCAGGGCTGTGCTTCCAAAGACAAAACAAGAAAGAAGGGTCACATAAAGCGAATGAGAAACAAGGCCTCGTCTTTAAACACCAAACACATTGTTTTCTATAAGCGAATAGCCTCCCAACAACGCGTCACGTTTTCTATATGTGAAAACACACATGACAAACCGATCGCGTATTTACAAACCAAACACACTGCTTTCTACAGGTACAAGTAGCCTACTCAAGAAAGAAGGGTCACAAAGCTAATGAGAAACTACTGTGTCTCGTCTTTGAACACCAAACACATTGTTTTCTATAAGCACACCTGTTTCCCCCCGGGCCATTCGCGAAGGCGCTCCGGTCTATGTTGGTCCGGTCACGACCGCTTTCGGGAGTGAGACCCACGATCGCGTCACAGGTGAAATAACAAAATGGGAAGGTGGCGGGAACCGATGTAACCATGACAAACCCACCATGTGTTTACAAACCATATACAAAGTTTTCAATGAGTGAACGGACAAATGTGTCACGTGACATTTTATCTACTTTTAAGTTGCCACAGGTCCCTTAGGTCTTACTTAAAAAGTACCGGCACTTTGAATGTATTTATTTGCAGCTTTGCCTCGTTCAGTGTGCAGGATTTCTTTTGAAAACGAAATCAATCTATTGGTCTCTTGTCTCCTGTGTGGCTGCGGAACATATTTCTGGTTTTCGTGAAATGACCCCTTTAAGACACAATTCTACCATTTGCTAAACTCTACTTTTCATTTCAGCTGATTAAGCGTATGATTGCAGAGACCTCTAGTGGCGGAGTGTTGGCCAATGACTGTTTGATCCACTTCTCAGTCAACACTTTGCCCTTTGGTGGAGTTGGTAGGTTTTTGTTAAAGTATATTATTTTTTGTTGATTTGATATTTTTGTAACAGGATTATTATTAGGATTTGTTATTTTTTAAACACACACTTCATTATCTTTTCTGATTGAGAGTAACTCAGCTCTCTCGACAGGTAACAGTGGGATGGGCTGCTATCACGGCCAGTTCAGTTTTGATCGGTTGAGTCACCTGCGAGGCTGTCTTATCAAAAAGCTGAAGATGGAAGGGGTGAATAAGATGCGTTACCCACCACATACAGCAGAAAAGCTGGGCTGGGCGCGCTTTTTAATTCTCAGACAGGTTGACTTGGGCAGTCTGGGCCGAATGGCACTGCTGGCTATGTTGGCGATCTTTGTTGCTGTGATATTAAAGGTAAGCAGCTATAATATCGGGAAATCAGATGTTTTTAAAATAATTAAAACGTTTTTATAGCATTAGTTGTGATTCGAGTTAAATGTGTTCCGAGTGATTTATTATTTAAAAATGTATTTGTTTTATATTATTTATTATAATTACGTATGTTATGCAAGTATTATATAATTTATTTGTTTTTTAATATTTGTATTATATGCAAGTCAAGTGTTTAATATTTTCTATTTTATAATTGTATTTAATTATAATTTTCATGTTATATAAGTTAAATATTTAAAAAAAAATGTAATATTTGTATTTATTATTATTAATATTTCATACAGTATAAGTTAAGTTTTTAATAATGTATATATTTTTGGACAAAATATTTACAAATTTAAGTTGTGTGTGTGAATGAGCTTCAATTCAGTTTTAATTCAATTGTTGCACAAGTCTGCGCCGGTGAGCTTTTGGGATGCCAGAGTCGGCAGGGTTATTTCCAGTCGTATAACACTGTATGGGAAAAGGGGGGCAAATATGGGGGTTTTTAGATAAAAAGAAGAAAGTAATATATCAGCGATATGACAGATCATTGTTGAAACTTTAAATTGTTGAGCACTTCGCTTAGCCAAAACAACACAATAATGTTATACACTCGGAAATTAGTCTGCGTACTCTGGCTCACCGGCGCCATCTTGTGCAACTGGGCCATTCAATACAGTTTGGTTTCTATACGTTTTTCACAATGAGCTTGCTAAAAAAGCAGCTTTACTTAAATATATTTGACCCCAAAAATCCTCATAAGCCGATCCTGTCTGACTGACCGATCCTGATTTTTCTTTACAGAAATACTTTACTGACTAGGAATGTGAACTAATATGATGAAAGTTCATCTTCACCATAAAGATGTTGGTTGAATGAGATGATTCCTCTAGAAGTGCTGCTTCACTCCTTTGCCTTATAATGTCGTAGGCCCCGAAAAAGGGCCATGATTTATTTCAACAATTAACAATGTTGAATTTTTTCAGAAGTAATTTAAACTAACATGATGTTTCAATGACTGGAATATTTGCAATATAGCGCTTTAATCAGTGTTTTTTTTAATATACACTCTTTTAATGTTGCTAAAAGACCTGCTGTCACATCCAACATGTTTGGGTTTTTAAATGAAGGAAATGTCAGAATACACTTGATTTCGTGTTTGTTTGTTTGTTTTAGCAATATAAGTGTCATACTTTAGCTATTTTGAATACAAGTCCAGCATTTTGATGAAATGCACATTTCAAACAGTCCAAATGTGGTAGTTTTGTACGGTATACCAGGCGACGTTACACATTTTGTTCTGTAGTTTATTTGACTGATCTGTTATACCTGTTAGAAATGATGGTTATATGGTCCAATTTGTCATTATGAAGAACTTAAGATTTTATTATTTTTTAAAATTCAAATTTATCATCATCTTACTTAAACAGACCAACTAGATGTATATTGTGGATTGCTTATAGATATATTCTGTATCTGAAGGATTTCTATTAAACCGAACATCTGTCTTATAGTAATGCTACTGATTTAAAGAGAGTTTTATCACACACAGAAACAATGTTGAACAGAATAATAAACATGTTTCACACAGCTGCGTGAGTGTTTTCTGGTTTATGTTGTTTCTCATGTTTGTTTTTGTTTTACATTTTATTCTTGATTTTTGTAATCTTGGTCTTTGTTTTCTTCCTACACAAATGCAGAAAAGAACAAATGTGTTATCAAACCACATCAAGTCCTGTTACACAACTCTTAAAGGAACAGTTCACCCAAAAATAACAATTCTTCAATTACTCACCCTCAGGTTGAAAAAAACATTCTGATGAACTCAACTCAACTTTATTTATATAGCGCTTTTTACAATTTTCATTGTTACAAAGCAGCTGCACGTGAGACACATTGAATACAAGACAAAACAACTAAAGGCATATACCTGTAAAAACAAGAAAAAGGTGAAAACAACAAAAGACAGACATACAAATGCTCCACACACACAATATGCATACATACTTACACACATTGACATAGACGCAAACACACACGCACAGTGAAAGCACACATAGGAGAGAGAACCACAGGTCAAATATTAAACAGACTATAAGTTCTTATATGCAATATTAATTATGTCTAAATTCTAAAGCAGCCCCTCCCGGCCAGGCAAATAGTGCAAAACAATATGCAAACGGTGGCGAGGAACCCAAAACTCCAATCGAGAAAAATAACCTCAGGAGAACCCAGGCCCAACCAGGGGATTCCAGTTCCCCTTTGGCAAAAGCTGCTGCCTCTGCACAAGCTCAACAGTGCTTGCAAAACAAGGCTAAATAAAAAATAAATAAACTTACGAATGAGGTAAAGTATAGATTTAATGAACACAGAGAAAGATATTTGGAAGAATGCTTGCATCAAACAGTTATTGGCCACCATTGACTTCCATAGTAGGAACATTTGCTTTATGAATTTCTTTGTTCTGTTAACCACAAAAGAAGATATTTTGAAGAATGTAGGACCGCTTCTTGGGCACAGTTGACAACCATTGTAATTTTCCTGCTATGGTGGTGAAGAACTGTTTGATTACAAGCATTCGTCCAAATATCTTTCTCTGTGTTCATCAGAACAAAGAAATGTATACAGGTTTGGAACAAATCGAGGGTGAGTAAATGATGACAGATTTTTGGGTGAACTGTCCTTTAAAAGGCAGTGCTTACCCCTGACACACTGACACTTATTTGAAGAATCATTTTTAACACTACACATCTTCAAACAATTGTGACCCTGGACAACAAAACCTGTTTTATGGGTAGATTTTTTGAAATTGAGATTTTTACATAATCTGAAAGCTGAATAAATGATTTATATGATTTATATTGATACAACCGGTTAAAACTCTGAAAGTTTTTATATATTTGAGGTAGGATTTTCACTAAATATCTTCATGGAACATGATCTTTACTTCATATCTGAATGATTTTTGGCATAATAGAATTTAAATCCCTAATTTAAACCCATATAATGTATTTTTGTCTTTTACAAAAAATGTTCCCGTGCTACTTAAAACTGGTTCAGTGATCCAGGGTCACAATTATCATTCATTTTTCAGTTACTCATCCCCAAATAGGTGCTGGACAAAAGACATGTGATCTTCACAGCACCAGAGGCATCATTACAGATAAGTGCAGTGAACTTATTACAGCAAGTCTATGCTATGTGCTCAGGTATGCTTTGCACCGTGTACTTTATGCTGTCTGGGTTTACACAAGAAGGTCAACATAACTATTGCCGTGTGGAATGAGGAAGTCAAACTGGTTTTGCAGGATCAAACTTGTTTCGATGAAACTGTCTAGAAGTTGTTCATGCACTACAGAAAACACTCAAATCAATTCTTATGATGCAATGTTCTCAATGTTGTCCAATTTGACACTCTGGTCCTTTATTGAATGTGATTTGTGAATCAACAACACCTTAAGCGAAGGATGAATACTTATCTGTCAAGCTTCACCTTATGAATAACGAAAAGTCCCTGGGGAGGTGAAAAAGTATCACATAATAGTGGATCTGTGCTATCTGTTAACACTGCAAAGTGGGTTAAAGAGTCACACAATATCGTGTATTCATCATTTCATTCATTTCCCCAGAGAGCCATTAAATATTAAATCCATACGTTAAGCCCCTCCCATTTCTCTCCAGTGGGCGGGCAGAAGAGAAGACGGACAGGTGCGCGAGTGAACGTTTCCTATCGCTCAGAGGTTACCTTACTGAAGACGGAAATGTCGTGAAAGCTCCATTGTTTTGCCTAGTTCGTGTCGTTAAAAAAGTATCAAATAAATCGTCTCTCGACTCGAGTCGTCTCTCTTCGGGTTTGATTCAACACGATAAAGATCGGCTCTGTTTTAAGTCAACTGAAGCTGGTATCTATACACGCATTATGCCAGGTTTAGATTTAAAGTTTCTGGATCGACCGAAGAGGAGATTTTATTGCCCTTTGTGTAGTAAGCCGATGAGGGAACCTGTTCAGGTGTCCACCTGCGGTCACAGATTCTGTGACACCTGTCTGCAGGAGTATCTCAGGTAATGCTCTTTTAAATAGGCTACAATACAAATGTAAAATGAAAGCGAACGTGTGGGCGAAACAAATCAATAAAATTTAAATTTAAAGTAGTCCTTGATATATACCTACTAAGTAAATGTGTTATTATGTTGTTAGTATGTATTTTTAATTGTTTAATGCATGTTTTACTGCAACTATTAGTGTGCTAGTATTAGTAAGCTAATTATCTCCATTAACAGATTTCATTCTGTACTGTGAAGTGACCTAAATATGCGCATACAATAATTATCTTGAGTTTTCCAGAAACGTTTAAGATACTAGTTTCGACATAATATTTGATTTAATGACTAAAAGTGGCGAAATCATCTAGTGAAAACTAATCAAAAATACTCCTTACATTGAATAGCCTACACGTGTGCATGCCCATCTTAATATTATGACAAGGTTATAAATATGCACATAATCATATTATACTTGAAATTGTGTTTTTTGACATTTTTATAAAGTTAAATTGTCTGTTCAAAAACATATTTTACTTGGTGTACTTTGAGGGAGATACACTCCCACATAGCAGAAGAAGGTCAAACCATTTGTAGGGTACAGTGCATTTACATGAGTCTACATTAAAAAAAAAGTTATACATTAAAAACTTTCATCAAAACATCTATCTGAACCTTAATTGGGCTGTGGATGTATCATATATATATATATATATATATATATATATATATATAGAGCTATTAGTGGCCTATGATTGTTAATTATAAAAAATTAAATTGATGTCATAAAAAAGATGTATTATTATTTTCTGAATTATTAGGATTTATATGTGTTTTAAACAACTTAATAGACACAATTGTTCTTATTGTATGTTTTTTCGGTACAAAGTATGTGAAAATTCAAATATTACGTAATTGGTACTTTGACATGAATAACCAAACAGGCTGAACAGGATGTCAGAGATTTCAGTGACACCAAATACTTTTTCTGTATTTCACTAGAATTTTTCAGATTTATGATTAGCCCATATGACAAGTTAAATGATTTTTGTGCAGTTACCTGCATTTTAATACAGATTTTGATTGGATTTCGATGCTGAAATTATCATGTCATAAATTGACAAGGAATTACATATGCTTGCAAATATGTTTACCTTTTATTCACCTATATATTATACATAGGTCTTTTTTACTAGAAATACTTTTTCCTCATTTAACTGTGAAGATTTCTTACATTCAAATTGTGCCAACTTCAAATGGGATGAGATGACAGTATAATGAAAGACAATACTGTAGTTGGCAGCGTTGTTTATTTGTAACGATAAAGAAATCTACATTTAAAATAACTGATGTGGTGTGGACAGGAGGCATGCAGTGGGTCCGTTTCTTTAGGAAACCCAGTTGTGGGTTATGGTCCATTCTTGGCATTCCAGCCATCTACTGGCCCTAATGACAAAACACAATGTTGTGTTGTTAACAAACAACTGCACTTATTGTTCTGAGATGTTATCATTGTAGTGATTGACAGCATTCTCCAATCTTATTCTAACATGTGCTTTTCAAGCTACAGTAAATTATAGGTTAAGAAGTTTGAATCAATTATTCAAAAAGTATATATATTGAGATTTAATCTTTATACAGAAACCTCCTTAGATGCTGATGCTGAGGGTTTAAGCCCATTTTTATTAAAATTGTCAGCTGCATTCATGAGTAAATCTACTGTTGAAATGACTAAATGAATACACATCATTATTGTCTTAATAATTAAGCCATATTTTTATTCTGTGAAGAATGCAGACTCCTAAAACTGTCTTCAAAATGTTGTGACGTGTGTCACATGTACTGTAAATGTCACAGCTTTATTAATATTCCGGTGATGTGAGGGTTGTACTGATACTTCACATCACGTGTGCTGCGGGACGTCACCATCCCAGATGGATGATACACTCAGATGTCAATTTCAATTTTTGGTGTGGGAGGTGGTTGTGATATTCTCTCCCTGACGTTTCTGTAAAGATGTGCTTTATAACGGTGGAGCATCATTTTTGAACTGCTTCTCAACCCACAAGCTATAATGTACAGACATGAATCAAATAAATGAAGTTCATGTGACTGCTGCATTCCGTTATGAATAAGAGTGTAGATGTGCAAAAGGTAAATATCTCTTAGATTGCGGTCTGTCAGCTTTAGGGATGTTTAGAAGTCGTTGTTCATCTTGTATGAATATCAGCACGGAAGGTATTTCAGCACATGTAGTGTCAGGGCTCCAGACTAACTTTTTTCACCAGGAGCACAGTGGCCCCCAACAGAAAATTTTAGGGGCACAACCAGAAAATGTAGGGGCACATACCGTAAATCAACATGCTAACCAAATCTACTAATTTCCACTGTATTACTAATAAATACTTTAATAATAGATGCAGAAATTACAATGTTCTGTTTCAAATTCAGTGTCACATTTTATTCTGCACTTTTGAAGATGCAACAACAAGGTAAACTGACAGCACCATCGCTGTCATGACAGTACATATAGTAAACAAAATACCATACATTCAGAATAAAAAAAGTGCTTAGTAACAAAGTGCTTAGTAACCTTTCGGTCATTTCACAGTTACAATGTGACTTTTTTTCGCCACACCAACCTCTGAATCTGCATCATCATCCGATGGTGACACTGTAGACTCTGGCACTGGTACACTAGCCGCAGGTCGGATGAACGAATCAATAGTTCGCTTGCTCATAGCTCAGACACACGCACATATGTGACCCTGGACGACAAAACCAGTCTTATGGGTAAATTTTTCAAAATTGAGATTTATACACCACATGAAAGCTGACTAAATACACTTTCTATTGGTATATAGTTTGTTATGATAGGACACTATTTGGCCGAGATATAACCATTTAAAATTCTGGAATCTGAGAGTGGAAAAAATCAAAATATTGAGAAAATCGCCTATAAAGTTTTCCAGAAGTAGTCCTTAGCAACGCATATTACTAATGATGGGAAATAAATGAAACTTACACCATTGATTTACCACAGCTTAAACTGTATACACACACAATTTCATAAAAATAATTCTCCAGGAACATATAAAATTTTACACTTGAGCTGGCCACGAGTCATCATTAACAGAGGCAGATCTACATGCTAAGATGATGTTTTGTTTACATTTTGTCAAAGCAAAATTGGCATAACTTTGACATAAACAACTCATGAAAACCACTACTTTGTAAAGAAGGTATTTAAGAACGTATGTGACTGACTGACCTGAACTTTGAAAAATGTTCCCACTCAAGCGTGTTGAATTCTGAGTCCGCAGTGAACACTTTGTATTCCTTCATGGCATGGAGTCGAAGCGATCTAAACATTGATTGAATTCGTCGTCTTCCGGGGCATCCCCTTATGTCAAGCCGGTCTCTGGACATTCTGTATTATCTTCCCAATGATTTGCGAAACAATCATTTACTAGGTTCGTTAAATTATTGCTGTCATTAGCGTTTAGATTGAGCAAACGCGCTTCCATCAGAATCCATGTTTTGAAGCGCGATCATGACGGATTGTGTACGCTGCGCACGTGAGACGCTATAGCAGGCCGTTGCTAAGAGGAAACAGGTTTGTTTTAACACTCTCTATTGGCTTACCCTTGTAATGACATAGAAGAGAGTAGATTAACTTGAAAGCGGAATCTCTTAACTTTACATAGATAGCAAACTTGAATGGGTAGTTTTCATAGAGCGGACAGCAGCGAGTTAAGTTTGTAGGCATGTTTCTGACCATTTTTTGTTCGCGATATTAAGGGATCGACTCACAAAAATAAAGTTTTGACATATTTAGGGTAGGAAATTTACAAAATATCTTCATGGAACATGATCTTTACTTAATATACTAACGATTTTTGACATAAAATAAAAATTGATCATTTTGACCCTAACAATGTATTTTCGTCTTTTGTCAGAAATATACCCGTGCGACTTACGACTGGTCTTGTTGTCCAGGGTCACATATCAGGTTGTGATGATATTTGTCTCCGTTTCCTTCCCACAGATGTTTACGCGCGCTCGATTATCTCTAGGCCCCTCCCCCTCCACGCATTTTAGCCACTTACAGTGGCCATTTCCTATTCTTCTCACACGCATTGGCCGCCTCACAGACAGGCATCACTCAATGAAACGCGAGTGTGTGCTCGCGTCTCATGAGTATGTTTGCGAGTGTGTGTGTGTGCGTGTGCGAGTGTGTGTGTGTTTGCGTGCGTGTGCGCTCGCGTCTCATTGATTATTTCATTGCTCATTTCATTGATCATTGACGTGCCCCTTCCACGTTTAATGTATAAAAAAATACGGAGGGTGGGGGAGGCAAATTTACTGGTAGCAAATGTGCGACTGGATGTAAAATTCAGTCGCACACTCTCAAATTTTGGTCGCAAAATGCGACCATTTGGTCGCAGTCTGGAGCCCTGAGTGTTATTGTTTGCACAAGTAGAAAGTTAACCAAAGTGTAGCATGAAAGTACACTACATCAACTATGATGCTTCTTTATTGAATAGCTCGTGCAACAATGATTTGTGTGAATCCATGTGAATTATTTATAATCTGAATTTTAACTTTGTTGTTTTTTTCTGTTGAATATCAATAGTGAAGGTGTGTTCAAGTGCCCAGAGGACCATCTGCCATTGGATTATGCCAAAGTGAGTGCACTGTTATAAATCTTTAACCCACCTGAAATTTCCGCATGTTAAAATATAAATTCGACCTCACGTATTTTGTATCCGTACCACGTATTTTGAGTGGTTTACTGTAACTCATCCTAGCTTCTTTGCTTTGTTGCTGTGTCATGTTGTTATGTGTTTGTTGTTTTGCTGCATCATACATGGATTGACATCACTCTCCTCACAAATTGAATGAACACATTTCCGTTTCACCAGTCTTTACCGCAACATGTTAGTCATGCTATACTGCACCAAAATAACCACACAGTTTAAACTCTTTTGCACTCTTTTGCATTAAACTGTTTTTAATGTAACTTTAAGACATCTATACAAATTGCTTTAGTGTTTTTGTTTGTGATTGCTAAAGGTATTGGATGCTATTTAGATTTATTCATGTAGAAGACACCTTTATCCAAAGCGAGGGAGCGTATTTATTATTTTGTCAATGAGCCAACATTAAGTGTAGTCTATAAGCCATGTTTATATGTAGCATCATTTGTGGTTGGTCAGGTGTAACAGGTGTTTTTTTACCAGTTTTGTTTAAATAAAGACATTGCTGTGACTGATGTGTTTTTAAGGTGTGTCTTACACAAACATTCATTAACGTGGAATTCTGACTAGATTTTTCCAGACATGGAGCTGGAACAGCAGATTCTCTCTCTGCCCATCCGCTGCATTCACAGTGAGGAGGGCTGCCGCTGGTCCGCACAGAACAAGCTACTCCAGGTAAAAAAATCACACACAAACATATACAGTCACGGAAAAAATGAAGAGACCATTCCAAATTTTTAGATGTATTGTGGCCATTCCTGTCCAGTGTCTGTTGAATTTCGACAAATTCAAACCTCAGGAGTGACAAAGCCATCAAACAGAAATGTGAACGACTGACAGCATGACAAAACACATGAAAACTAAATTCAAGGTTATCACCTAAATATTGTTTCCAACTTTTCCTACATAATAATAGTTGATTACATTTATATAGCGCTTTCCTGGTACTAAAATCGCTTTACATCGAAGAGAGGAATCTCCTCAACCTCCACCAATAAATAAATGTACAAATATTACTGTTGTATTGCTTTAAAGTAAATATGAACGATGAATAGAGCATCACAGAGCTTCTTTTCTGTTCTACTGCTTTTGTTATTTCTCCAATGTTTATTTTCTGCAAATAAAGGAAAATAGACTCACTATATTTATTTGAAATGTGAGAGAAATACTGTTAGTAGTTCACAAAATAAATTAAAATTATTCTTTTTCCCCTAAACACATACATAGTTAATTCAGAAAAACTGAAAATGGTCTTTGAAATGGTCTCTTAATTTTTTCAACAGCTGTATGTTCATCTTTAGGGGGGAGAATCACAAAGAATCACAAAACCAGAAAACAGGTGACAGGATCCTGTAACTAAAAATAAATGGTCAGGGTCCTGATAAAAATGTCCACTCATACTGGTATATAAAATAACAATGAGTACAATTCATTACAGGCCCATTTGTCCGTGTGTGAGTTTAACGTGGTGCCGTGTCCGAACCGATGCTCTTTGAAGTTGCTGAGACGAGAACTGCCCGAGCATATGCAGCACGATTGCGCCAAGAGAAAACTGCACTGTGATCACTGCACTGAAGAGTTCACCGGAGAGGCATATGAGGTCAGCCAATACCACAGGAATGTACACGATTAAATGAGCACTTGATTATTTACTTACTCTCATCGTTTATGTTTTAGTCTGGTGTTAGAGAATCAATTGTCACACGCTTTGATAATAATTGCAAAGACATCCAACCCTACTGCTTGATATTGTGGGGTCAATCAAAATATAAAAAAACAGGCTTGGATAGCTGTAACACTTTATTTTGAGTTTTTAATGCACAGGCCTGAAGAAGAAAGCCTTGTCGCCCTCTGTAGGTGATTGATGACACACAGACTCTATAGCACTAGAATAATACCATCACATAAACATAGGTTTGATTTAGTGTCTTTTTAAGGACTGGCCATATACTTCTATTGATTTTATACTGATCTAATGGTATTTTCTAAGCACAACCCTAAACGTAACTATCACGAAAACATCTTTTTGCGATTACATTTTTATATCATTTAGTAAATAAACACGTTTGTCTAAATTGGTATGTTCCATTGACTTTTTGTTTTATACACTGAGTTATAAATACACAAACACAAAAATGTATTTACTGTATTTAAACAGCCTTTTAGCAAAATAGGATGTCCCAAAATAATGTTTTGCTCAGGTTTGGTTCAGATTTTTTAACTGACTTGTCAGTAAGTAAAATAATCAATTAAACAGCTCTGATATTATGGTAAATGTAAGTATAATGCTATCTTAATAGACAACTGTAATCTAATGCAATAACATGAATTACTTTTAACTCATTACCCACAGTTTTCAATTTTTATTTATAATATTTATAAATATTATGTACCGTCTGTCTGTGCTCATACAGAGTCATCAGGATGCTTGTCCAGAGGAACGTGTATACTGTGAGAGTAAATGTGGTGCACGTGTGATGCGTAGACTGTTGACCCAGCACACCGTGTCCGAGTGCCCCAAACGCAAGCTGCCCTGCAGATACTGCCGAAAAGAGTTTCTCTATGACACTATTCAGGTCAGTCTTCCTCCTATATTACATTTGGCAGATTTGATTGGTTTGTTTGTTCTTTGTCGAACAACACTGGTGATCACCTGCCATTTCAGCTACGGGAACACATATTTCTTAAAGGTCCGGTGTATGAAATTTAGCGTCATCTAGCTGTGAGGTTGTGAATTGCAACCAATGGCTCAGTCCACCTCTTACCCCTCCCTTTCGAAGCACTACGGTGGTTGACACAGAACTAAGATGTTGTCACGTTTTCGCTTCATGCTGAAGGAGTTTGCGTATTTACGAAAGAGAAGTTTGTCCGTTTAGGGCTACTGTAGAAACAACATGGTTGAATTCCATTTAAGGGGACCTGCTTCTCTTCTGTAATTCACAGAATCATCAGCAACAGTGTCCACAGTTCCCTGTGCAGTGCCCTGGTAGGTGCGGCACACCTGGACTCACCCGAGAGAGCGTCATGGCTCATGTAAAGGAAGGGTGCAGCGGTGCTACGGTGATCTGTCCATTTAAAGAGGCTGGCTGCAAACATAAGGTATGATCTTGATATTACCATGTGTAATGTGTTAGAACCAGGGTCCTACTTAAATTGAAACCATACAATACATGAATGTTATTGAATTGGTCAACTACATTTAATTTATTTAAAAAAATATATACTGAAAAAAAACAAAATATGACGGTAGTTAATTTGAACTGGTCTGTTAATTTTACGGATTTTCCATTAACCCTAACAGACGCATGTACAATTCAAAATACAGGTCTGGAAAATTGCTCATAAATAGTACATTGTTCCCTAGTTTTATAAATGTGTAGATTTTTGTAAAAACATTGAAATAGATCATTCATATTTTTAGGTGTTGCTTAGAAATACAAGGGAGGTAAACCAAACATAAAATGGTGTATAAAAACAGTCCAGATCCCCCTTTAACTTGTAATTTTATGGACAGTAAACTGTATTTCTTTCCATGAAAGGAAAAAAACCATAGGGACATGGAATGACATGAGAGCAAATAAATGCTGAGAAAATAGGAATTTATCTGCAAACAATTTAGTTGTAACTTTCACTCAACTTTTAAAATCAAATGCTTTCCCATATTTACTAAAGTGTTTAAATCTAAACATCAATTGCATTGTTATTATGACCATCTCGTCTCCGTTCCTCTCACAGTGCCCAAAAACCGCAGTGGAACAACACCTTGAGGAGGCAACACACACCCACCTGTCTCTTCTGTGTGGTCTGGTGAACCGTCAGAGATTGGAGCTCAGGGAACTCCGGCGTGGAGTGGAGGAACTCTCCGGGTGCCGGGATGGAACCCTGCTTTGGAAACTCACCAACTACAGCCAACGACTGCAGGAGACCAAGAGCAGGACTGAAGGGAGCTTGGAATTGTTTAGTCCCCCATTCTATTCCCATAACTATGGATACCGTCTACAACTGTCCGCCTTTCTCAATGGGAACGGCAGTGGGGAGGGCTCATATTTGTCCATCTACATTCGAGTTCTGCCGGGAGAATATGACGGGCTGCTGGAATGGCCGTTCCCGTACCGCGTCACCTTCTCGCTGCTGGATCAGAGTGACCCGGCGCTCACCAAACCCCAGCACATCAAAGAGACCTTCAGCCCGGATCCTAACTGGAAAAACTTCCAAAGGCCACAGCCAGGAGCTCTGGGGAGCATTCGTGGGGGCTGTTTGGATGACAGCATGTTGGGGTTCGGCTACCCGAAGTTCATCTCCCACGAGGAGATGAAGAAAAAAAATTATATCAGAGACAACGCTATTTTCATTAAAGCCACCATAGACGTGGTCCGAAGAATAATGAACTGAATGGGGTTCAAGCTATTCTGGAATACTTTAAAAAGGTAAAATGCAGCTTTTTTGCTTTTTCTGGAATCGATGATGACAATTTCTGCATCATTTTGACTTTTCATATCATCAGTGATCTGCCACAGATGAAGGATAGTTTGGTACTGATTATGTCACTTAATTTGTGTATTTGCATTGACATTTACATGTGTCTTCTCTGAAATATGTTTGTAAGTAAAGAAAGGAACTGTTTTAAAAGTTTCTGTGTGTTTTTTCATGAATGCTTTTTCATGATTATCCTTAGTAGCTATGTTCCTGTCTAAGGCAAACCAACTGGACAGAGGTGTTTGCTAACTTTACAGTTTATCTTGATGGCTGGAGCATAAAAGACTGCTGCCGTATAGCAGTTGGGTTGCAAAGGGTTGTGACAGAAATTGCTCAATGGACAATGAAGCCCAATCCAAAACTAAACGCATCCTACAGATAGTGTCCATAAATCCATGTTTTCGGAATTGCTTTTAATTGTAGGAGACCATAACACAATAGAAACAGTATACAATTGAACAAACAATGTTGTTGTTAATAACAACAACAATAATAATAATTTAAAATATTAATTAAAAAATGTTTTGTTTGTGTGTTTTTTCTTTTGTAAGTTATTTATATTTATCCTTCATCTTTAGCATGATCTTTTGCTTTGGAAGGTAACAGGAAGTTGGCAACAGGAATGGCCTCCATGTCATATATTATGAATCCCTTGTTTCCCTCGGGGTTCTCCTGACACTGGACAGAAATCAGAAAAAAGTTTACAGATCATATTCCAAACATATAGAACATAACATCATATATAATGTTAAAACCATTATGTCTTTGTCATACCTGAACTTGTTCGGGTAAACCACATGTTATGTCTATCGAGTCGTAAACCTCATTGTCTTCCCTTAATCGGACATATTTCTCCTAAGAATCAGATTGTTTAACTGATTTGCAGGAGGTAGAACCCTTATTTGATAAGAAACAAAACTTTTTAATCTTTATTTGATAGATTACTTTGTTACCGTGGAGAAACTCAAACTATAGATAAAACACAATATTACGACTCAGAAAAGTTTCATTGTTAGCATTCTGTGTCAGTTCTGTCTTACCATATTGATAAATGTTGAGTTTTCTTACTTAAGAAGTAATACAATTGTGCTGCCTTCACAACGTCTTGGTGTTGCGTTTATATTATCTCGCCGAATATTATGAATGAAGTCAAAAAAACTAAACAGGAAGATACAAATTTGTGTATCCGGGTCTTTTTTGATAGAGATGTGCATTTGATCAAGGAGCTTCAACATCGATCGACACAAATCTGAAAGGATTGTACATGCCGTAAAAACTTTCAAACTCATTGAAACCTCGGATTGATACAACCCATTGAAGGGAAACTTCAGCCAAATATGAAAATTTTGTCCTCATTTACTTGCCTTCGAGTTGTTCCAAATGTGTATAAATGTATTTGTTCTGATGAACACAGAGAATAATGCTTTTAACCAAACAGATCTCAACACCCATTGACTATCATAGTAGGAAAAAAACAATGGTACTAAAAAGTGCCGAAAACTGTTTGCTGTCCTATATTCTTCAAAATGTGTTCTTTTGAGTTCAACAGAACAAAAAAAGATAAAGTAATTTTTCCTACTATGTGAGTCATATATTGTACAATTCTGTTCAAGCTAATTTTAAAAATGCTTTTCATATTCCTATACTTCACCACTAAAAACGTATCATATTGATTAATTTCTTCTTAGCTTTAAAATGCAGAATTAGAGCAGAATTGCTTGAGTTTGCTTACCTAGAAATAAATTCCAGTTTTCTTTTCTTGATTTAAAGCTTTCCTGCAACGAGGTGTCATGCATTCTGACTTCTTTACAATGTTAAACGTGCTGTCTTCTCATGCTTAACATGGTCAACTTGTCAAACAACGAGTTTGGCGTATTACGTAGTATTTCTGTGCTCGATACACTCCCCCAGCGATCCTACAGGTCTCGGAAAGTTTTTTTCGAACATATAAAACTGTTTCTTAACAACTTTTCATAGTCCCGTATTGGACAATTCTCCGGAAAATCACTCGGCACGGCCACATGAGAGCAGGAGAAGGAGCATGCGCAAACGTCACTTTCACTTGTGTGCAGGAGAGAGATAGAGCATACGTTTGCGAAGTTAAGGTGTTTGTTTGTTCACTGCATTTGGGTGAAGAATATTATATAAAATGTGGATATAATACTGGATTTGGAGATTGTTTGAAACTGATATATGGAACCGTCCCAGCTATAAAAGATGCCGGACATGAACCGCCTGCGATGAGTGAAACTGATGTATGTGTTTTGTTGACAATGGGTGTGCACGTGTTTTGGTTCAGCCTACCCCTCTCCCCCGCATGAGCCTTTTGTTTTAGGAAACAATCCTAAAGCTGTATCTATCTTTTATAAATGTGATCAAACTAAATAATCTTCGAGCATGCGAAGTATGCAATACTACTCAATAGGTACTCAAGATTAATATGAGATTGGCAGAAACCCTGTATGTTACGCCTGCTATTTATTGCGCAATGCACATAAAAGGTAGTGAACCCTACATACAAAATGAGACGAAATGAAACAGATGACACAAATATTAGTCAAATAAATATTTTTTTTATTTTAATTAATAGTTCAAATTAATAAATACAATTAATTTAATTAATCAGAAACAGAAAGAGATTAGGTGCCAAGTATGTTTGCCCATATAGGAGCATCCAGTTCACAGAGACCATAACACAAAAGAATACACAATGTTGTTGTAGGTAATAACAACATGAATAATAATAATTTTAACAAAGTAATAATATAAAATTGTTTTTTTGTGTGTTTTTTCTTTTGTAAGTTATTTATATTATCCTTCATCTTTAGCATGATCTTTTGCTTTGGAAGGTAACAGGAAGTTGGCAACAGGAATGGCCTCCATGTCATATATTATGAATCCATTGTTACCCTCAGGGTCCTCCTGACACTGGACAGAAATCTGAAAACAAAAGTTTACAGATCATATTTCATACATATAGAACATAACATCATATGATGTTAAAACCATTATGTCTTTGTCATACCTGAACTTGTTCGGGTAAACCACATGTTATGTCTGTCGAGTCGTAAACCTCATTGTCTTCCCTTAATCGGACATATTTCTCCTGAGAATCAGATTGTTTAACTGATTTGCAGCAGGTTGAACCCTTATTTGATAAGAAACAAAACTTTTTAATCTTTATTTGATAGATTACTTTGTTACCATGAGTAGAAACTCGACTATACGTAAACACAATATTACGACTCAGAAAAGTTTCATTGTTAGCATTCTGTGTCACTTCTGTCTTACCATATTGATAAATGTTGAGTTTTCTAACTTAAGAAGTGATACAATTGTGCTGCCTTCACAACGTCTTGGTGTTTCGTTTATATTATCTCGCTGAATATTATGAATGAAGTCAAAAAACAAAACAGGAAGAAACAAATTGTGTATCCGGGTCTTTTTTGATAGCGCATGTGCATTTGATCAAGGAGCTTCAACATCGATCGACACAAATCTGAAAGGATTGTACATGCCGTAAAAACTCATTGAAAGTTGGGCTTTTTTCCTTAATGAGTCTGACAACATTACACACAATATTCTAGATAAAATAAGGCCTGTGTGAATCTGTGTTGAAATTCATATCAACATAAAAACAAGCAGCAATCGTGAATATAGCGAAGAAAATCTGATGAGCCAGATGATTTGTATGAAACGTTTACATTCAAAAATTACAATGAAATTGAATCAAAGATAATAGTTTTGTACAGAAAATCATGTTCTGTGAACGTAGACTTAAAAATTTGTGGGTTATTTTATCCAATGGTTGGGTAAAATATAAACAAACCCAACCGTTGGTAAAAAAAAAATGACCTAGAATATGTGCATATATTTCACTCAACCTCGGATTGATACAATCCATGAAAGGGAAACTTCACCCCAAATATGAAAATTTTGTCCTCATTTAATTGCCTTCGAGTTGTTCCAAATGTGTAAATGTATTTGTTCTGATGAACACAGAGAATAATGCTTTTAACCAAACAGATCTCAACACCCATTGACTATCATAGTAGGAAAAAATCAATGGTACTAAAAAGTGCCGCAAATTGTTTGCTGTTCATTATTCTTCAAAATGTGTTCTTAGTTCAACAGAACAAAAAAAGATAAAGTAATTTCTCCTACTATGTGAGTCATATATTGTACAATTCTGTTCAAGCTAATTTTAAAAATGCTTTTCATATTCCTATACTTCACCACTAAAAACGTATCATATTGATTCATTTCTTCTTAGCTTTAAATTGCAGAATTAGAGCAGAATTACTTGAGTTTGCTTACCTAGAAATAAATTCCAGTTTTCTTCTCTTGATTAAAAAACAGTAATCCATTTCGTTTGGTTTTCATATTTATCTTTTCCAGTACTAAACATGATATGACTGCAAGAGAGACTAAAGAGAAGTCTATTTGGGTGTAACGGAACAGGGATTCTCCGTGTAGTCTCTGACAATTGAAACATCAAAACCAACATAATTTTAACCGCATCACACAATGTTGTTGCATTTCGGCTTGCACTGCAAACTACAGCATGACATTAACCATCTGACTCAAAACCATCGAGAGATGACAGAGAATGATTTGCATGCTACCATTATAATACCTCAATGCAGACTGCGACTGCAAGCAACTCCATAGACCACAAAGATGATTCTCAGTTCCTTTCATAGTTAGGCTTTATTGTTTCATTTAAAACTAACAGTGGATTGCTTCAAACTGCTTACTAAACACAATTAGGCCTGTAGTGATTTTCCCTCATGACAAACCTACTGTAGTACTTTGACTAAAACAAGAACTTTCATGCCTAGACATAGAGGCCAGACTTCAGTGCTGCTTGATCTGAAAAATCAAGTTTATCTGTTTGGATTACAACACACTGGAGCAACCAAAGTTTGTCTCCCACAAGAAGAGAGAAAAAGGACTTAGACTGGGCTTGACATTAAAGGTTGGGTGTCATGCTATGTCATGCATTCTGACTTCTTTACACTGTTAAACGTGATGGCTTCTCATGCTCAACACGGTCAACTTGTACAAAACGAGTTGGACGTATGACTGTACTAGGCTACATTGACATTGGAACTAAAGAAATGTTTGTCTCTTCTGTGTTTGTCTATTATACTCTGTGTGTATATTGCAAATATATATGCTTATGATGATAACAATAATTAAAAAACATTTAATAAAATATAATCTAAAAAATATTTTAGACGTTTACTTGAGTAACAATTTCTATAGTTACTTTTACTTTTACTTTAGTAAAGATTTTGGCTACTCTAACCACCTCTGTCAATTTGTGGTCATACTTAACGCAGAGAGCTACATATTTACTGTGGTTATGTTTGTCATGTCTTTGTACATGTTGAATTGAAGATTTCATCTCATTCGTCTCATTAAAAATAAAAATACATTGTCTGTGGACTTTGATCTTGTAGACCTTGACTTCATGCGTTCTGAACTTTCTCTTGATCCAAATTCACTCCAGACAACAGTAATCAAAGATAATAATTTTAGTGATGCCACTGAATATCAGCACAATAAACGTATTGTACATGTATCATCCTAAGGATGTTTGTAGATGACAGTTTCTGCACTTGAGGTAACATGGTGCTCAACAAATGTGGTTTAACTGCTAAAAATAATGGCAAACTTGAGAAGTGTACTTCACATGGATAGTAAATCTCAAAACCAAGAACCACACCAGGTATGTTTTCATATTCTTTATATAAGCTGTAACAGGTGTATATAAAGTACTGAAACAAAGAATGCATCACACAACATGAAGTTTATCATTTTAATGTATACATTAGAAGAACAACAGACATAGGTGTAAATCCTGACACCAGTAACATGATTCAAGACTAGAAACCAGAGTGTCGGCCAAGATCCAAGCAGCATGCTCTGACAAAACGCAACACATGGAGTAAAGGAGTCAGAGCATGAGTCCATACCCTGACACAAAAGACGAAACGTAATTCTTTTAGGATTTGATTGGGGTTGAAGGGATGGCCAATCACATGTCCAGTGTAGCCAGAGAGGGCGATCGGAATACTCTCACGAAAGACCAATAAAACGCCTCCGAGAATGACGTACACCTCCAAGAATATGTAAACGTTATTGTAAGGTAAACAAACTTCAGTTGAAATATTAAACACTCAAAGTAATATGTTCTTTGTTTCCTCACTATTTACTTCATTAACTATCCTTTTTAAAAATAAAATAATTTATTTAAAATCAATGACAACAATACAGTTCACCTCACGTTAAGCAAAGTGACTCATAAAAATTACTTCTTTTTCACATTTTAACCTAAACAACCAAAGTACTGTAACATTAATACAATTTCAAGTCTTCATTTTCTTCTATTTCAGTTATGATGCCTTCATCATCAGCGTCCAGGTCATTCAGAGGTTGGAGTTAAATTGGATATGACACATCTTCAAATACAATTTCCCTGTGAAGGCCTTCATCGTTCTCCATACACTGGATTGACAACTAAAGTACAATGAAAATTACATAATGAGTCAAAATGAGTAAAGACAATAAATAAGTAATCCTGCTCTGCCCATCACAGTTAACATTACCTGTTCAGTACACTGTACACAATTTTCATGCGATATGACAGCAGGTCAAACAATATCTGACCATCTTGACCTTCCTCATTGTCAACACATTGGACAGAAAACTTGAAAACATTGAAAAACAGAACTGATTAAAATCACTGGCACATACTTAACAGAATTTCACAGCGTTCATCTTAATAACTGTCGTAGCCCTTTTTGATCCTACACATGAAAACGCATGTTGAAACTAAAATGGCGGTAACTCATGAATTCTTTGGAATTCGTTTGAAAAAAGAAAAGTAGCTGATTATTGCAAAAACAAAAAAGAGTCTAAGACCTTTCCAATGATATATAGTTTGTCATGATTCGATGAGAAATTACATGCAAAATATTGACGCAAATTTAGGTGTCCCGTATACGGAACGGGTGACAGTTAACAGGCTACGATGACTAACAAAATAAAATAAAGTGGCAGAAGTCTGGCAGACTTATAACTAATAACAACACAGTAAACATATGGTAACCTAATAATGTAACTGGGCATACATATATAATATAAACAAATATAACTGATAACAGCAAAGTCTTATAATAATGTAACAGAGCATATAATACTAATATAACCAATACTAATAATATATAATACTAATACAAAATCTGGATTAAAATAAGGATTTACTCCAGAAGGGGTACGGATAATCCCTTTGTGTTCATCTTTCGCTTTCTTCACAATCGGTAACATTTTCAAATATGTTTTTTAGTTGACCATGAATGTAGGGCAAACAAAAACGTATATACCAGATGTTATCGGCTTAATATAAACCATGGCTTCCATCATCGAGATGTTCGAAAATCAAAACTGAAATGATTAAATCGTACAGTTATAGTGTGCTCGAATCTAACAAAAACCTGCTGTTCTGACTCCACACCGTTCACCGTTACATCAATACTAATCTGTTGATATATTTAAATCCAGCTATTCTGCATCTTCTAACTCTTAGTAGATCTAAAACCTAAAATTGACGAACAAGGACATTATAAAAAGCTTCAGATACACGGTAAGGAATATATCCCGGAAATGAGACTAAAAACGTGTTGGCACGAAGTTGTGGAGCATGCGCATACTGCATTATGAATGACTGACGTGAGACCAGTTGATCAACTATTACAATCAACTATTCCCATAAATAAATGTTCATAGACTCAGAGAAAGAGTCCATGTCTTACTGTACATCTGACGTCCTTGTTGACTTTTGGTTCATCCAGTAGATCTTCATGTGCTCTGAACTTTCTCCTGAACCTTCATCTTCATTCCAGACAACAACGGTATTTCAAAATACACGTTTTAGGGATGCCATTGCCATAATAGGCAGAATGAATCTTATACACTACAAACTGTATGTAATGTACTAAATATTACATGAATAAAGCAAAACTAAGGTTCCTAAGATAAAGCAGTGCCACTGTCAGGAAAAAAATTTAACCTGTTTAATGGGATATCTTCTAAATCTGTTCACATACAGACTCCACCCAGACCATTTCTGCTTCCTTTAAAACATGTTTCAAGTCCAAACATGAACCATCAATTATTTTATGATAGAAAGAAAGCATCAGTTCACATTTGAAATTTTCACATGTTTTAGTATCATTGAAAGGGGTCAAATGACACGGCTAAAATGAATATCTTTGTTTTTTCAGATGTAATGCAGTGTCTTTATATGATTAAAAGCGCTGTATTTTCCACATACCGTGCATGTTTGTATCTCCTCTTTGCCCCGCCTCTCTGAAATGGACACATTTTTAACAAAGCTCATCGCTCTGAAAAGCGAGGTGTGCTATGATTGACTAGTAAACCAGTGCGTAGTGATTGGTCCAACACTGCAAGCGCGTGACGGAAATGTTACACCTCTTACCATATATGGACATCAGGTTGTACTGACAGGTACGCCCACCTTACTTGCGTATACATTCGGGCGGTCTTAGTCAAATCATACCACAGACGCAAAGCAGATCGGTCTTGTACATTCTGAAGGGGCTTATTTCGCAAAAACAGCCGGCTGCTTGTACATTAGACCGCTTATTACACGACTACTTACCACATGAGAAAAAACTGGACACAAAATGTGAGTTTTATTAAGACTTTATTAGCTCATTTTTAATGAATACAGACCATTAACATTCGATAAGAAACGACGTTCAAATGTCACGAACATTCAATTTGGTTTAATCATTTGTAAATATACTGTCATATATCTGATTAAAATTGTGTAATATTAAACTGTACCTGTCAAAATGATTTGCAGCATCCAGGTTGCTGGGTGGTATTTGTTTCGAGTGGTTTTTATATGATAATAACAACCCTTGGAATGTCGCAAATGGCCAATCAGAATCAAGTATTCCAGAGCGCCGTGTAATAATGTGAAATAAGGCAGCTTGGCCTCGGGTCCTGATCACACTGTAGGGGCTTATTTCTGCATAACAACCAGCTGCCTCTACATTATCCCTTACTTAATCCTCTATATATAAAATTTTCAATAGGCTACAGGACGTTTCCTTCTTTGTATCTAACAACCTACTTATTAGTTGTGTCCCAAATGACAATTAAGGTTCACAGTTCTGGAAGATGAGGAGGTTTCCCAGATGAGGGGAAATGATATCAGACGCATAACAAAAGGTCACAATCTTATCTCAAGACTAAAGAAAACACAAGGATGTGTTTGGCATTCCTGCACTTGCTCCCAAGAATACAGAAATGTTACTGGTATGTAAACACACTTCCACTGAAACATTCAATACTGAAATAAATGTTTCATTCATTGTCCATTTAACTTCATGAACCGTTTGTGCTTCTAGTAAAACTTCGAACATTTATGTGATATTATATAATTTGCTTCATTTTTAAGTAAAGTAGCGGTGCCTCATAGAAACTCCTTAATGTTGTCCACTTCTTCATTCATTCATACAAAAGTGCACTTTCAAGTCCTAAATGTCTTCCATATTAAATGCAATGCCTTCATCATCAATGTCCGGGTCATCAAGAGGTTGGACATTCATGGTATATGACACATCTTCAAACATAATTAGCCCTTGAAGGCCTTCCTGGTTCTCCATACACTGGATTGACAACTAAAGTACAATGAAAATTACATAATGAGTCAAAATGAGTAAAGACAATAACTAAGTAATCCTGCTCTGCCCATCACAGTTAACATTACCTGTTCAGTACACTGTAGTAGTGCGTTGTTCTCTTCAAAAGTGTCGTCCAGAATTTTCATGCGATATGACAGCAGGTCAAACACGATCTGACCATCTTGACCTTCTTGGTTGTCAACACATTGAACATAAACCTTGAAAACATTGAGATCAGAACTGATTAAAATCACTGGCACATACTGAATAGAATTTCATTTTAAGAAGACTGACAAAATAATATGAAGTGGCAGAAGACTTGCAGACTTAAAAATGATAACAAAACAGTAAATAATAATATGGTAACCTGATAATGTTACAGGTCATACATATATAAAACAAACAAATACAACTAATAGCAGCCAATTCATATAATAATGTAACAGAGCATATAATACTAATATATAACCAATACTTATAATATTATGCTAATTTAATACTAATGTAAAATCAGGACTTACTCCATAAGGGGCACGTATAGTTCCAAAATCCCTTTGTGTAGCGCTCTCGCTTTTTTCTGCCTCCGTCACGTTCTGTTACATTTCAGAGATGTTTTTTCATTACAAATTTAAAACAAAGCTTGTATAACAGATATTAACGGCTTAATATATACCATGGCTTCCATCATCGAGATGTTCGAAAATCAAATCTGAAATTGTTGAATCGTACAGTTATAGTGTGTCGGAATCTTTCTGCTGTTCTGACTCCACACCGTTCACCGTTACATCAATACTAATCTGTTGATATACTTAAATCCAGCTATTCTGCATCTTACTCTTAGTAGATCTAAAACCTAAAATTGAAAAACAAGGACATTATAAAAAGATTCGGATATACGGTAAGGAATATATCCCGGAAATGAGACTAAAAACGGGCGCGAAGATGTGGAGCATGCGCATACTGCATCATGAATGACTGACGTGAGGCCAGTTGATCAACTATTAAAATCAACTATTCCCGTTAATAAATGTTCATAGACTCAGAGAAAGAGTCCATGTCTTACTGTACATCTGACGTCCTTGTTGACTTGGGTTCATCCAGTAGATCTTCATGTGCTCTGAACTTTCTCCTGAACCTTCATCTTCATTCCAGACAACAACAGTATTCCAAAATACACGTTTTAGGGATGCCATTGCCATAATCGGCACAATTTGCACACTCCATAGTGGTATAACTACATATTATTTGAATAAAGCTAAACTAAAGTTCTCAAGATAAAGCAGTGCCACTGTCAGGAAAATAAATAGAACCTGTTAAATCTGTTCACACACAGACTCCACCCAGACCATTTATGCTTCTTTTAAAACATGTTTCAAGTCCAAACATGAACCATCAATTATTTTTGTATGCAAGTTAGCATCAGTTCACATTTGAAATTTTCACATGATTCAGTATCATTGAACTTTCTTTTCAGGCAAACTCTGTTTTTCAAAATTGTACATTTTCAAATGTTCATGTTTTTAAGTGAAACTGTCTTCATGTGCATAAAATGACAGTGTGCATGTTTAACTGCATTTGTCTGGGCCAAATGTTCTTTCTTGCAGTGAAATATGACAATATGTCCACACTAGATTAATAAGGCTTAAATGAATGAGCACAATAGTTTTTCTGTGTTTCTCTAGGGCTTAGATGTAAATAGCTCGAGCATTAACACTCATTCGCATTAACAGTCTTAACAGCTGATACTACCCGCAACTCATAGCGAAATGGAAGAGTTTAGTGATGCTAGACTGAATGAATAAAGAAAAATTGAAATCTGAAAAGTTGTTTTTGATGTGTGTGATTTAAAAATAATGTTCTTGTGTAATAGTATGTCCCAGTATTCTTCTGCAATGAATTTGTCCTCCCATACTTGAGAAAATCCACATTAATGTAAATCAGTGGTTCTCAAAAGGGGAGCCCCAGATGACATCTTTGGGGCCTCAAGATGACCAATCTTTTACAATTAGACAATGAGCATTGAAATACATTAAAAAGCTCTATAATTTGGCCATTTTTATAATTAAAATGTTTTCCCAGTTAATGTTAAACTCTAAAATATTTTATTGAGGTTTTGTGAGTGGGGGGGGCTTTGAATATTGTTGAATACAATGGTGGTCCTTGGAGTCAAAAAGGTTGAGAACCTCTGATGTAGATGGATTTACACTAAACCCAGTTGTGTCTTGTATGCTTCTCTAAAATCTTTTAACTACAAGATCCCAGGGATACTTATAGCACCCAGGGTCAGCTATCCAGTTTCATTAACCTTTATATTTCCTAAGAATCAAACTGTCATTGTTAGCACGATGCTCTACACAATGAATTACAGAAAAGGCATATTTTTGCCACCTGGAATAGCACTAGAGCCATCGACATCTCCGTTCACAAGAAGAGCAAAACAATGGAAAACTTCACATGACGTGGTCACCATTCATTTTATTAGAGACAATGATGTGGACAGGTCTGTACAACAGTGTGAATCTCAGCTCATGCTGATGCTTCTGTGCTTGCTTTAGCTTTTTTCTTCCTGAAACAGAAAGTGAAAATCAAACCTCTTACCCTAGAAAAAAATTACAAAGTCTTAATTACAAAATAATTAACTGCTCAATGCTAGAACATGTAATGATAAAACCATACTTCTTATATTGCTTTTAACCTCTTCATCCCTGATTGTACATACCCTCCCATCACAAACACCATATATACTTTTAGGGCATAATGTAGCCGAATTGGCACGCAGGACAGATGTCAACAACACATACAACACTTCCCTTTAATTTAACCAAACTCTCTCATAAAAACAAACCTTTTCCCCTTGCTGACTTTTTTCTGAAAGAGGATGCGTGGGGTTGTGCGAATAGTCGACCGTCTGGGTGGTTTCATTGCAAGCTGTCGCTTCACTTTGCTGAGGGGAGAAAAAGAAGCGTATTTTAGAGCTAAAACAGACACCTGAGTGAGTCTTTCAAGTTTTGAAAGTTAAGAAAAGTAGTACAAGTGTTTGATGAAATGTGGTATGAAAAGCACATGTTAGGTATATAAGAGAGAAGCTTCACCTTTTGATTTTCTTGAAGCCGAGCATGTAGTCAGGCACAGGACATCCGGCCTGTTTTATGACTGTGGCAATGCTGGACCAAAACAAAGCAGATATTAAAAGACACAGACTCGGAATCAGCATTCATTTCTCATAAAGCCACAAAATTGGTCTGAACTATAGAAGTCTGAAAAGAAACAATTCTGTGTCAACTGACTCCATGACCATAATTATTTACACTCCTCTGAAATACCAAAAAACGATCTTGAAATAGCCATAAACAACAAATCTGAATGAAGAGTTACTAAATGTATTTTTAAATATTTAATTTAAAAATATCACTAAAACTGCTTGTAGTTTTACTACCTGCGTAAGAGAGGTTTGTCATCCTCTGTGAAAAAGGTTATTGCTTTTCCTTTGTGTCCTGCTCTCCCAGTGCGCCCTATAAATCACAAAGTGTCAAGCTTAGCATCACAGGACACAACGAGAATTCACAATCTTTACTCAGCTGGTAAACTCACCAATCCGATGGATGTACTCGATGGCAGTAGTTGGGAAGTCGTAGTTGATGACGAGGTTGATGCCTTTGAAGTCAATTCCTCGAGCCAGAAGAGCAGTGCAGATCAACACCCAGATCTTCCCCGAACGGAAACTCGTAACAACATTGTCTCTCTAGAATAAAACAAAATGAGCGATTACAAAATGTAAATTCAATTCTGTTTGTTTGCCATCCTACCTCCACAGATTTTATTCTAAATATGGTTACACTCATATTTAGTGATATGCATTATTTCTCTCACAATCTACCTGCTGTTGGGTGCGTTCTGCATGGATCACATCAACGTTTATTCCCTCGTACACCAGCTCATGGAAGAGCTCACGGGCTCGATCGATAGACTGAACAAACACCAGCACAGGTGGCAGAAAGCCCTGATAAGTTTAAAAACATTAAGTCATCAAACAATTTTAATCATTAGAATCATCATTCAATTCAAAGGCTGATAATCCATGACATTTTTTCCATCACGAGATGACTCATTTGCGACTGAGGCGATGATGTCACTGACCTTCTTTATAAGGTCTCTAATAGCCAGCACTTTTCCACTCTCTGAACCCACAAACAGCAACTCTTGCTCCACCGTCTCAGCTGCTGTGTTCCTGAATATGTGTTAAAGAATCTTTTATAATTGAAAAGGTTCCAAAATTGGTTCTTAGTTGGGCCGTGTGGCTTCATAGAGATTCACAGAATCTTTCTGTTCTTGAAGCGTACAAACATAAAAAAATTGTTCTATTAAATTCGATGGGGAACAAATACTGCATTTTGGCGTCTTTATTTTCAGAAAGTAGGTCTGATTTCTTATTAACATAATGACCACAGTTTAATATTTTGTTAAAGTTACAGTTAGAGATCATGCATTCATTGATTTTAGCAGAGTTAAGTTTTGCAAACAGGAAATTTTCTTAAAAGTTGTCAATCAAATATATCGAGATATCGAGGAAAGCTGTGATACCTGGGTCCAATATTGACAGAGACGAGATTGTCCAGGTTCAGTCTACACCACTGCTCTACATCTGTGCCGAAGGTAGCGCTGAAAAAAGCCCGGCGGATTTTAGGAGAAGAGCAGGCCAGGAAAATGGTGGCGAGCTGCTCTCTGAAACCCGTCTTGCCATCCTCAAAGAGTTTATCCGATTCATCCACCACCAGCCACTCCACTCTGAACAGAACAAAGATCAATTAAACATTCACACGTGAGACGGACTGCTGAATATCTGTGTATGATAAAGGTTGAAAACAGAAAAAAATATTTGGTTAGCAACCGACACTTCTGAGGCACCATTGACTTCCTTTGTAGGGAAAAAAAAGTGTATAATTGTTTTCTCTGTTAAATATAAAAAGATATTTTGAGGAATCTAGGAATGCAGGAAGTTCTTTGACTACCATTTTAGTTTTTCCTACCATAGTAGTCAATGGTGCCACAGAAATCTCAGTTGCCAACATTCTTCCAAACATCTTTGTTTTCAACCGAACAAAGAAATTGATACCGGTTTAGAACAACTTGAGGGCGAGTAAATGATGACAGAATTTCTTTTTTTGTTAACTATTCCTATAATGCACACTTGAGGATTTGTAAATGTAATGTTTATAAAAATACAATGAAGCAATAAACCCCAAGCAGCAGTGGGTTACAGTGCATATTAGAACAGATAAGGGCATTATGGCCAGACAGAATACTTTTATAAAACAGTTATTCCATATGCGTAGCAAGGTTTCATAAAGTAAAGTAAATAAAATGATACTGAGGCTATGTAATGCGGTCAGCCGTCAGAACTTGGCTCGGCGAATCAGAATCAAGTACCAGAACTGACCGTTTTATAAATGCTCGTAAAGAACATTTTAGGTAGACAAAAAGGTAATAAACCTAGTGCTTTATTTCCTTTGCAAATCTGACTTGCCTACTCAAATCGACAGCAGGGGGATCTTGATTCAGCAAATATATCAATCTGTTAGGTGTGGTCACCAAAATATCTGAAAAAAGAATTTGTATAAGAAAATTAGCTTGCAATAAATTGTTCCAAACAAAAAGCAACAAAAAAAAATAGTGTACATACCAAATTTCTTAGCTGTCTTTGGCCCGAATTTTTTAACTGCGTCAACTCCTTTATTGATGATGTGAACTCTGAAGCCCACACCTTCTGACAACTTCACCAGCTCTCTGTGCGTCTAAATACAAACGACAACTTTTTTATTACCGCCTTTGTCAGTATGTTTAATACAGCTAATGCTGAGGGTTTACCTGACTGGCGAGCTCTCTGGTCGGGGAGATGATGAGAGCTCTGAATCCCTTGTTGAGGGGTTTGCGAAGGTGGGCCAGCAAAGGCAAACAGAAGGCCACGGTCTTACCAGAGCCTGTAGGAGCACACGCTAAAATCTCTCTATCCTGAAACAGACAGTTCGATGGAGAAAATGCAAAATTCAGAAAAGGCTAAATTTTCGATTACTGATTCACGTTCAAAACATAAACGAAGCCAGACGTGACTTACGTGCACCATGAGAGGAATGGCTTGCATCTGAATGGGTGTGGGGGTTTGGAAACCCGCTGTCTTAATATTCTGAATGATTCGTGGGTCTAGATTATATTCTTTCTGTAGCTCCTCAAAAGTAGACACAGGATCTGGGATGTCTGTACCGTGCACGTTTATCCGGTTCTGGTGCCGTATTCGATTAACCTAAAGAAGACAAACAGTTTAAACAGCATTGTTATTCAATCAATAATCAACTTAAAGAAAACATCAACTTGTATACATAACAATTAATATTACAACCACTACCTCTTTATTTTTGTTATTTCTTCAATCAATGTAAATTGAACTGCTTTTAAATAAAGATAAAACCACAAAGTGAGTTTAATGGAAGGTTCACCCAAAAATTTTAATTTCTGTCATCATTTATTCACTCATGTCAATTAGGCAATGTATGTGGCTCTTTCTTCTTTCTTCTGTACAAATGTTTTAATAGCAGTATTCTATAGAGCTGTGTTACACACAATAACAACTTTCTGTACCTTTTCCTGATGAATCTGCCGTAGTTTTTTTAATGAAGTTTTATCTTTAGTGTCCGTCTTGGGGTCTTTCGCATTGCCTTGTGATGACATCCACTGAATGCTCTCTTTCTCCTCCTTTCCATCACTGCTGTCCGCATCCTCTGCTTCTGTATATAAACATCAAAGAGCGCAAAGCACTGAGTACCAGAAGAATGTTGTATAAAACATGTGCAGATTTACACGGTTAAATTTCTTCCGAACAAGTTTCAGCTTACCTTTAGCTTTTCTTTTCTTTTTTGATGTCTTTACCGGCTCATCCACTTTGGTTCTTTTTCGTTTACTGGTGACATCATCTTCATCACTTTTGTCATCCTCTTCTTCACCGAGCCTGGATTTCGGAGGTGTTTCTGTGCCAAAGAAACTGACTCCAGCCAGCTGATCTAAGATCTCAGATTTGGTTCCCTAATAGAAAAGATGCACAACCGTAAAAACAAATAGAAATGAAATATGATATGATACTGAAATTTTCGAATGGATTTTTATGGAGATTAAATAGCTTTAAACGAAACCTATATTGATATATGTGGGTCTCAACTGTTAATATGCTGGGTTACTGGATCTGTTGTTATATTGCTAATATGAACTAACAACACACTATTACACTCCTATTGGAAGCCCAAAACACACAACATTAGAATTTATGATGTTTTTTTTTAAAAAGCACATTTATCAACTCGTGTTTTGTGGCTTTGATAACATTAGCATTAGCATTTCCAGGCTCGCTCAATAAGAAATGCAACACATGTTAGCCATGTGCCAGGTTTTCGAGTGGAAATCAATACATACCTGTCATTTGAAATAACAACAGTCAAACATACATTAAAATATTAAAACACTTTACTTAAAAACACACCTTAAAGCGCTCTGCATCTTTGGCAAATCTTTTAAGATTAAACTTTGCCCCTGCTCCAAGCTTTCTAAACAAGTCAAACGCGTCCATTGATACAGCGTTAAGACACGACTAATCGATTCAGAGGTTACTCTTCTTTCAGAGTTTATGGCAGTTGGCAACAAACATTTGGCGCATTCCCGCCACCTATTGGGCTGGAGTATGAGATGTTGGTGGATAGTTAAACGTAGAGTTTAATAGAAACAAAAATAATACTGCAATTAATTAAAATAAAAGAAGAAAAAGGGGAAAGTCCCGTCACCTTATGAATTCTATTAAACAGATTCAGACGTTACGATGCAGAGGCGCTCGATTATTACCCCTGTCTTGTATTTTGTCGTCCACTAGAGTGCGCACGAGTAAACTTTGAAACACGAATGCATTTATATAGTATATTTTAAGCATAATAGTTTCAACATAGTAATATTTTGGGTCCGTGCACTTTCTAAATATTTGATGGAAAAGATGGAAAGACATTTTTTTCGTTTAGTTTGACAAACGTAAAATAAGATAACAATCATTACACATGTGATACTGACAAGTTTTGCAATTTAATAAAATATTGCAGAAATATGAGCACATAATCCACGCTGCCCAACAGGCATTGATTTGCAAGCGAATCCCTTTAACCCAAAAGGTCTCATACCCCACTGACTCCCATTTCCCCTTCTATGGCAGTAAATGGGAATGAGATCTGTTTGGTTACTGACATTCTTCCAAATATCTTCCTTTGAGTTCAGGAGAACAAAGACATTTATACAGGTTTGTAACAACCTGAGGGTGAGTAAATTATGACATAATTTTTGGGTGAACTGTCCCTTTAATGTGAACTACATTACTGACACAGATTGTTTCTTTATGTTACACTATTGATGAAATACAGTGAAAATACATCAGTCTCTTTGGATAAAAGTGAGGATAAAAAATATAGGCCTAATAGTGTAAACATTAGCATGATGTTTTAGTAACCTTTTCCACTCGATGGGCAGGTTTGTGACATCCAAGGACTTGTTACCCCAAAGTGGGATTTGCGTGAGCAGTACCCTGAGGATGTTATTAAACAGAATTGTAAACACTAGAATTACAAAAATAAATAAATTAAAGAATGATAAAGTTCCTTCTGTTAAAGTCTAAAATCAGAATCTGTCCATTGAGGGTAGAAAACAAAGAAAGAGTTGGTTAGCAGGAAAGAGTGTGTTCATTGTGATAGATTGTAAGACAGGAGACAATGAGACAAAGATGTGCTTCCTCAACTTCATAAAGAACTTTACAGCCATGATTAAAGCAGAGCAAACAAAGATAATGATAAGACAGCAGATATGTATGGATGTGTGTCATAGCCAAAATGTTGCAATGTTTTAATATGTAATTATATGTAATAGTACTGTATGTATGTTTTTTACCTTTGGCAACATTGTACTGATTCATGAGAGAGAGAGAGAGAGAGAGAGAGAGAGAGAGAGAGGCTGTTCATTCTTCCTTATTGTCACAGGGGCAACATTATTTCTGCAAACCTAATATTGATCAACATTACTGAGAATGTTGCTTATGTTTAATGTGTAAAACATCTGTGATCAATAAGTTATTATAAAATTCCAATATGCATATAGCACAGGAGTGATGAGTAAAATATGGATAAACTCATTTTAAGTATGAAGTGTAAAACCTGTTCTCATGTTCCATTCAAGGCCAAACTAATGAAATGCATTATTTTTCATAAAATGCTATAAATGGAGAGAAAAGTAATCTTAATTTATTATTCATTACAATGTTAAACGTGCTGTCTTCTTATGCTTAACATGGTCAACTTGTCAAAAAACGAGCAAGGCGTATTACATAGGATGTCTGTGCTCAACACACTCCCCCAGCAATCGTACAGATTTCGAAGGCCCTTTTTGGACAATTCTCCATGAGAAGCATTAGATAGCAAGTCTCTATTTGATGTTAATGTAACCTCATTTATGTCTTGCAAAAACCTTTGAGATGTTGAAGGTTGATTCTATGTCATTCCTTAACACAATTTCAATCAAGCACAATACATGCATTGACATATTTTTGTGATCGTGTAATAGTTTAATGTCGATATATAGACATGTGTGTGTGTGTGCGTGTTTACTTATTTGTAGTTAATTTCTTATAATTTTCCTTATGAATCTTCTTTTATTGTTCTTTACTATTTTCATATATTTATTTAATTAGTTATATATTATTTAATTATATTTTTTACATTATTTTTCCAGAATGTTTGTCGAGTTATCTGGAATATTCAAGCTTCAATATCTGCTTCTCAAAAAAAGTCTCAGCCAACTACAGGGGACGCAGGGAACAACTCCAAATCACTTTGCAGCTTTTGTATTTGGTCATTCTTGCAGCTTGGACAGTAATTATTCAGTTTGATTCAATCAGATTGAATTCCTTGTTTGGAATATGCAGTGCATGTACAATGCTGGGCTTTAAAGATAAATTTAAATGAGTCAGCCTTGACATTCCGAAATGTATAATGCATGTATTTGTATTTGAAATACATTTTATCCATGCTAAGTATACTGCAAATCTATTTACATCTTTTATACTTCATTACAAAATAATCTTGTATTTGTGTTATACTAAATTGGTGTACTTAAAGTCTGCGAAATTGGAACAACAAGTTTTGTACTTAATATACTTTAAATGTGCAGAAATAGTACTGTAGTCCAACTAAAGATACATGTAAGTGTATTTGCAAGTATGCGTCAGGTACACTTTAAATATCTTGCATTGAAAGATTGATTTCATTAACAAAATCATAAAATCCTTTTTAAAAGTGGCATTAGAACACATTTTTATTTAAACACAAGCTTAATGTAAATAAATGTTCATTGTGTATAAATAGTACTCCGAATAAAGTTTCATTATAATTTTATATTAGTGAGTCAGTAAATATGTTAATACATTTAAACTATATTTAGTATGAAATAAATGCAATTTAAATGACTTAAATAACATTTTATTTTGGAGATGTAAGTGTGCTTATTTATGTTGTTCAAGTCCAAAAGGGAACCAAAACCCTTGACCATCACATGAGTTCATATAGATAATCATGGAATCTGAAGCTATTTTATATGTTCTGCTTTTTCTACCTTAGATTACAGCACTTCCTGATACATTTACATTTACATTTACATTTAGTCATTTAGCAGATGCTTTTATCCAAAGCGACTTACAGGTGGGGTAAGCAATGGAAGCAATTGGGACAGCATAAGGACAACAAAAGCATAAGTGCAATATAAAAAAGAAGACTGGTCTCATATAACGTATGAGAGACACATAACAGAGAGACACGCCTTATGTAAAAGTAAATCAGTAAATTTGAGACTCAGTTGTCAAATGTTTCATTTCTGCAAATCTTCATCTAGCTGAAGGAGCATTGTAAGTATACTACACACTCTATTGCTATTATTTACCCTTAGAAGAATGAATTAAGTATTAATTTTGATATGATAACTATGAGTTTTAAAGTATGTGACTAAACATTTAAATACAATTCGTTTTTCTGAAATTAATGGTTAATATTTAGTTGGTCAGCAAGTATTTAAAATTGGCAACACGTATTTAAATATGGATTATTTCTTGCAAGCTATTTTTGGCCACAGGCTTAGGAATTGTCAGCTATGTTTCCCAACATTATCAATTCTGTTATAAATAACTGACAGCTGACAACGATGCTGTTTATTGGCATGTGTCGGATCGGTGAATACACTCCTAAAGTGAACAGAGTTCCTTATTTAGGTTTTTCAGTAACACTTTTCAGTGATGTTCACATAAAACCCTGACAGTTCTCTCTTTATTGTTAATATTATTTTATAATATTTACTATCTTCCTATTGCTTACTTTAAGAGCTTGCTTAAAAAAAGATATTATATTTAAATCAAACCAATATAATTCAAGAAATATTACATTAGCTTGCAGGTAAAGGACGTTTCATGTAGGTAGTGGGGAGCCAGGTGGGCTCAAAAACGTTTTGGGAGCCACTGCTTACATGAATTTACAAAAACCTGTTGATTTTTAAATGAGCATAAACTTAGATTAAAACTGTAAATGTTAAAAAAGTTTTTTTTTAACAAATACAACCTTACTGTAACAATAAACGTTCTCATTTCCTGTATTTGAAGATGATTTTTAAAATAACTTATTTATTGTAGGCAATACTAACTCAATGACTGCTGGAAGGGATGCATGGAATACCAGTTGAGCTTTGTTTTCACATGAAAACCATGAAGAAAACCATGGGAACCATAAAGATACTTGCAGTCTATATTCTCTGTGGCTTAATTTCCCCCTTAAATGCATTTTCCTTAAGAAATTGCACTGTGGTTACTTCTCAAAATGACATCCAACCAAAAGTGCTTTGCTACAAAATGGGCTTTTTCAAAGTTCCTTCATACATACCCACCAATGCAATGGTTTTCGATATTTCCTCTAATTCCTTTTCACAAATCAAAATCGGAGATTTCAAGGATTTGTCAAATTTAAGATATTTGAATATCTCCAACAACAAGATCTCCTGGATTGAAGATGGAGCATTGGACAGTCTTTCTAATTTAACTCATCTTAATCTGGCCAGCAACAAATTGAACAGAATCTCGAATGGTTTACTGTACGGTTTGGCCAATCTGCTGGAACTGCGGCTTGATGTTAATGATATCAATAACATTGAAGAGTCGGCCTTCATCAACCTTCAAAATTTAAAGGTGCTAAACCTTACAAAAAACACCCTGCGGCGTATAGAGAGAGTCATGCCTGTTCTCGCGGCATTACGTCTGGAGGAGTTGTACATTGGAAGCAACCATTTTGATGTTTTTAACTCTTACGAAATATCAAAAAAGCCCTTATCCTTGACCAGGCTTGATATTTCAAACAACCCATTGACAACATTTGGACTCACAGAAAATATATTTCCCACTCTCAATCATCTTGATTTGTCTAATTGTGGTCAAAATGGAAGCGTTGTTTGGAACATTACAGAAAAGTCCTATTTTGCATCTGTAAAGACCTTATACTTCATGGATGTTCATATGTCATTGCAGAGTGTTTCAGCTGTGCTTAAGAGCTTCAAAGGCACGCTGAATAAAATCCGTCTTAACAGAAACGTCAAATTCAACATGGAACCCCTTCTACCTAACGCGTGTTCTCCTATGCTGAGAGTTTTACGGCTAATTGGAAATGGAATGACAAACCTCACTGAGCACATGTTTGAACCCTGTTCTAATCTGACAGAATTAGATTTAGGAGAAAATGAAATATCCCATCTGTCACCAACCATATTACGAACATTTACCCAACTGAAAATTCTGCTTTTGCAAATCAATAAACTTACTCAAATAACAAACACCTTTCAAACACTCTCGACTTTGGAGTTCGTCGACCTCAGCATTAACAAGATCACCAAGCTGGATTGTAACGATTTCGGCAATTTAACGCATCTGAAAGTTCTGTACCTGTACGGTAACAGAATCTCACAGATCAGTTCCTGTCATTTCCGAGATCTGAAGAGTCTTGAGGTCCTCAAGCTGGGAACCAATGACCTGTTAAGGATCAGCGATGCTTTTATAAATGGCCCACATTCCCTGAAGGAACTGCAGTTGTCTTTTAATAAGCTGAGCGTCATCGAAACGGACACTTTTCGAAATTTATCGCAGCTTAACAGTTTGGAGGCACAGGACAATCAGATTTCACAAATTAAAGCCTTTGCGTTCAGAGGACTGAAGAATCTAACATACCTTTCGCTATCATCAAACAAGATATCGGCTAAAACTTTCAGAGGCTCTAACGTGTTCTCGGGCATGCCTAATCTTCAAAATCTAGATTTGTATTCCAACAGCATAACATTTATGGAAAATAAATTGAAAAACCCTCCATTTGCAGAACTGAAGCAACTCAAAATAATCGCCATACACAGTCAACGTCGCGGTATCGGCAACGTGCCCTCAAATCTACTACAAGGCTTATCAAACTTGGAGATGTTTTGGGGCGGTAACATGAATCTGTTATATCTAAATCCCTGCACATTCCAGTTTAGCCCCAAACTCTGGTTTCTGGATCTCTCCAAGAACGCTCTCTCAGATGACAACGCCATTCCCGCAGAGCTGTTTCATCCCATCTCAATGCTTACTAAACTCATTCTCTCTAGAACTCAGCTTCGGTCGCTAAACTTCCTGTTGGATGCAAATCTCTCTAGACTTAGTACCCTGAGAGCCCCAGGCAATGAAATCGATGCCATAAACAAAACGTTGATTCAATCTTTTCACAAACTGAAAGTCCTCGACTTGCAGAAAAATACGTTCACTTGTGACTGTAACAATGCATTCTTTATTGACTGGGCCATGAGGGATAATTTTACTCAGGTCATCTATTTGAACAAGTACGCTTGTAGCTATCCTTCCACCTTGCGAGGTATGAAATTGACTGATTTTAATACCGAATCCTGCATCATGAATATTGACTTCATCTGCTTCCTTTGCAGCAGTATTGTGGTCGTCATTACACTCCTCTTAGCATTTTTCTGGCAATTTCTGCGCTTGCAAGTAGTTTATGCGTATTATCTCCTCCTGGCCTACCTTTATGATAGCAAGAAGAAGCACCAACAAGAATTCATGTATGATGCATTTATTTCTTACAACGCACAAGATGAGCCTTGGGTCGTGGAGAAATTGATTCCTGAATTAGAAGGAAACCAAGGTTGGAGATTGTGCTTGCACCACAGGGACTTTGAACCAGGAAAGCCGATCATGGATAACATCATTGATGGAATATACAGCAGCCGGAAGACCATCTGCCTGATCACAAGAAACTATCTGAAGAGCAACTGGTGTTCCAGTGAGGTCCAGGTGGCAAGCTTCAGACTCTTCGATGAGCAAAAGGACGTACTGATTCTGGTTTTCCTGGAGGACATTCCCTCACATCAGCTGTCTCCTTATCACAGGATGCGAAAGCTGGTGAAGAAGCAAACCTACCTTCGCTGGCCAAAAGATGGAGAAGATAGCAGGATTTTTTGGCAGAAATTGAGAATAGCTTTGGAGACCAAAGAGGTCTTATGCGGATTATAAAACACCAAATGGACCACATAACTCATGTATGAAATATGCTAAACATGTTGTTTTAAGGTTTACGGCCTAATGTGACATAAATGTCACCACAATATTTGATTAAATTGTTTTATGTCCATTTGTTCAAGAAGTGTGTTCAAAGATTGAATGTAATGTGTAAAATGAAGCGTTTATTTGCAAAAACAGATAACTCAGTGTTTTTAAAATGTTCAAAATGTTCGCGTTTTTATTGTGTTGGTTAGCTGTAAAACAACACAACTGTAGTTTGATTGATACACAATCATTTCTGAACATTTAAAAAATTCAGTTATTGAATTTTGCAAATAAGCTCTACACACGTTATTAAAACATTAGAGTTCTTAAATGGGTTTAAATCTACTTTATAACAATTTTGGAAATGTTGTCATAACTCACAGACCTAACCCAGATGTTGATATATCACTTATGGAAATTCATTTAATTTCAATTATTGAAGTGTTAGACTTTTATGTCAGTTTTATGTTTTTTTAAATGTTTAACATTTATTCAAATTTTTTGTTGTGGTTTTTTTTTGTTTAGTAAAAATGAGAAGATTTTCGAACTGTTGAATTTTGAACTTTGGATTTTTTTTAACTCCTTTAAATGTACAATTTCTGTCACAGTTTTTCGAATGCATTGAAATGTTACTTAGTACTTCTTAAAAACAAAATATCTTAGTCAGCATATTTAAAAACTGTCCATGTAAACAAGTCAAGATCTAGAGGTGTCCGTGGGCTGAAATCTGGCCCACACAGTGCGCCCCCGGATAGTCGGAGACGGGGGTTGAAAGTGCTCCTCTGCAGGCAGATTATATTATATTTAACTGTCTAATTTAATCAAACTAAAATCATTGTGGTTCAATTAGCATGCTAAATGTAACTAGTTTCTCAGTTTCCCATTTCTATCTGCATTAAGTGTCCCCAAAAGGAAACTGAAGTAACGTGTGCATAGAGCCCATTATCTCTGAACATGATCACTGTTTTCATGGAGTAATGGAAGTGTGGGAGGAGAGCAGGAGTACACTCAGCTTTTCTTCTTCCTGTCATTCTGACCTTTGACACCAGCACAGTAGCTGACATAAGATCTATCTGCTGAAGTGTTGTGAACAACATGCCTCCACGTTCTCCACTCCACGCCTCCACACTGTCTGTCATTGTCCACATCCCAGCATGTCCCCTGCTGCCTCACAGAACCCCTTTAGACTCAAGAAGCTCTTATGCTCATTTCAAATGAATCACAGTTACAACAATTGAGTCTGTTAAAGATATTCTGCATGTGCAAATGATATCAGATGGAAAGATGTTTTAAGGCACATGTTGCCAAAAATACGTTTGTTGCATCACAATGTTCTGGTGTTGGTAAAGGGACAATTGTTCAGATGTTTTAGGGAATCTTTGCAGCAGGCATTTCCCTGTCATCTCAGTTCCTGTAGGATCATATATGATGTGACGCAATAAAATTGTGTGCTCTGCACTTTCTTTGCTTATGTGTTTTTTGAGTCGATAAATTTACATATTATTTGGATTTCGTATAAATGTTTTATTTTGGGAGCATGCTGGAAACATAACAAATACAGTCTGTTTATACACAGTTTGTTGGATCAATATGATTGGGACATTGTGTAATACAGTGGGTCCAGAAGTCTGAAATTCCTTTAATTTGCATTTGTCTAATTGATTGCATTTTTAAAGGGACAGTTCACCCCAAAATGAAAATTCGGTCATAATTTACTCATCCTCAAGTTGTTGTTAACCTGTGTACATTTATTTGTTCTGTTTAACACCAAAAATGATTTTTTAAAGAATGTAGAAAACTAAAAAGTTCTGGGGCACCATTAACTACCATTGTAGTTTTTTCCATACTATGGAAGTCTATAGTGCCCCAGTTCTGTTTAGTTGCAAAATTTATCCAAATATCTTGCTTTTTTAACGTTCAACAATCAAATGAATGTATATAGCTTTGGAACAACGTCAGGGTGAGTAAATGGTGACAGAATTCTTATTTTGGGGTGAACTGTTAGTTTAAGTTCCACATTCTGGTTTTAACACATTCACTTCTTTTGTGTATTTTCAGGTTTAAATAAGATTCCCTGATTTTCATTCTTGTAGCACAGAATAATAACTGCAGCCCTAGATTTTACTTTATTAAGTCTCCATGAAAACTAAACTGAAATCACACGCAAGAGAAGTCATGTAATGAGAGTAAAGGAAATTATCTCACTTCCTTAAAGTGATTGTGAATGATACTTGCTCTTTGACCAGAGTGACAGCAGGGGATATAGACCTAATGGGGCATGGACAACAAAAACACACCCTTTTATTGCCTTAACTCTCTGCTCGACTTTCACACCTTTGAGTTTAAAAACATTCCAATGCACACGACAAACGAAAGGAAAGTGTGGCCATGCTTAAAGTAGTAAACTTCGATTCACATAATTTTTACGTAAAAGAATCACATCACTTAAAAAAATATATAAAAAATTCAATCAATTTTTATTTTATTTATTATTATTTACTTGACCATATGTTGCTCCAAACCTGTAAGACCTTTTTATGTGAAACTATCTCACAGAAAAACTGAACTATTTTATGAGGTCTCTATATGATGTAATGTGTGCAATGTGAATCGTACATAAATGTATGTTTTTTTTAAAATAAGGTGATAACTGGGCCGAGAGCAGATCAATCGAAAAAGTACAAATAATATTATACAAAATTCCTACAATTTAGCCACCAAGTCACTAAATATGAAAAAGCTATGAATTGCCATGAGATTATGGCAGTGAAACACAAAAGGGGATGTTAGAATGCTTGGGACTGCGAGCATCGGTCACCATTCATCTTCACTTTATGACAAAAGTGTTTAAAAAGTGTTCATTTACACAATGTTAAGGGAACTGAATCTTCAAATGCAATATCTGTAGTAATGTGATATTGGGGAGAAAGCACCACTGCAATGAGATATTCTTCAAAAATGCATTGTTTATTTCTCAATTTACACAAATATAAATATGATTGCGGTGATTCCAAAACATATATAAAAATAGCCCAGCCTTTGGGCAGTTACACACATCTTCAAAACATTAACTGCAATGGAGTAGTGTGAAATCAATCCCTGAGAAGCAATAACATCGGTAGCATCTTTTGGGATTTTACCATTTATGTGCAAGTCCATGCATTGAAATGGAGACACCATTTTCTAATGTACAGGAATCTGATTTTACATTGCAATGTGATGATTTTTCTATTATAGATATTTCAAATCTCAGACATACGTGTGGTCAAAAAATTTGTTTTGTTTTGGCTCACATGTTGACCTCTTTTTATCAATTTATAACAAAACATTGTTCCTCATTAAAGTGTACAGTATATACAATATCATAGATTTCATCATCCGATACAGATCGGAGGGAAACCTTCGGCTAAGTATTTCATCGTCATGACAAGTTCCAGCAGTTTGTGCTTATATCTGCTATGGCTTAGAGGTGTAATGTATAAATCAGTTTTTCAATTCAGAGGCAGTGCTGCACCTTTCGGTTCTCCAAGCTGAGAGGTTACCAGAGTAACTGAGAATAGCAGATGGTAGGCCCTCCTGTTGCTAAGCTGCCGAGGAAGTTCTCACATCAGCGTGTTCATTCACCAGGCCTGCAGAGGACACTGCCGTGAACAGAGAGAACACCCATTTAACATCAAAGGCTCATGCAGTACAGACACATAGTATACGTACAGAGAAAAATGTGGAGATTTGCCACTTCACAATGCCGTAATGAAATAATCCAACGTTTAAAAATAAGAACCTGTTTGCTGGAGCCCAAGTGTGTGAGGGCGCTGGTGTCCATAGTTGCGTATCGAGAAGCATGAGAAAACTGACCAACTTCCTGTTTAGGAGAGTACACTGAAAGACACAAGAAAAAATGTTAAACTTAAAAATGACGTTCAAAAATAACAGTAAATATGACTTTCTTCTGTAAAACAAAAGTAGATATTTTTATAAAAATCTTTGTGGTTTTGTGTCCACACAACGGAAGTCAATGAGGGTCAATGTTGTTTGGTAACCAACGTTCTTCAAAATATCTTCTTTTGTGTTCTGCAGAAGAATGAAAGTCATACAAGTTTGGAATGACAGGAAGGATATGAGGAATGTTGTATATGTACTGTGTGACTGTGTGAAGGGCTGCTGGGAGATGTGTGCTGTGGTCAGCTGTGTGAGGCTGGAGCTCGGGGAAAACTGCATAGGCTGCAGGGTAGTGAGTCCAGACATGCTGTTAATGACGGGCACGCTCTGAGACTGAGGAGATGCCAGACCTAAAAGCAAGAAAAAGTGTTATTAACATTCACATTTTTTAAAGTGCAACTTGTGTGGTGACATTTTTTTTTGAAAGCCACATCATGCACTTTTTAAGTGTTTTTTCCCCCATGTGGTGCAATTTAAATGTTTTCCTGTCATTAAACAATCACATGATTTTCCACCACCTACTGTACTTTTAAGACTTCTGGGTGTAAAAATGTACTTTATTATTATTTGTACATTTCAGTTTACTAACTTAGGCCAAAAATATACTCACGTTTTCAAACACACGCTTGATGTTTTGCAATGAACAACCATTTATTTTTTAATAATTTTAAGCAAACTAAGGACAGTGAATGAAATGTTGATATGCATAGATATATATAACCAGGTGGCTCATTTCAAAGCAACAACATAAATAACATCTCTCCTACATGTAAGTCGCTCTGGATAAAAGCGTCTGCCAAATTAATAAATGTAAAAGTGAACAAACGTTACTGCGTATGCAAACCATTTAACAAATGTTTATTTAATAAAATATTTATACAATAAATAATATACTGCAAATATATAGTAAAATAATAACATAAATTCATATAAATTAAATTGAATATAAATAGTATATTATAAGCCACTAGCCAGACCGATCAACAAACACAAGAACGGAAGTTAACTTCGGGACAGGCGCGTACATCCGAAATATAGTTGTTTGCCTTGTTTGCAGCTAGTTATACGCGTGTACGATAATGAAAACTTATTTTTATTTGTTAAACTAATACATGACAACAACTATAGGGTAATACATTTTTCAGGGAATTTAAATCCACGTGGTTCTCACAGACATTGGCTGCACAATGTTGTGCATACTAGCAAACTATGAGTGACGTCAGTGGACCCTTCCGATATGGCGGACATGTCTACGTGTCAGGATCCTTCGAACAAGCCATCTAGTTATATATATCTATGTTGACTGAATGAAATGAAAGCAATAAAGGAGAAAGAGGAAATGTGAAAAGAGAAAATGTGATGCACTCACTTTGAGCAGCCAGGCTCATAATGAGACTCTGTGCTTGCTGGTGATGATGAGATGAGTGAGAAAGACTGTGAATGTTGGTCAGGGTGCTCACAGGAGGCAAAACTCCACCTGACACCGTGATCTGGACACACACACTATGTAAATACATATATGATACACAAACATAGCGAGTAAGGACATGGTTCCTTTCGTCCGTGGTATGGAATGGCTTATGTGTGTGAGTTTTTAGACTGTGTGTGCACTAACATAACTCATGTTTATGGGGGGCAATTCATCCCAGTCATAAAACTGAATAAAGACGTTGATGCAGTGTTATATGTACCGCCTGTAGCACGTCAGTTTTCAAATTAAGGCTGACTTTATCAACCATATCTGTTAAAAATGCATTGATCTCTTCCGTGCCTGTTACTTCTCTATTTGATCAAATAAATAATGCTGAATGTGTTTTCTCGTGCATGTGACAAGACACCATTTTTTTGGTTTTGCTTACCATTTTGGCATCCGACGATAACAAACTGTGGCAGTGATCCAGACCACCTGGAGACACCTGTTGCAATACCGATTGGCTGCTTCCATGGTGACTGATGGCTGTAGAGGAAGTGACCTCACTGGTTCCTTGTTGACTGTACCGGAGTTCTGCATGAGAAAAGACAAGAAACAAGGAGATACTGTTATTCATCATTATGTCTTTGACTATTGTGGCGGGTAAAAAATCCGTATTTTGTCACATCACAAAGAAAGAAATGTGCTTTTTGTCACATCGCAAAGACAATTGAAATAGTGAGGAAGACTAGTTGCACACACTGACCTGATTCTGTTTATCTCTATTTGACATACCAGCTAAAAGTGATAAGCGTCTGCACAGTTCAAACACTAAAGACTGTCTTCATATAACCGACCGTTTCACACACATGCCCTCTTCGCTATTTAAATACATTACTCCAAAACATACCACAGGGCAAATCATACAAAATGTTGTTCCGTTTCTTTCTTCATAAAGGCGAACAATCAAAGAGCTTTTGAAGGGTTTAAGGTCAGTGACTGGAGCAGAATACACAGTATGAGCAAACACGCTGTTCTCTGACTCACTCTCCTGACGTAATATTAATCCATTTGTAAACATTCTGCGGAATTCGTCCTATTTCACAGGCTGGCAATTTACGGCGTTCCAACAGAACAAACTGCTCTGTGTTCAACAAATGTTAAAAAAGACGTTTTATAATCACGTTTCTTATTATTTAAATGAGCTATCAAATCTTTCGCAGGAGAAAATGGGCGTTTTAATCTGATCACTCCCTTTCTGTCACCAAACTTTGACTTGACCCTGGTTTGACCCCAAGATTGTGGCAAACGATTTTTTTTGTCCTTCAATCTCACCTGTGTCTACGGGTGTGGCTCTGCAATTTGTTCACACGCTGATGGAACGGTGGAATTCCAATAAAACGAACACCCCTCATGCTTATCTGTGACCCGATTTACACCTGGTATTAACATTCGTTTCAAGACCAGGCCAAATGTGGGTGTAAGTTGGCCTGAAATGTATTGTCATCCAATCACTTAAACCACATTTACTGCAAAAAAAATACAATCAACTTTCATTTCAACTTTTCTTTACATTACTTCAACTCAAAGCAAATCCGCGTTTAGATTTTTTTTTTAAGTTATATCGACTAACCAATGTAAAATATTACGTTGCAATCACTTGTAAAGCAAAGTTGACTGTGCTTTTTGGATCAAATAAGTTTTATTTAACTTAAAAATAATGATTGAATAATTGTATTTCTTATATGCACAAATACATTCTTTTAGAAAGAGTTAAAAAAGCACTCTGTAATATTTTTCTGCCCTAAAATTTTAAGTATGTAGTCAAGTCATAAGTTACCACAATTTACCAGCGGCCAAAAATTAAAACAGTTGAAATGACGTGTAAAACCATTTTGTACATAAAAATTTAAAGCACTTACATTTTTTTAATTTAGTTCAAATAAATGTTATTCAGGCGTAAGCGGTGCTCTGTCTCATGTGATGAGGTCACTCGTGATTGATTTTAATGGCAGATGTAAACAAGACGTGTGATTCTGTTTGTGTTTGCATCGCAGTGAAATCTTACTTGTTTCTGAGTTACTGTGATGGTGATGCGCGTGTGATGATGCGTGAGACAGAAGGGGTGTCATACTGTGGGGGGGGTACGTGTCCATCGCCAGCTTCTGTCGGAAAGCTTCCTCTTTACGCCGGTTAGCAAACCAGTTGTACACGCGAACCTCCGTGACCAGATTAGACCCCAGTCCATGAGCTTTAGAGGGTGACACACCTCTCTGCATACACTCGGCCCTGAAAACAACCATCAAAACACTGAACTGATCAAATTTACTGATTTATCTTTCATTTGTTTATCTGAGATCATCGCCATCAAGATCATCATCCCATCTGCAGTCACAAGTTACCTGTTGCATTCCTCCACCAGGGCCTCCCTCTCTTCTTTGCTGGGGTTCTTCTGTCGTTCATAAGCCTGGTAGAGGATCTCCTGAGACGCCGGACCCCATTTGAAACGGTTTCGTCTCATTCTCTTGGATCCTGGCTCGCCCTCCTCTACGAGCGGCCCTCCGGAACCTCCCGCAGTCCCCGGATTCTGTCCGGCATGATTGAATTCTGGGAAAAAAAACAGGACCTGATCCTGACTGGCTGAGTCACTGTGGTCAAGGCCCTGAACACGGTCGAACTCTGCGAAAATAAGAGGGGGACACGATTGGGGCAGAGTAAGGCAGAATCATATAGTGTTCGGATGGGGGCTCCAACAATGATGGAATGAGCGCGGCTAAGATGGGTGCAGTCATGGGAATTTTAGAGCAGAGCTCAGGGATTGTCCTTGTCTAAAATGACCATCAGAATGTTTGTTGCATGGAAATTAATTTTGTCAGTTTACAATATAAATGGGTTTTTTTTTTGCTTTTGTGAAAACAGTAAACTTCACATTTGATCAAAGTCCGAAAACAGTTGGAAATATAAATGGCAGAATAACAATTGTATTCTCATATAAAACTTGTTGTATATTGTACAAACAATTTAAAGATATGGTATTCAATTATATTTAACACAATATAATACAAATAATAAATAATCTTAATACATAATATAATAATGAACAATATAGGCCCACGTTTTATAATATTCAATAAATTCAATATCCTAGAAATTCAACAATATACTTTATTAATTTAGAGACCCCAGAAAGTACAGTTTATGTAATATAAATTGAAATAAAAAATGTTTTTGTAAGTAAATGCATTAATTGTGGTTTTTATTTTCTAATTCCATTGCATTCGTTCATTTTTAAGGCTACTTGTTAAATTCTATTGATCCAACAGTTAAATACATCTAAAATCATATCTAAAAATAAACAAGAAAGCAAACGTTTTGATATTATAGGCTATGTGAAAAGGGGCGCTGACTTACGTCGGTCGATTTCGCGCTGTTTCTGGATGTACCAGGTGTAAAGCGCGGCTCGTTTGGTGGTCTTCATCGGTGTGCCTTTATTGAGATGCTGCGACAGGTGAGACTGATTCAAACCCGTGACGTCCACCACCTCGCGCTGAGGAATATTGTGCTGCTGCATGTATCCTTTAACAGTGCGCGCCACGCGCCACGGGTCCCCTCTGAAACAACACAAAATAACAATGCGTAATTTAATATTTATTAAATCATTTGTATTGTTCAGCATTTGTTTTGTTAAGACCTAACATTATATGCATATGTTTTATAAACCTTAAATACGAAGGCTAAATACCACGAGATTAAAACAATATAAGTGTAAATACAAATTGCAAATTAAATAACATTAAATTAAGCAAACACAACAGACATATATATGCAAATAAACAGTACAATAATTAAGGGTTATAATTATTAATGGTTTTTATTATAGATTAATTAATATCTAATTATCGTGCTATCAGTTTTGAAGCTAACAAAAGTTTACAAACATTTTAGAGGAATAACTAATACAATATTTTTCATTATATCGATATTAAGACGACGGTCATTTCGAATTAATAACCGTATTAATAACGAAACATCTAGCTAGAAAATCAAATATCTATATTGCATAATTACGATAATAACGACAAAAAAATAGATATATTATCAAATGGAAAGAAAATCCGCTTTAAGGAATGAGAAGGCCGCTGTCTGTATTCGGAAATAAGCCCTCACATTAGAGTGTGGTCGAGGATGTTGGTTCAAGCATATATAACTTTGGACAATGAATAACTAGATATCTTTTGCCTCTATTCATACGACATTGTGTATCTTTCTGTTGATGATTTATAGAAATAAATTAATAACAACTACACGTGGTTTCGTTTTGCCTTTACGTGTTGTCTATTATTAAGGTAGCTTTTTACAAATATTTTCTATATGTTAACACGTCTGAAACAGACCATTAGAAACCTTTTTAAATAATTGTTTAGAACTGCACTTAAATAAAACAATACTGAAATTAAAGATATTTTAATAGAAATAGGCTAAATATTCCAAATAATTTCGTGGTTTGTTTTGTGTCAAACAAAACAAGAAAAACAATTATGAACCATTCAAATGTGTAAAATAGGCCTACCTTTGCAATTTTTTTGCCATTAATTCTAACGCGTAGCATGGATACAATAGATGTCATTTTATTCTTGTACACAGGCCTAATATTTTTGCTAACAACGATGCAATTTTTTGTACACATAATAAAGTCGAGAATTTGATGAATGACTCACGATAACATTCGCTCGACCTCCGCGCGCTGCTCCGCGGCTTCCTCTGTGTTCAAAGACTGCAGCTCGCGCAGGATCGGTGGGGTGTCGTAATCATCCCCGTCATCAGAGCCTTCATCGCCGGACAGTTTGCTGCCTTTACCGTGCGCGCTGTTCAGAGTCAAAAACACCGGCTTTGAATCACCCGAGTCGCTGCCGCCGTTGGCACTTGACGGGGATAAAGGCTTTTCTATTTTAATTCCGAATTCAGCCGGGCACGGACATAAATCCTCCAGCGCCTGAACCAGCACATCCTTGGTGACCCCCGAGTCCAGCAAGGCGCTCAGGAGTTCCTGCTGAAGCGACGTCAACTTGGACACCATGTCAGTAAACATCAATCCGGTCTGGTTGAAAGATCCTCCGGCCTCGGTAAACAGACGTGTGAAATGAAGTTTAATGCCTATACCAAAATTACAGACAGAAGCCCACGAGACCACACTGTCCTTTACGCAAACCTTTGCGGTTGTCCAGAGTAGGAGCGCACCTGCTGAAGGAAGTAGTTTCGCGTTCCTGGTGGGCGGAGCTCTGGACAGGACCTAATGGTGATTGGCTTTGTACATTATGCAAATAGTCATTTATGAGTTATGCGAAAACAATGTTCGATACTTGTACAATTGAAGTATAGGTTTTTCCTATAATATTGCCATTGGGTGATAGTTGGTTTCATGACACTTATGAAACTTTACTTCATTATTTTGAATAATAAACAAGCTGTAAAAAATGTTCATGTGTTCATTTAAGAATTTATTTATACAAGAATATTCTATAACTATTCAACTATTCGAGCTACATGCTGCTTATAAGCTTAGTGTTTGTGGATTTATGAATCATATGACAGGTAATTTATATCCAGACAGATGTTGCATTAGTATGGTTACATAATAAAGGTTATAAATGTACTTTGTCGGATTTCACAAATAAAGTGTGTATTGTGTATTCACTATTGTGTTTACTGACTGACAAATTAATTGTATTTACAAGTTGACAAAAGGATAAAGCCTTTCTCTTTTGTAAGTCACTTTGACTAAAAGTGTCTGTTAAATCCATATAAATGAAATGTTCTTCCATTAACTACTGTCAGTCTGTTATTTTAATTTTAGCTTACTTTTTCAAATAAAGGAGATGAGTACCTTCGTTTCTGCAAAAAAAAATGTTTGTCTTTTTATTTTATATAGTTTCGTGTTCCTGATATTGTCATATGAATGCTTTTTCTCATTTTAGCAGAATTACCTTATAATTGTAGTTATCACCTCATTGAAGTAATGTAAAAATCTGAGAATAAATGCAACATGTGTGAACACGTCCATCTCTCACTGACATATATTTCTAAAGAGAATCAAAAACCTTCAATCTCAGGTCTTAATCCAGTTATCACAAAACCAGATTTGCTGCTGGAACAGAATTTTAATGCATTCTGGATGTCAACCTTTCTCACACATTTTGGGGACTGGTCAATACTCAATGATTAACAGTGGTTAATAACAAACTTACAGAAATTACATATTTTTTTCCAGGATGTGAAACTGCTTCTGTTGTGAAAGCTGCAGTGGAGTGTGACTTTATCGGATGAATAATTTGTTAGTTTTTTATTCCTTTTTTAACCAGGAGGTTGTTATGTTGTCCTATGACTCCATCAAAGCTCTGCTGTTTCCCTTGAAAAGCCCCTTCCTTGATGTTCTGTTAAAATTAGTTTGATTTGCCTGTGGTTTGAAAGCCAAGGTATTTTGTACTGTATGTTATCAGAGTAGATCAATATGCTCCATTGTATTCATTTACTGGGAACTGTCTGGTCATCTCAATGAGGTTTGAAGTGCATTTATTACACCAGTGTTCTTAAAAAATGCTAAATCAAATATTTCAGTTGTTTCAGTGGCTCAAATGTTTGTGGAGGAGAGCAACAGCAAACTCATGATGATGGGCATGCTGGGAAATCAGTGACCAGAAAGTCGAGTTCCGAGTCAGTAAGTCGGACCTTGACTCGGACTCATGAGTACGCACATATCGCTGCTGTTCTTCTAAAACATTGCCTTTTTTATATTTTTTTCACCCTTTACTGTGTGTTTGTCACAGGGTTTTGCAAATATCTAACCAAATAAAAAATATTCTTGTCAACACAGTATTTAATCATTTTAAAGTACAGCGTTTTTGCCTTTTCTATAAAAACTGAATTTTGACATCTGAGGGTATGGAAAGACGATAAGAGATAGAGAGGTCTTTATTCCTTTAGAAAAATGACATTTTGTAAACAGAACGTTTTCCTTGAGATTAAGGTGAGGTCTGCAGGCATTTATTGTCTGTGTTTGCAGTGAAAATGTAGTGTGTCACATCATATAAAGACTCAGTTGATCACTCTGTTAGACATTAACTTCAGTAATCTAACCCACATGAGCTTCCATTTCATGATGAGCAATCATTAGGATTGTTTTATGTTATAAAACCAAGAGTTGGTATATAAATATGCACGACAAATCTGCACGTTCCCAAAAAACGGCTAAATAGATCTGTCATCTAAATCAAAAAATAAACTTGTTACACAATTCCATGTGAAAACAAAATGGGTTGAATGATTTCATAAAGGAACCAGTTCACATTCGTAGAACCTTTGTTTCACAAAAGTAAAAAAGGGTTTTTAATACTAAAGAACGGTCTTAAAATGGTTCTTTGAGTAAACAAAAATGATTATTACATGACAGCACTGTGAAGTATATTTGCACCTTTACTTAAAAGGGTGTATTTTGTTTAAAAATCCAGATGATGTCTGTAAGAGCCATTGCCTCTATAATTGTTGACAAAATTCTCAATATGACTTGATCATTTATATTTTTGTCAGATTGGTAAAGTAAAAATCTGTTAAAAATCTATTTATTTCAAACCTTAAATGTACGCACACATATCATTACAATGCTAATAATTATACTAAGACTCATTCTCTTACATACTCATCTTTATTTTGTAGAAGAAAGTCTTAAAAAATGAATGGGATAGTTCACCCCAAAATCAAAATTCTGTCATCATTTATTCCCCCTTAAGTTTTTCCAAAAGCGTACAAATATCTTTATTCTGATAAACACAAAGAAAGATATTTGGATGAATGTTAGAAATTTTCAATTTTGGGACATCGTTTACTGATAAATGTATATATTTTTTCTCTTCTGTTAAAAACAAAAGGCAAACATTTCTGGGGCATCTTTGGCTACCATTTTATTTTTTCCTATTATAGGAGTCAATGATGTCCCAGAAGTGAAAATTGCTAACATTCTTTCCAATATCTTCCTTTGTGTTCAGCAGAACAAAGTCATTTATTAAAGGACATTTCTTTAAAAATATTTTTTTGTATTTGTTACTAACCCTAACTTATAAGCAGTTTTAACTCACACCGACTATCGTTCATTGAGTCTAATGAACTGAAATTCACTGAAAGCATTTATCAAAATTAAAGTGACTGAAGACATTAGACTCATTTCCTTTAAGGAGGTAGAGAAGCAAATGAGATGAGCTGTAGAGGAAATAAGGAGTGTGAGTGAAGCTACTCTCCCAGAACGCACTGTAGCGCTGAAGCCCCCCGCTGACACTCACTCACACATACACTTTACCATAGTAATTATAGTATAGAACACATAGTTTTTGCTTTTACAATAAAGCAATAGTAAACGGCCACCGACACAAGTAAAAAAACAAGTAAAAAAGTAAAAAAAGAATTAAGAAATAATTAAATATAATTCATATTCATTTATTTACGTACAACTAAACCTATTCTTATAAACTTATTCTGAACTTGTACATTATGTCCAGAGTATAAACACATTTACAAATCACCTCGGTCATCATTGCACAACAGCAGAAACCAAATGCTTTTTACAACTCATGCTGTTTGCTAAAATGCCTTCAATTTCATGCAATCTGCACAGATCCCAGGACTATAACACTGTATCGTGCTACTGTGGTTTTACAGCACAGTAAAGAATTCATGGCCGTTTTATAGATACAACGTTCAAAAAAAGAGTTTGATTGTTCCCCACGAGAGGTCAAAATCTGAAGAAGTCTTGCCCTGTAAAAGTAAAGAGGAGAGTTATTTCAGACCAAACATGTGATGAAGAGATTTCACGTGTATGTGATCTGTGTGTATTAAGTATTCAGAAGAGATATTGGCACATGATATAAAAGATTTCAAAGATTTCTGAATCATATTGTGTCTTTTACTTATTACTCTGTTGGGGGAACATCATTCACCCGTACCGTACACTCAGTGATTTAACTATAAGGGTACTCAGGTTAATTTCTTAACCAACTTGTTGCAAATCGTTCAACCAACAAAAACATTGATTATGACACCTGCGGTCATCATATTATCACATGCAATATAATGCTTAACATATAGAAAGCTTTTTGTAATGTTTTTAAAAAGAGATATGAAAAAAGAAAATGAATTGAGAAAAATTCTGTTTCAAAATATTATGTTCACTTCCTGAAACGTTTTTGATTCAAAAGATAAATCCAATAGACTTTTGCAGGGATTCATACCCGACCATTACAAAACATCTTGAGTTTTATAGATCTTAATTGTTCCTCTATTTACCCCCCACAACTTGGGCCCCCCAATGGGAAGCGGGGGGAGGATTTGGGTGAATGCACAGGGACAGACGTGCTTGAATCAGCAATATACACATCCAACCCACCCACCCAACTCTCCGTAAGGGCCAAGCGGACTTTGCCCCACTGAACCTCACGCTCGCTTGATCTGATCTTCACAGGAATCACACGTTCTGTCCTCTTCTTCATCCTGATCGCTCTCCTCCCTCTGCTTTCTCTCTCACGCCTCAGTGACCCCGGGGCCCCGTGAGGGCCGGAGTCAATCAGGCCATCACCTCAAGCTGAAATTCACTTTATTTCAGCTTTATACAGGGTTTTAATGGATTTTGCATTCTAAAGAGTCGGTCAAAGTAATAATTAAACTTTTCTAGATTATAATATAATAACAATATATAAGGGAAAATATAAACCTGTTAATAAACAACTTTGTTTCTTCCGTTAAAAATTATAAATAACTATCCTGACTATAAAAACTGTGCTTTTTTAAGCTATTCAAAACTTGAAATACAAATGAACCTTTTTCACCAATTTATGAGGAATATAGACTGTAATATATGACATTTCACTTACCTGTCTATAAAAGCTATGCTTTAAAAACTAAGAGAGACTTCACATGGGTATTTAAACCACTGAACATTGACGTCTGATCTGTCAGTATGATGGAAACCTTAGGAAAGAAACAAGATTTTTTTATATTAAGTTCGACAATTTCATGGAATTCCCCTTTTTCATTAATCAGATAGTTAAGTTAAATGAATGCAGGTCACATTACAACTCTTAAAACTGAGAGTAAAAGAAAATATTTGTGAGGTGTACACTTTTAGTAAATGACAAGGGAATTAAAAGGAATTGAAGGGATAGTTCAATTCTGTCATCATTTACTCGCCCTCAGGTTGTTTTAAAAACGGTATAAATTTGAACAACTGACAGTTCTGGGACATCATTGAAAAACGATGGGACTATCGTAGTAGAAAAAAATAAAATGTTGAACTGTCTGCTTTCCTAAATTCCTCAAGATATCTTCTTTCATGTTCAACAGAGCAAAAAAAAGTTCTACGTTAGTAGTCAATGGTCTCTCAGTGGCTAAAATTCTTCCAAATATCTTTCTTGGTGTTAAACCGAACAAAGACATGTATACAGATTTTCCTTTTTGGGTGGAGTATCCCTTCATCATAAACTGATATTCAGCAGTCCGTCTCACGTGTGAATGTTTATATGATCTGCACTGTAAAACTGTGCTGTAATTTCGCAGCAGGTTTTCCAGTAACTTCCTGTAGATTTAATGTACAATTTAGTTTTAAACATAAATATACCTAGTTTATATATTTTTCTTTCATAAAACAAGACTTAATCTCTTGGGTCACTTTTCCTGTTATGTAAATGGAACGTAATTTAAAGTTTTAAATATTTTTACATAAAAGAAAAGAAAAAGGCTTATGAAGAATGTCATTTTTTGCAGTGTTGCTGTGCTAATACCAGTCTCTTTTTGCACATTTTGAATCTCCAAACTCAAAGTGTTTTCATTTTGATTAAAGTTATTGAAATAGTACTAATTGGAAAGTATATTGAGTAGAATTTAAATCTACAGTAAGTTACTTGCAAACCTGCTGCAAAAACTACAGCGATGTTTTACAGCGTATGTTCTGTTCAGAGTGGAGTGGCTGGTGGTGGATGAATCAGATAAAATCTTCGAGGATGGCAAGACAGGTTTCAGAGAGTAGCTCGCCTGCCATTTTACTGCTTGCTCTTCTCCTAAAATCTGCCTGCCTTTTTTCAGCGCCACCTCCAGCCCAGATTTAGAGCAGTGGTGTCGACTGAACCTGGACAATCTCGTCTCTGTCAACATTGGACCCAGGTATCACAGCTTTGATCAGCCCCAAACTACAAGGAAGAAGCTTGTTAATAATTTCAAGACAGATGGAACTACAATTAGCAAGCAAACCATTGGTAACACGCTATGCCACAATAGATTTAAATCCCGAAGCACCCGCAAGGTCCTCCTTTCAAGAAGGCCCGCCTGGCTTAACTAAAGTCTGACAACGAACAACAAGATGATTCAGAAAAGGTTTGGAGAAAGCGATGTGAGACCAAAATTGACTCCTGTTTTTGGAGGGAGAGAAATGTTGACTATGACGCCAAGAAAAACCATCCGTACATAGAAGCACGGTGTTCGAAACATTATGCTTTAGGGCTTTTTCTCTGCTACGGGTACAGGATGACTTCACGGCATTGAGGGGCTGATGGATGAGCAGTGTACCGTAAAATCTTGGACAAGAACCTCCTCCCCTTAACTAGATCACTGAAGATGGGTCATGGATGTGCCTTTAACATGACAAAGACCCAAAACATATTGCCAAGACAACCAAAGAGTGGCTTAAGGAGAAGCACATTAAATGTCCTAGTCAGTCTCTAGACCCTAGTCCTATAGAAAATCTGTGAAGGAGCTAAAACTCCAAGTTGTTGAGCGACAGCCAAGAAACTTTTAAAAAAAAATTGTGAGGAGTGGACTAAAATGTATCCTGACACATGAGGAAACTTGGTGACCAACTATCAGAAATGTTTTACCTCTGAGCTTGCCAACAAGGGTTTCTCCACAAGTACAAAGTTATGTTTGGGGATGAAATACTTATTTCACTGACTGAAATCCAAATCAGTTTATAACTTTTATATAACATTTTCCCCTGATTTTGTCTCTATCAGTTATTCACGAGTTCACCTATGCAGATAATAAACGGTTAGCAGAAGTGTAAAAGGTATGCGTGTTTGGCGTGCTGTCCGGGGAGCGGGCTCCGAGCTCGCCGGTTCCTTCTGAACCCGGAACACTCCCCCTGCTAGGGTGAGTGTCCCGAGCTCGGAAACGGCCCGAACCCAGAGCAAACCCCCCGGATTCTGCTAACAGGGGAGTTCGGGGGAAGGAGCTGGGGAGGTGGGGTGGATGTTAGAAACAGAGGAGATGTCGCAGGTAAGAGGTCTTGCTTATTTATGGGCTGGCTCGCTTAGCAGGTAGGGTGGAAGCCATGATTGCTGATTGCGAACCAGCCGGGTTTGATTATATGCTCCGGCTCCTCCCGAACTTTGTTTATAAAACATCATTTCACGAGTTCACCTATGCAGATAATAAACGGTTAGCAGAAGTGTAAAAGGTATGCGTGTTTGGCGTGCTGTCCGGGGAGCGGGCTCCGAGCTCGCCGGTTCCTTCTGAACCCGGAACACTCCCCCTGCTAGGGTGAGTGTCCCGAGCTCGGAAACGGCCCGAACCCAGAGCAGACCCCCCAAAGGCGTAGAACTAGACAGCAGCCGGACAGCGCATACCCCCCAAAGGCGAGGCTAGAGGCTGCGTGGTGTGCGAGTGGGTAGTTGATGTGAGCTCCGGCGAGAGCGGATGGAACTGCGGTGCAAGGGATGACACTCTTGATAGGGCAAGTTCCTGCTGTGGCGTGGATGATAGCTGGCCTGATGAGTTGAAATAGCTGGGTTGGAAATGGGAACTGATTATTTTGTGTGGGAGGGTGTGTAGACAAGGCGAGCCCCCTGTGGGGGGGAAACTTGGGTGGGAAGGGCTGAGGAAGGTTGTGACTGCTGCGGCAGAGCACTAGGAAGAAGCACGGGCCCCTGCGGGGGCGGTCGCTGCGGCGATACTGGCTTCGGGAAGGAAGGTGAGTGGGAGGATTTGGATAATGGTGTTGACTGCTGCGGCAGAGCACTGGAGGAAGCACGGGCCCCTGCGGGGGCGGTCGCAGCGCGATACTGGCTTCGGGAAGGTGACTTGGAGGGACTGGATAGTGGTTGTGACTGCTGCGGCAGAGCACGAGGAAGAAGCAGAGCATGAGGAAGAAGCACGGGCCCCTGCGGGGGCGGTCGCTGCGGCGATACTGGCTTCGGGAAGGTGGCTGGGAGGAATTGGATAGAGGTTGTGACTGCTGCGGCAGAGCATGAGGAAGAAGCACGGGCCCCTGCGGGGGCGGTCGCTGCGGCGATACTGGCTTCGGGAAGGTGGCTGGGAGGAATTGGATAGAGGTTGTGACTGCTGCGGCAGAGCATGAGGAAGAAGCACGGGCCCCTGCGGGGGCGGTCGCTGCGGCGATACTGGCTTCGGGAAGGTGGCTGGGAGGAATTGGATAGAGGTTGTGACTGCTGCGCCAGAGCATGAGGAAGAAGCACGGGCCCCTGCGGGGGCGTTCGCTGCGGCGATACTGGCTTTGGGAAGGTGGCTGGGAGGAATTGGATTAAGGTTGTGTCTGCTGCGGCAGTGGACGAGGAGGAAGCACGGGCCCCTGCGGGGGCGGTCGCTGCGGCGATACTGGCTTCGGGAAGGTGACTGGGAGGGATTGGATAAAGGTTGCGACTGCTGCGCCAGAGCACGGGAGGAAGCACGGGCCCCTGCAGGGGCGGTCGCTGCGGCGATACTGGCTTCGGGAAGGTGACATGGGGAGGGATTGGATTATGGTCGTGACTGCTGCGGCAGAGCACGGGGCCGAAGCACGGGGCCCTGCGGGGACGGTCGCTGCGGCGATACTGGCTTCTGTAGAATTGGTGTCTGCTGCGGCAGAGCATGAGTTTGCTGCGGGAGAGTATAGAAAGCATTGGCCCCTGAGGCTTCTGATGAAACGCTTTTGCTGCGTTGGATCGTTGGGGGGAAACAGGGCTCTGGCCGAACTGAGGGTGGCTGGGGATTTCTTATTTGATACTTAGATGAGTCTGGTGATGAGTGTCCGATGGGCTTCTCTGATGAGGGCCCGGTCAGACCTGATGTAAGTCTTGAATGCTTCAGATGACCAGCGTCCGAGCGCTTGAATCTGAAGTTGAGAAAGGCCCTTTTGTGATCCTGTAGTTGCTGCGCCAATGCGGAATGAATGACTAGAGAAATGGTCTGCTGGAATGCCGGAGTGGAGCAAAACTGACTTCAGGTGTTTTTGGAACCAGAAGCATGTGACGGGTAGGTTTGAATCGTCTACGAAGAGCGGTTCGGATGGTGATTTGACTTGAGATCTTCTAAAACGGAGGTAGGCTACGAGGGTTTGGTATGGCTGGAGTGGAGTTTGAAGATTGAAGATGTAAATAAAATGTCCTCTTCTGGCTTGATCTGTCTTGCTTTGCTTGATGAAAAAGGAGATTGTTTCCGAATCGAGCACTGATAGATCTGAAAAGTTGGGATGAATTGCGGGATCGTAATTTGCTGTGGTGGAGATTTCCGAACATCGGAGAAATCCAAAGAAAGCCAGAATGAACATGGCATCTAGCGTGCGAGCTGTATGTTTGGATTTGTATCCTCTGCGAAGGGTTGTAATACATTTGCTCAAAATTTCTATAGTGATGGGTTGTCTGGCATCTGGGAGGGCGGGTCGGTTTCTCTGGATGCCTTTTATAAGCATGGAAGCTTGGGAGCTGGCTATGACTGGGGAAGGGGCATTGAAAATTAATTTATGGAAAAATTGGATTCCGCTCAAGTATCCTTTAATTGAGCTTGCTTGAAGATTTTTAATGGTACTTAGGAAGGAGATAAATGATGTGATGGAGAGGAGAGAGAAATCTGGGAAGGGGAGGTTATAGGTGTGGTGAAATACTTTGAAGTTTCTCCAGGCTGTGAGATAATGCTGTATGGTCCTTGGGGAGACAGCTTGAATGATGGCGTCGAGTGAAACGTCCAGCATGGCTTTTAAAGGGTGATTTATATGAAGATCAATTCTGAATATGGAGGTACAGGTGTTGGATAGAGGTCCGCATCCGGCGCTAGCTGCCTGAATTTCTGAAATGAAAAGCGGGACAGTGCGTCAGCAATCTGATTTCTGGAGCCGGGGATATGCTTGGCTGTTAGAACGAATTGATCGCGTGCCGAAATCCATGTCAGGCTTCTGAGAAGGGGCATTAAGGCGGTTGAGTGGGAACATCCTTTATTTATGCACTGTACCGTTGCTTCGTTATCGCAATGGACCATTATGCTGGAGGCGGACCATTCTTTCCCCCATAACTGAGCTGCTACTACCAATGGATATAGCTCGAAGAGGGCTGATGACGCGAGATGCTGCGGTAATGTTGCGAGTTGGGGCGGCCAGGTAGATGCGAACCAACGTCCTTGGTAAAATCCCCCGAAACCTACAGATGGGGCTGCATCGGTAAAAAGGCGGATGTCGACGGGAAGAGACAACATGTCGTTGTAGAAAAAGGATATGCCGTTCCATGATTTAAGGAATTTGATCCATAAACTTAGCTCGTCGCTGCATGCGCTGTTTATCTGGATTAAATCCTCTAGAGCGTGGGCGGAAGAAGCGAGTGAGAGGAGATGCGCTACGAACAAGCGACCTTGCGGAATGATGCGCATCGCGAAATTCAGGTGACCGAGTATTGAAAGAAGCTCGCGTTTTTTGCATTGCGGGGTATCTATTAATGATTGGGCGATCAGAATGGTCCTGTCAATTTTTTCCTTGGGTAAGGAGGCTTGGAATTTGAGCGAGTCTAACTTGATGCCTAGAAATTCGATTGAAGTGCTGGGTCCCGCCGATTTTTCTGGTGCTAGAGGGACACAGAGTTTCTCGAAGACGTATAGAACTTTAGAGAGATGCGCGGCTGGGACGGAGTCGGGAGGCGAGATGATTAGAAAATCGTCTAAAAGGTGGATGAGGAAAGGGATGTCGTAATTGTTGGATAGGATCCAGCAAATCGCTTCTGATAACATGTCAAAAATTTTTGGGCTGCTTCTGCATCCGAAGGTGAGGCGGACGGAAAAATAATATTTTTCGCGCCAACACATGCAGAATAGATGCCAAAAGTCTGGGTGAATCGGCATTACTTTGAACGCGGATTTAATGTCTACTTTAGCCATCCAAGCTCCGCGACCGGCTTTTTTAATCAGGGTGATGGCTTGCTCAATGTCGTGGTAGTGTAGCGAAAATTCTTCGAGCGCGATGAGACTATTAATGCTTGGGAAGGGAGCTCCGTGAGGGGATGAGAGATCAAATATAAGACGCTTTTTTCCCGAGAATTTCCGCGTGGCTATGCCTATGGGGCTGACGCGGAAAACCGTGAACGGTGGTGCGGAAAAGGGGCCGATCAAAAACCTTTCGTCGATCTCTTTTTTGACAAGGAGATCTACGGTCTCGGGCTCGGCTAGCGCGGACTGAAGGTTGGGGCAGACGAGACTGTGGGAAATGGAACTCGCAATGCCGGGATTGAAACCTGATGAGAAACCGGACACAAGGTATTCTGTAAAGGAAGGGTCGGGGTGGTGTAATAGTTCGGCAGACAAATGTGAAACATTGACAGGAGTCGAGAAATAATTTTTTGATTTTTTATTTGCAGCTTTGTAAACGGGGCAAACAAGGCGGGCATGGGCGCCGCCGCAATGGTTGCACACGTGCAAGTACCGACACCTCTGCCTGGTGCACCGTCCTGTATTGAAGCTGATACAAACTTCGTGCGAACGGGTGTTGGAAGCTGCAGAGGTATTTAGATCTAGCAGGCGCGGAATTTGACCGGTTGAAACGGGATGAGGCGAGACTGGGCGTGGGGGTATAGAAGGAGTGACCAAGGGGCAGGCGGTGGTGCTGTGTGCCATGGATCGGCACACCGAGCATGAAATGTTTTTGCAACCCAAAAACACCCTATTGTGAAGCTCAGTGTCCAGTGCTCCCCAATAAGGGCACTGGTTCCACTGAGCCACCCTAATTGCGCATTTCGCCGAAAATAACTTGTGGTAGGTGTAGAAATGGGCCCCCCCATAAGAGAGTGCGAGCTCCACGACTATGGCAAGATAATCGCTAAGCTCGCGTCTCCTGTGAGGGAGCACCGTGCATATGACATCGGAAAATCGTGAAAATGCAACTGTAAATTCTGGGAAGGACAACGTACGGGAGTGACTGTGGGAAGTGTTTTTAAATGTGAATTCTAGATCGCCGTATGTGATCTGGCGATCCGTGGGCGGAGGTGAAAGTGGAGATAAAAGGTGAAATAAATCAACATCCGCACCTGCTAGAATCTGTGCCCTGATGTTGCTGGACACTGGGGGCGGTTCCAGGACCGGGGCGTTGATGGGCACCGGCATAGGAGCTGCTGAGGCCAATGAAAATTGAGGGCGGGCCTGAGGCAGAGCGAGGAGGGAGGGAATTGCGGCCGCTGGAGCAGCTGACGGAGGAGGCCTTTCGATAGCGGCGGCATCCATGGCGGGGGCTTGAGGGAAGGAGGGATGGCCGAAGCTCTGGGGGAGGTAAGGGAAATTTTGAGCCGGGGCCTGTGTCGCTGACGGAGGCGGTCTCACGTTAGTGGATGACATTGGCGCCGCTGGCCACGAGCTTGCAGATGTGAGGGGAAAAGGTTGGAAGCGATCTGGAACCGCATGCTGAGGCAGGCTCGTTGGATGTTGGTAGTTGAAGATGGTGGGGGCGGGCCGAATTTCCTGTGAAGCCGCGGGGAGAGGAGTATGTAGCGGCTCGTGCTGTTCATCCGGCGCGCGGCCCAGACTGGCCGAAATCCTTCTGCGACGGGCTGGGGTTTCCCTGACATGCCCTGCTGATGCGGCGGAAGGCCCTGCCCGGGCTGAAGGAGGCCTGAAAGCCTGAACCGGCTCATTAGCAACTTCCTGTTGCGGGGAAGATCTGGCTGGTGGGTGTTCTGACTGCAGCGCGACGTAGATGTCGTACAGCTCGGCTTTGCTCAGCCGGCTGCTCAGGTTCACATCCCGATTGGACATTGCGAGTCGCAGTCCTGCGACTGTCCACTTCCCGATGGCTGGGATTACTGAGTGCGCCGAGGCGTATGATGACGCCGGTGAGGAGGACGGGGGCCTAACCTGGCTCTGTACGGAAGAGCGGTTGCGTTTGGAGGCTTGACGAGTCGGTCGGCTTTGCTGGCGGCCTCGTTCTTGTTCTGCCGGTTGGGATGTAGCTTTCGGGCTTAGGATGGAACGCTGCCGAGCGCTCGAAGAGGCCGGAGTATCTTGCAAAATTGGGCTGTCGTTAACAGCGGATTCGTGGGTCTCAGACATGTTAGAAACAGAAGAGATGTCGCAGGTAAGAGGTCTTGCTTATTTATGGGCTGGCTCGCTTAGCAGGTAGGGTGGAAGCCATGATTGCTGATTGCGAACCAGCCGGGTTTGATTATATGCTCCGGCTCCTCCCGAACATTGTTTATAAAACATCATAAATAAACCTACCATAAATTATAAACCCTTCATTTCTTTGTAAGCAGGCAAACTAAGAAAATCAGCAGGGGATCAAATAATAGTATGTACTGTATGTTACAGGCTTTACTTTGCGAAGATTCGGAAGGAGACCAATGAATCTAGGACGTACTTTTTTAATGGTAGCTTAGTTTCATCCTGATGTACCTCGTCGAGAGCCACACCTTCTGACCCGACTGGTACTGTGGAGTTTCCCTGCTCAGGGTCTCAGCGTGATCTAATGTCGGAGTAAGGCTCTCTAAAGGTTTTGAGTTCCAGACCCTCTTGCTCTCCTGGAACTAGTGATTGACAATAGAGGTCTACGCGGGACTGTTTTTTCCTTCCACTGCCGGTTAAAAGGTATTCCGCCCACCCACTCACACTGAAATTTCCCTCTGCGTTCACCCGCTATCTGCTTAGAATGATTTTCGTTGCGACCTGGCTGATCATAGTAATTTTATTATTATTTAATTATTATCATCTTCTCAATATACAACATTTTTCTGACATTTTAATGTCAATGCAGTAGAAAAAAATTCACAGAGAAAATTTAATTAAATACATACAAAAAAATCCTGAAAATGTAATTTTCTGCGCCGCAGGATCTGTATCGGTTCCCACGAGTCCAGCTGGAGCGCCGTCGGAATGCAGGCCTCTAATTTACAGTGGGTACCTCAGACGTTCCCCCGTCCAGGGGAACAGGGGTGGTTGGTACCCGAGTACACATTGAAAAGGAGTGAGTCCAGTGGCTGGTTGGCTTAGAGAATTTTGGGTGTACTCGGCCGAACTGAGGTACTGGTTCCATATCTCCTGGTGGTCTTGTCAAAAGGTGTGCGAGAATCGTCCTCCTTCCTGAATCTTGCGTTCAGTTTGCCTGTAAGATTGATGATGGTATCCTGACGAAAAGGCTTACGGTCCCAATGAGGATAGAAAAGAAAGCTTTCCACCTCCTGGAGATGAACTGAGGACCACGGTCAGAGACTATGTCTTATGGAATGCTGATATAGCGTAACACATGATGGAACAGGAGATTTTTTCCCCTTTGCTTTACTCATGCTCATCTATGCTGCTTTGACTATGTGCTTCTACAGTTCTGGACAGTAACTTAGTGTTGGGCTTAGTGGTGCGATGTGACAGGCTGGTGTGCTGAAGTCTTTGAGGTCGTGGGTTTGAATCCAGTGTGTAGCATGTTGAGTATTTTTCACATGTGTTCCGTTTAAGCAGTTTTTTCACTCTCTTTGCTCTGCACCACATTATTGTTGTAGATATAATCTATGAGTTCAAATACCCTCCCGGTTGTCTTAAAGGAGCCAGTCTTTTGCTGTTTTGGAGACTTTGATTATGTTTTCTGGGTGTTTGACAATGGGTGTTAATGTTTCTAATAAAAAAATACTTTATATTTCACATATTTCAAGTTCACCGCTGTCCCTCTTCTAACAAAATGACTGGATTTCTTCCGGTCTATATAAAGTCCCTCCTTCCGAAACGCTCTAATTGGTAAAGCTGACCAGGTCTGTCGTGATTGGTTCCCCGCTTAGTGTGTGTGTGAAGATGTCCCACCAACACCATATCAGCAAGCTTCCGCTTCTCAGGCTGTTGTGATTGGTCAGTGCCCCTCTCAATGCACGTGTATTCATAAACTTTGTTTTTTAGCAATAAAAAGTAACAATGGCATCCACTTCACTTTGTCAGTTAAAAACATGCGGTGCGATCAATGTGTAATGGAGGTCTGTTAGTGCATGTGCAAACGTTGTGAATGAAAATAAGCAGGAAAGCGATTTACTGCCCTTATGGAAAGTCAATACAAGACGCCGCTGGTTTGCTGAACGCTGGGATCTTGATGGGGTTTAGGAGGGTTTAAAAGTATGCCAGTGCAGGTCCAGTGCATTCCTGTAGGCAAGCATTAGTGACTTGAATCTGATACGGGCTTCAACTAGTTGCCAGTGGAGAGAGATTGAAAGGGGTGTCACATGACCCCTTTTGGGCTGTTGGAAGAAGAGGCGTGCTGCTGTGTTCTGAACCAGCTGGAGCAGTTTGATAGCCTTTGCAGGAAGACCGTCAAGGAGAGCATTGCAGTAGTCCAACCTAGAGATTACCGGGGCCTGGACAAGGGGTTGTGCCGCATGGTCAACGAGACAGGGTCTAACCTTTCTAATGTTGAACCAGGCATATCGGAATGACCACGTTGTCTTTGGAATATGATCATTGAAGGCCAGCTGTTCATCAAATATGGCTCCAAGGTTCCTGCCTGTTTTGGAATTTGTGATTGTGGTATTGACAAGTTGTATGGTGAAATGACACCGGACCGAATGGCGTCAGACCAGTTATATTAAATAACACTAATAACAGAACCGTCAGTTTTGCCTTTTTATATTGGACCTGAGTTGGATAATAAATCAAGCAGATTGACCAGGAGACATTTGCAAGCAGGACTTCAAAGGACGTGTCATAGAAGTGTTTTAGAGGTAAGCGGACACACATACAATATCAGTGTGTTACACAGAAAAGCTTTCACAGCCGATGTTAAAGTCATGGAAGCTGTTATTTGACCGTTTTTTATCTTACAATATGTGTCATCACAAGTTGGAAGCGGGAGTCGAACCCCCAACCCTGGAGGTGTGAGGCGAACGTGCTAACCACTAAGCCACCGTGCCCCCCAACCTTCAATTCAACATGTACAAAGTAAATATGTAGTTTTCTGCTTTAAGTATAACCACAAATTGAATACAGTCTCAACACAATAACCACAATTTAACTACAGTATTTGTAGTTAAAATATTGTTAAACAAATGGTCATCAATCTAAGAACACACAGTAACTAGTGCTATACCTAATCTATAATATAACCATGGTTTTATTTCCCCCATCGGGGAAACACAACTCTTGAATAATATTATATTTGGTTAGTTTTCTAGATGAGCAAGACAAGACTTTGTGAGTTTAAATGAAAATTGTTTCTTTTATATTCAAAAGATGTCTATATATTATTGAAGCTGGTGGCTATTGACGCACATGAACAGACATGGATTTGGAATGACAGCTCAAAGCTCCAAAACTTTGTCTGAAGTAATAAATAGGCTTCGTGCATAAGATAAAGCACAATACATGCTCGGTTGCATTTAACAGTGGTTGAAGATACCCGTCACAGTTATGCTTGGACAGAAAAGAAAATAATTGTATAAATAAAACTGAAAAAAACCCTAGGGGGCAAAACAGGAAATAATAATGTAAACAGAGAACTTCCCACGAGGGGGCAAAACAAGAAAGTCTGACAATATAATACAATCAAAAAAAGACACAGCTGGGCAGAACAAGGACACAAAATATCACTTAGGGAGCAACAGGGCATGAATACTACGTAGCGAACTGGCACGAGACAATAAGCAAGAGGGACTTAAATGGGTTACAAACGAAGGAAAATTACATAGGGCAGGTGACGGGAAGGTGATGGGAATCAATACTAAGGGCGAAATTACAGGAAACAAGGGGGCGGGGCTAAGAGACATGACAGGAGGACACATGGCTCAAAATCACAGCAAAGGCCACGTGCCTCTACACACAACACAACTAGCACAAAAGACAAGGTTACCGTCACGACTCTGTCTACAGAAATAGAAAGCTCATGACAAGTGGGACAGAATCTTGACAGTACCTTGAAAGGTTTTATTCATCACTGTTGTTCTATCGAGACACTTTCCTTAAGAAAATGAACCATGATTTTATTATAGAAGGGTTTAAAGTAGTTATTGCCAGAGGAACAAACTTTCTCTTTTAGATGTTCCTTTAAGCCCCAGGCAGGAGCTTGATCATCCTGTCAATCATTTTCCAAATGTATTTGAGCAGTCGCCTACTGTATCTTTGCTGCATCCGTCCACCATGCCACTCCTCCCATGATCTCTGGACCGAATCTCCCATGATCTCTGGACCGAGCCTCCCATGATATCAGGACTGAGCTCTTTTTCCTAAGACACCAAGACAAATTTGTTCAACATTATTATTTTCAAAAGACTAAACTAGTTTACCTTTATTATTTCATTAAGACAGGATGGGCATGTGACCATGCTGTTTCATGTACATGTTTTAATTTATAATTGAATGTAACCTGATGGCTAAAATTAATTCATAATAATTCAAATTTTAGTTTTATTTTTTTAGCGCTTTTCACAACATGAATTTTTACAAAGCAGGTTTCCACAAAACAATTAAGTAGACAAACAACAAAGACATGAAGAACAAAACTGCAAAATGACAAAGAATTTCAATAATATAAAAACATACAATACTTTAAGAAACCACCATACATCATTACAGACTCTCATTACCTTCTGGTTGACGCAGACTTCAGCAGTGGTCATCATTTAAAGACACGAGGCTCAGAATCTGACTGAAAAGGAGCTGGCTCTGTGCGACTCAAGGATTAGACATGAAACAAGAGAGGCTAGTTAGTGTACAGATATCATTTTAGAATGACACATTATTACTAGTTTTCCTTTGGTTCTGGCTAAAGCAGCATAAACCTACAGTTAATTTCCTAGGAACTGCCTACCTGCCAATGACAAAAGTTTAAAATGAAATGGTTTGATCTATTGTGTAAATAGCTGCATTAAATTTGAGCCAATAGCCTAGTGGGCAGTGCTCTGACATGTGGCCTGGTTGCGCATTGGGCGACCCAGGTTTGAATTCTGTCTCGTGGTCCTTTCACGTACCAACCCCCTTCTTTCTCCCACTTCACTTCCTTGTCCTGTCTGCCACTAAACTGTACAATTAAAGGCAAAACGCCAAAAACAAATCTGAAAAAAAAATGCTGAATTAAGATGCTGTAATTCTAGAAAAGATATTCAGATGCTTGAAGACAGTTTCTGTACACATTCAAGCAATTATAAATCTTAGACTTAAACTCACTGAGGTATAGAAGCTGATGCGGTGGGGGATTTGTTGTCATTTCCTCTGCACCGAATGTCGGACCTTGTGCAGAACCTATTGTGAACAAATTATAGTAGATAAATGAGACAACTGTTCATCCAATGATTGACATGAAAAACTAGACCAAAATGTAGGTTTCGACAAATAAAAGAGCTTTGAAACTGGTGGACGGAGAGAACAAAATGTAACCCAACTTCGAAAACATATTGTGATATATCAGATAGAGGCTTCGGTGTCATAACAGGGCTTAATTCAGGAGCATTACACTGAAAAAGGAAAAATTCTTAACGTTTCTGCAAGCAGTCAAGCACTTATGAATTGAGTTATTTTATTACACTCACTAAAGTACAAGATCTGGTATGAAGGGGATATGCCTACGGGGGATGCCTATAGATACAAGAAAACAACTTTGAAGCACAAATTCAAGCACTTATACATCTGAGAGAATGTGTCAAAATATACTGAGGTACAGAAGCTGGTGGGGGGGTTGATATAAAAATGTATAACAGTTTTGAAAAATTGAACGCACTTTGAAACTGTTGGTCTGAATAAAACTAAATGTGACTTATCAAATACAGCAGACATCAGCAGATATCAGTTTTTTTCTGGAAGGGTTCAGTAACCAAGGCCAGACTTACCATTGGGCTCTAATGCTCTCGCTGGGACTGGAGGTGACAGGCCTTCACGGTCAGACCCTGACAACGCAGGATGGTATATCCAGGTGGTCGTAGGATTTATAAGCTTCCTTTCTTAATTCATCATACTACAAATGATGTTATGGGCTGATAATAATAATAAGGCATCGAAAGTTAAACAACTGGTGAATTCATGCCCTAGATCGTGAACGGTAGAATGCAACAAAGTCACTAAAGGTGTTTCTGTGGTGCTGCTTTAATCGCTTAAGCAACCTGAGATGTTCGGACGATCGGGAGGAGTCAACAAACAAGTTTCCTTCACCTTCACGCCATAAATCAAACCCACCACTACTAGTGTGATGCAGAACCTTATATAGACCAGAGAGAACGCGTCATAATTATGTCAATATCAGAAACCCTGACCGACAATGACACATTACATTATACAATATTATAGTGAAAAGCACACATTTTATTTAAATATAAATATTATAAAATCGTATTTATTACTTTGTTTTGCTTAATCTCGTTAAATAAAAATCTAATATATGTCCATATTAATTTACATTATTAGCCTATTTTGTGGTATAATAATTGTATTAAATAAATGATTTGTTGAATTTTGACATACATCAATTTAATTAAATAAAAAAATTGTTGAATGGGTTCTGCAGTTTTGACGCTCATTGACATCTAGCGGTTGAGCTTGGTATCGATAAATTCAAAATATTGGAGAGACATGTTTAGCAAAGTAACGTTTTTTGTTATCAAAAATAATCTACAGCGCCTGCCCTAAAGTTAACTTCTGTTATACAGTTTGGTTGTAATATCACAATTTTATTTAAATTACTTTATTCTATATTAATTTAATTCAATTACATTACTTTTAAAGTAATCAATAGTTATTGACTCTTAAAGTTGTTCCAAATCTGTTTACATTAATTTGTTCTGATGAACACAGAGAAAGATATTTGTAAGAATGCTTGTAATAAAACAGGTCTTGGCCACCATTGACAACCAAGTCGGAATACAGTATACAGTTAAAAGTTCAGAATGGTTTGTGGCGCAATGCCATCCAAGGCCTTATAGGTAAGCACGATAATTTTATAATCTATGCGAAACTCAGGGATCTGAGAAGTAGACCAAGGTAAAAAAGGTACATGCTAAATTGAACAGGACCCAAACTGATGCCTCGTGGGGAATTCTGTAGTAAAGCATGATGACTCTAATCTTCTGATTTATTACATAACGTCAACCTGAAATACGTGTAAAAAGGTTAAATTAAAACTAAACAGTGTAAGTGGGAAAGTTTCTTTCACTTGATGGTAATATTACTGAGAATACAAATACATTTGAGGTTTTTACTGACAACTTAGAAAGAAAAGAGACCATTCAGTCGCCAAATATGTTGAACACGATTTTTTAATGAGAGTTTGTGTCCTTTTATAAAAAGCATATTTTACATGTGCAAAATGAGACCTCATTTTGAAGGCACAAGGAAATTTCTTGAGGACAGAGAAAAAAATTTTTTTATGGATTAAAAATGCAATTTGCCAAAAATGATGTTGCTTCAGTATATAGGGTCTTAATGATGTACTACTTGTGAACGATCTGTAGTCCATGGTTTTAATAACATTGCGATATATACAAATTCGTTTTTAATTTAAGTTAAAAAAGACCGTCTTAAATGTCATACAGTCTTGTCATACGGCTTTATCACAGCTGATTGTTTCTTTCATCTCAACTTGTTTTCTGTGGTGCTTCGCTGTGTGTAAAAATAGAAACTTTGCAATCTGCTTCTTTCATCACCTCAGCATCTCTCACTAAATCCTCCAGAAAATCAAGCACAGTCATCAGGTCTTCACTGCTGTCCGTCACAGCCTCTCGCTGGAGTTCCTTCAGTCTCCTCAATGTCTCACTGAGCACCATCAATCCATCTTCAGTCGCTGTGTGATCCTCTGTTTCATCCTCCTCAACGCCATCACCCCCGGCAACCAAAGCCACATCTTTATCGCTAAGGTAACGAACTAGGAAGTCTTTTAGGATTGGTCTTGATTGGTCATTCAGTGATGACCTCACTGCTGGAAGGTCATCAAAGCCGCATACAGACAGTAGATGTAGGAGAGCGTGACAGAGCTGGGTGCGTAAACTAGCGCAGTAACGGTATTCAAGGAAATCTTCAGTTTCTTCACTATGTTCAAGTGCCTGTGCCAAAGCGTGCCAGACCTCGGCGAACATGCAAGCGTCTCCGTAGCGGTCTCGTGTCACTGGGATGGAAAGCGCAGCGGCGGATTTGATGCGTACTTTGAAGTTCTTGCAGGAAGTTACAACGTGGGATAGGGCAGAGTAAGCATCAGTGGACCAGAAAGCTGTACCTGATGGGAAAATATTAGAGATAAGATGTAAAATTGCGTGTGTGATGTAAATTTCATCATCTTATAAACTTCAGATACTAGATACTAAATTCTGCTTTTGTGTATCTGTACTCACCAAATGGTAGGTTGGGATTTCTAAAAGCATTCCCCAGTGCATAGCAGGCGTTCCAGCGGACTTTCATGGTAGCGTCCCCTCTAACCGTATCGATGAGCGCCTTCATGGCCTCCTGAAGAGGCTGAACAAACACAGGTTTACCCAGATGCCCCGGCTGCAGGAAGTGCAGCAGATTCCCCAGCGCACGAACAGCGTTGCTCTTTACCTGTAACACAAGACACATCAGTTTTTTCGCACAGTAATTAAATTTACAGACACCTGAAGACACTTTTAAGGCGGTTAGATAAATTGCTTCTTAATCAAATAAAGATTTGATTACTATCTCTAGTACGTAAAATAGAATAAAACAATACAAATTTGATCTTATAGAAGCACACTTGGGTTTAATATTTAAGGTTGAGGTTTGCTTTCAAGGTTTGAGCCACAACAACATGAAATATACGCTTAATAAGTTTTATCTGTCACCCTGGATTTACCCTGTCTTTATCTCCCGAGGCTTTAGTGGCCGATCTGAGCATGTTGAGCAGCAGCATATCAGAGAACTCCTGCTGAAACTCCAGCCCCACTGACTGCCTACAAAAGGATATAGAACCAACACTATATAATCCAGCTAGATTTTTAACATAAACACATGCAAGCTATTGTGAATGTTTGACTCTCACATGTTGACGATGAGTGTGTCGGTAAGGTTGCCGAGCGACCAAGCGGCTTTTGCTCGGACGTTGGGCGAGCGGTCGTCTAGAGCAGTGAGGATGGCGTTGGCTGTGTCTGCCACAAACATCACATCCTGTGAAGGCGACACATAAGAGTTAGAATTATGATTAGCAAATGTGGTAAGTAGCATTTTTGTGAGGGGTTATTAACCGCCATTAGCGGAAAAGCTCACTAAAACATCATTTATTCACACTAATGTCATTCAAAACCTGTATATGAATCTTTCTTCTGTAAAACACAAAAGAAGATATTTTAAGAAATGTCTCAGTGGTTTTGTGACCTTACAACGGAAGTCAATGGGGGCCAGTGTTGTTTGGTTACCAACATTCATCAAAACAACTTTATTGATAGTTACATTACATCCTAATTCAATAAAAATTCTAATCAAATGAAGAAAATAATATGTGGAAACTGAATGCACATTACAGATGCTATTATAAAGCTCACATTGTATTTGACCAATTTTATCTGTTACCTCTCTCAGACAGGGGAACAGAATATAAACCCCCAGAGCTCTGACCGCCGCTGCTTTGACCAGAGAGTTGTCGCTATACGTCAGTCCCAGCAGAATCGTGATACACAGCACCTGTGTCTTATCCTGCAAATGTTGATGCACACATTCTCACATAAACCGCGTCCACATTTATCTTAATCTTATCATAAGCTCTCCAAAAACGCTTGCTCAACACTCACGGGCAGCTGGCTGAAGGCCTGAGGTAAGATGGAGGAGAGGGTGTCGCACGCACTGGTCTGTAGGGTGGGGTGCTGCTCATTTTGTAAGGCTCCGATCAGCGGACCACCCAAGACCTCTGACCAGAACTGAACCACCTGTCAGCGACAGCAGACCAGCATTACATTCACAATCATGACTGTTAAGAAGTGTTTTTAGTTCACTGTTGGTTACCTGGCAAACTGGCACACGTTTAGCACTGTGAGTATCAACATCAGCTCTGTAGTGCTGGATAATGCATGTCCCCAGTTCTTCCAGAAGCTGGGAAAAGACGCAAAACAAGAATGTTATAGATCTTATATTTAGCTTATATAGGAAATAGATTGTTTCCCTCTCAAGTTTATTTGTGGGTAGTTGACAAATAAGTGTCTCCTATGGTGTGACTTGGTGAAGCCAAAGATTTTATTGTGTGATTTTTTATATTTATCATAAAAAATAACATAAGCGAGATGTATCTTCATTGTACGTTTTTTCTAAATTGTTGCCATCCCACGATAGGATAAATTTGCATACAAAAATGTAAAACCTATTTAATACAAAAAATCTATGAAGAATAAACAATAAGGAACGTGAAAGAAATGATTTAATACTTTAGTGCCGTGCAGTTGTACAGAAGGGTCCGATTCTGTTAGACACCGGGTGCCGAGTTGACCCAGCTCCAAAAGAGACGTCTGAACCAATGAGAAGTAAGCCTTTACCAGATGAGCCAAAACCTGAAATAAACCCACACACAAACTATCAGACACAGAAATTATCTGCATCCACACAAATCCTTATGTGTCTGGTTTTACATGTATACTTATACATTTTGGAGACCAACAGAAGCCTCACCTGCAGTGCTTCAAGTCGAACAGGTGAAGGTTCGAGCGCTGCAGCACCAGACCCCCCAGCATCACTATCTGAACAGGGTTCCTCGCGGGGCTGCGTGATCAGAGCCACACACAACTGCAGGAGCCAACACTGCCCCTCCACAGCACCCTCAGCTCCTCCTCCTGGAGATGCAGAGGTTTCTTCCTCTCTTCGTACCGGCTGTCTCCAATTTTGAGACAGCTCCTGAGGTGTCGTGACGCCTGGTGTGCTGTGGCTGGACGTGGAGCCAGGCTGATGTAATAGCAGATGGATCTCAGGCAGAGGGGCTTGAGTTGACACTAATGCACCGAAGAGCGTGAGACTGGACACACGCACGTTCACATCTAATAAGAACGGGAGGAAGATGGATGATGATGAATACTTGGATTGGCTTGATCTTTGTAAATAACTCAAAAGTAAAAATTCTGTAATGAATTATTGACCAATGTGTCATTTCAAAGTCTGCAGTGCTATTGTTGCTATTATTACCCCCAGAAGTTATTAAAATATTTTTATTTAATATAATGTTTCTTTATTATTTTATTTTGTTTCGTTTTTTATATTGGTATACAAGTTACATTTATTTGAGTTTGTATTCATTTATTTGTTTAGTTTTGTAAATTGCCATACAAGTTAGCATTCTTGTTTTTGTTTGTTTTTTATTTATTTATTTTTGCATATTGCTATATAAGTTACCTACATATAAGTTTTCTATAATGCTATACAAGTCCAATTTGGTTTTATTTTAGTTTTAACTAAAAACTATAAGTACTCTGAAATAAATGGCAGACGTCAGATTTGTACTTTTGGTCAGTCCTGCATTACTTCTATGAAAAACAAGCGAAAACCAAGTTCGGCTGAGGCAAGGTTTGAAACAATTAGAGGTTGAATAAATGACAAAATATTCATTTTTGGGTGAACTGTCCCTGGTTTTGTGATATTACCTCTGTGACGCACATATGGACGGATCTGTTTCCATAGTGGACTCAGCAGTCCTGGTCTTAGACGGTTATAAGGCACACTGGACACCAAGTGAGCAAGGCACTAAGTAAAAAAACAAACATTTCCATATTCATTGTGAAAAAAGTGGCTAAACAGCTGTGAGAATCACTTATTTACTCTTATTTAGGTTCTGTTACTTTCAAGACTTGAGTGAGGGTCTGGTATGAGGACTCTGCGAGGGCCGCTAGCAGTAAGCAGCGATGTAGCTCTCTGATACTGGCAGCTAACGTGGCAGAGAAAGGCGTGAAGGCCTGGCGGGGTGCGCTGGTGTCTTCGGCGGTGGATAGAAACTGTCGTGAACCTTCTAGTAGAGCTGACAAAACCTGCAGCGAGCCAGCCCGCACCTGAGCGAAAGATGTGCGTCATAAACCAAACAGCAGCCATAATGAAAGAAATGAAATCAGTAGGTTTGTGTTACCTTTGGAGAAGGGTCCTTCAAAGCAATGGTCAAGAGAGTGAGAGGAGGAGGACCTCCAATCCCAGGAGCATCAGGAACAAAGGATGACCAGTAGCCATAGAGGACACGTTTTTCAACACATCTGACAACACCTAGGAAACACTGTAGCGCACTCTGACGCACACGCGCTTGATATAACCTAGATGACACCAAAAATATACATTTATATTCTAGGTCACTACTAGTAAATGTTTTATCTGACATAAGGTAAGAAAGCTTTGAGGACAATGTCCAAGGGTCAAACCTGAGTTTAGTTTGCATTCCTCCCTCTGGGTCGGAGAATTCAGAGTCAGAACTTCCTTTTACCCAGGAGGACTGGAGATGTGGAGTCACTCTGGATGGAGAAGTCACACATGGTGATTGCATGTCGGTTGACCAAACACTGCATGACGGGTGATCCACACCACCTGCTCCAGTTTCACTCTCTCCATCTTCCTCACCCCTCGTACCCTCAGCTCCAGCTTTCTTCCCCTTCCCACGAGATTTACGTTTCTTGTTCTGCTTAGAGATAAAAAGTTAAAATATGATCAGAGTTTATCTACTGTATGTTTATACACTCAAGAGTGTACAATACAGGGAGAAATTATGTTTTTTGTGTTCACATATTCCATGACTTTAACTTATTCGCTGTAATGCTCTGGCTACGCACCCCTGTAGTTTTTTTCTGAGCAGTTGAGTCTTGCGAGGATTCAGGTTTTGGAGCAGGAAGGGTTTCGTACTGAGGAAGAGGTGCTGGGTACAACACCGGTGGCATTTCCACATTTATTCCCGGCAGCCCGTGGAACATGTATCTCTGCCACGGTCAAACACATATTAAAGGTTACATTGAGTCCCTGTACATTCTGAATCAAATTAAAATGCACAAGAGCAAAATTATTAACACATTTGCTTGTATTGTGTAAAATGTACCTTAAATGCACTATTGCTTTGGATAAAAGCGTCTGCCAAATGCATAGATGTTAATGTTAAAATGTTCATCTACTTTAAACAATTTAGGATTTTAGAAGCAGGAGATATAATCAAATTCAACTCAAAGTTCAAAGTGTCACCAAAAGTTAAAATGATATTAAAGGTTATAGACTATTTACTTGATTAATTTTAAGACATAACAGCACTTCCTTTTTTATTTTGGACACTACAAAAGCGTTAGAAAAAAATACAACCAACCAAAAGGTTTGAATTTAACCTAAATGTTTATTTTTATTAAGTAAATACAGGAAGGAAGTGCTTCTGGACCAATGTGGTTTACATCTTGCAAAAAGGTCTACAAGTAAATATACAAGACCCATATTTACTGACCACACGTATAGCTTCTGAAGAGACTCCTCAAGAGACCCTGATTTTACCCCTAATAATATATTTTCCGTGTGTTATAAGTTGCCCATTCATGTATAAGACACGTAACATTGCAAAAATTAAAGGGTCCGAACAAAAAGATGCATTCGATCTAAAGTGAATGCTCACACAGACCCGCCTGAAACGACTTGTGTAACCACACCCCCACAAATCTATGTCAGTTAGTGGTATGATTTGACTAAGACCGTCAAAATATATGGTAAGAAGCATCTCGCATGCAGTATTCGACCAATCACTACGCTCTACTTTAACATTCAAACTTTTATATGCTCTCCTCCTTGTAAGTCGCTTCGGTTAAAAGAGTCTGCCAAATAAATAAATTTCAATTGAAATGCATATAGAATTGTTATTTACTTTAAATACAGCCAGTAAGGTGCCTAGATCCTGGTTTGGCACAGCTTTCCATTTTCCCCCATTAAGAAAACACTGCATTCCTCTCAGAGCACTATGCAATAACTGAAACAGAGATAGAATACGTAAACTTGCAAGATTAAAAACAATCCGGGCAAAATGGTGTCAACATAAACGTTGAATACTGACTGTACAGAAGATGATATCCTCCACATTAGGCGGTTTTGGGGACTGTAGTGTGCGCAGAAGGATTCCATAGCATACACCTTTATACGGATCCTCTAAACATGGCTGACCAGAAACACTACAGAAAACACAAGTGTAAATCATTTCACTGTACAGAAGAATAGAAGTGTCTAATATTTACTTTATAAAGAAGAGCAATAGCCTGTTCTAAACTATGAAAAAATGAAGCAAGCATACAGTGTGACATATTTGAATAACCATTTAAATATCACATTTTGCATTAGCAGGTAAACGAGTAAAGAAGTCATGTCTTAAAAGGATAGTTAATTAACAATTCTGTCATCATTTACTTGCCCTCAAGTTGTTCCAAACCTGTATAAATGTGAGATATTTGGAAAACGAAAGGAAAAACAGTTCTAGGTCAATACTAGCTACCATAGTAGGAAAACAAAACTGCAATGGTAGTCAATAGTGCCCCAAAAATACTTTGTTTTCTGCCTTCCACAAAGTCTCTTCTCTTGTGCTCAACAGAACAAAAACATACAGGTCTGGAAAAACTCAAGCGTGAGTCAATGAAATAATTTCTCCCCTTGTGGAGAAAAAAAAACAGTGCCCGAAGAACGCAATGCAAGTCCAAGCCAATTCAAATCAAACTCTTCAAATGATTTGTCTTCATTCTGCATTAAAAGAATGTAGTCAACTAGTAATAAAGAAGCAGCCCACCTAAGGCATAGATTAGCTATGCAATGCACAGCAGAGCGACGCAGCTCCATGTCAGGCTGAACAGGATCACCGTATCTCACCAGAACACCAGCTTCTCCAAGAAGATCTGGAAGATGCTACAGGAAAAGTATTATTATTGTTAATATTAACTTATTTTTATGTTGTACTAGATAAGATTAGTTACCGGATCAGTCACTCTTACCCACTGACATTTGTATCCATTTCCATAGACCAGTGATGAGAGGGAGAGCATCACTTCTGGGTGCGTCCAGGAGTTGCATGTCCTCAGAGCACGAGTGCAGTATGACACCAAAACATCAAGCGTTTGCTCATCCACTATTACCTGTGATTGAACAGTAATGTGGGTTACCTATCAGAATAAAGAGCCATGAGAATCTTTAATGTGACCGCTACATACCTGCAGTTGGTTTAGAAGCTGATGAATCAATTGGCACAGTTTGATGACCAGATGCTCCTGGCTGAGAGGAACCAGACGGCTTGCGTGCACAAGCAGATCACACACAACCTATTGAAAATAACATCTTTACTTAGTGACATGCGTATCTGCTGGGCAGCTTTAAGGTGTAACAGGCTTGTATGATGACACTTCTGACAGCACTATTGAGCCGCATGCGACGTAACTTTACGCATTAGGAAAACATGAGAAAAGTGAATCGTACCTGTGTAGGAATGTTGTCATGAGTGATGTTAATGTAGTTTTCTGAAATCAGCTGGTCGAATAGTAAATTAAGCTCAGTTTTTAGAGTTGGGTTGTCAGAGGGCCTCAGTGATCTCAGTTTATTAAAGCAGCGACCGATCTGATCCTGCGTTTCTGTATGTTGCGCTTTTGATGGTGACTTAAACCTCAATGAATTATCGAACGATCTGGACTGAAATCTGTCCGCGTTACGATTAACGTTAGATGAAAAGTTACAGTTGGAATCAAAGAGCTTTGCCTTACCCGCCATCTTAACACTGTCTAAATAGCGGCTTTACTATGGCAACCACCAACCACATCCTAGGTCGACCGGAAGTTCTCCTTTCAAAATAAAAGTTTTAGGTTCATTTATATTTACGAATTTTATTTGTATTAATTTACTTCCACGTTTGTATTTTACCGTTATGCATGTTTCATCGGACCCACGCGCCTGTCCCGAAGTTAACTTCCGGTTTGTGTTTAGTTATCGGTCTAGTATCAATTTATTTTATATTTTATTTATATTAATTTGTATCAATCTTTTATTAAATATTTTTTCCATTAAATTAAAACGACTCAATAGGTACCGATTCTTTGCGGATGTCTACCTACCGGAAGTTAGGTCACACAATGACACTCAATGTTTATGTTGTTGGTACGTTTTCATTTTAGGAAGATTCCAACAACGTTTTGTTTCAATACTTTCATAATTGTATGATGGTTGATTTATTCAAATGAATAACTATAATTTTAATTATTTTAGTACTAGAAATATCAGGTTACAATTGTAAGACCATGTTTGTTATTATTAAAGACAACTATGGGTACAACAGGAAAATCATGGTTAATTTTCTCAAGTGTTGTATTAGAAGATGAAGTCCTAAATCCATGTGAACAATCGGAATAGTTGCTCAATAAACAGAATGACACTTCATTGATACAGTACATGCACTTTTTCAGGAATAATACTTATGTTATCTGTTTTATTTGCAAAAGCCTTTTTTAACTTCATTCAAAAAAATTCAACAAATCATGTTTTCATTGTGTTATTACTTAATAAAAATAACTGCAGTTTGTTTAATAAGAATTGGAATGCACAATAAAAAAGTTATCTGCAAATCAATGTTTTACTTATTTAATTAGTAATTTAGGCGTATTGTCCATAATCTTATTTTGAATATGGTAACAACTATATTTGAACATAACTACAATTTTATTTTAAGATCTTAATTTAAATCTATCGCTTGATTCCTCGTGCTTTAACATTTTTATGATTAAATGACTCACAGAGATCCATCTCCTGTTAGCCAACCACTATGGGCATAGTCAGTAAGCTTGCTGACATCACCCATAGCAACGAGGAAAAACCCAGCCCTTCCTCCTTAGTAAAAGTTGCTTTCAGCAGCGTTGTAAATAGGTTTTAAGAGGAAACTAAAAACTTTAACTGTCGTTTAGGAGTGCTCTTGGTGGTACGATAAAACGTTTTGTGAATTCAGGCCCTGGTCTCAAATATCAGACAAGGATGCTTATCCTAAACAGGAATAGATACAGAACATATTTGGAGTGGGTCTACCATTCCTCTAGGAGAGATTTAGTGTCATTGTGACTAAAGGTTTGCGAGGAGAACCCTTGCTTTCCCAAGGCGGAAAAAAAGGGACAAAAGCCTTTTGTAGATGCTTGTCCGTGAAATCCAGTAGGTGTAGTATGCTTTTAATGGTCCTGTGTTTCCAGACGGATCGGCTCATTAGTAACCAAACTCGACCAGCAAACTACCTGCCTCAGCAGAAAAAGTGCTCTCCTATCCAGAGAAGATTGTTCAGCTTGCACGTCATAGAAAGGTAATGAAGACAATTGACCATCTTACAGTATCATTCATGAAGCTTTTAAATTTAGACCATACAGCTAGCGTTAAAAAAAAAAAAAACAATGTTAGGCAAAAATAATTGCTTTACACAAATAAGCAAAATACGTATGACATAAACTTTAATATCATTTAAAGGCAGCGATTAAAGCATTTTGTACAACTTCAGTGCAAAAACAAATCTGGACTTGGAAAAATGAACATAAATCATCTTGTTGCTTCAACTCGTGCAACTACAGAAAGCAAACGTTACTGTATTGCCACATATACAAATTAAATATTATACATGGTCTATGCATTTATGCACAGCCTCTATAGCTAAAGTCATGAATGTGTATGTGGAACAGAATGTAAGCATTGTTGTGTGTGTATGCGTGTCTGTGTGTATGTATCTGAGAGTGGCTCAAGCCATCAGTGCATCACAGTCCAGTTTTGGAGCCGATGTCCAAGCTTTCATAAATGACAGATGTTCCTTCAGCCCGATTTGAAGAGAAGAATGGCCACTTGACCCAGGTAGAAGTAGATGAAATGCTTTGTTTCATGTGTTACGTAACTGCCAAAGTTTCGTCCCACAATGCAATGCCATGTCGGATTATACTTCTTATCAAATTCCTGTTTAAAGAGCAAGAAGAAAACAGATATTTTAGTGGGACCACCAGTATTCTCAAACAAACATGATCTCTTAAAAGGCTTCTTTAAGCAAAAGTAAGCACTGATATATTAGAATAGTATTGCTTTTATTTTGAAGCACGTTGTACTGTCAATTATAAATATTTAATTAATTTAATTTAATTATAAATAACAACCTTCTTGATATAAGCAGCAATATCCTTTTCGATGTTGTACTTCTCCATGGCCTGTGTTGCACAATCCACTGCATCCTGCTGCATGTCTTCAGACATATCAGCATTCTTTATTACTGCCTTTCTGTCAGTCATGATAGCTGTGAATACAACGAAAGAACATACCACATATTCACATACCACGCGCTAAAAGTTAGGATACAAAAGCAGAAAATACAGTGAGAATTGTCAATGAACGATTTGGAAGTAATATTTGCAATAAGCCAAAGAAATGTTAGTTTTAAATCAGAAACCGATGTGAATGGCCTGCTTTGAACCTGTCTGAGTTTACGAAGTCATCTACCTTTCCAATCAGCTTATTAAAGAACTAGTGCATCTACGAAAAAAGAAACGTGCAGTCATGATTTGAGAAAAAGGAGGCCACCTCAATCAGATCCCTCTACAGGACTCTCAGACACTCTCAGTTGGGCCCAGGAGAGGGAAAAGATGGATGAAATCTAACAGTAAGAGGATGTATGACAAAGTGTAGTAAACACATCTTTATCCATCTTAAGTTACTGAAAATATTCCTCGAAATTACAGACAAAAAATAAGGTTGAAGTTTTCTTAACTTGAACTAACTTTGTAAATAAATATCATACTCACTGCCATTGTTTTGCCTCAAGATGCATGGCATTAAATGTTCTTTCTTGTTTTCTTAAATTCTCAAATTTAACTAACGTATGATCCGTGCTTAAGTCAAGTCTTTGAAACTGGGCCTTAAAGGCCTATTTTAAGTGTTCCACACCAAACATTCTGCATTCCTGACAATAACCAAACCATGACATGAAAACAATAAAAAAACAAGAATGATAAAATGCTTAGGAAAAAGCTTGTTTATTATTTTAATCTTTTTTATCAGCATTTATCATTACCTGCATTGTATTGTTTGCAAATTAAACTATGACAAATTGGAAATCTGTAACAGGAATCATTTTAGCGGGCTCCTGAAAGGAAAAATATAGCCATATAAACTATTGTTTCTTATGAACACCAACTATAATCTATGTGTGTGTGTGTATTATATGGGAAACTATGCAGTTGCACAAGTAAGAAGATTAAAGCATAAGTTAAGGCTTGAATTTCATTTGAGCAGGAGTGTAAGTTAGGCTGCAAAGGACAATGAATAATTTACACATCACAGGTGTCTGACTTTTATATAGAGAGGGCTGATATAACCTCACATTACATACTGAGGTCGCTACAGACTGTGGCCTTTTAACTTCAAATCAAAATAACTTTCAACGGAGTGCTCGGGTGTCAACATAAAACCTCTGTCTGGCCTCTGGTGTCCAGGGCTGAGGCCACACGGCGGTGATGTCCTCAGCATCTACTCTCATCATTATCAGAATTACATAACAGCCTTTCTCTCCAGACGGCGAGCACTTCTAACTTTCATGTCACGCCAGCGCCCCATTTATCTCCCATTGAAACAATTTACGCAGCGTTTTCTGTTGCTTTCGCCATTACGTCTTTGTCATCAAACCGAACAGCAATGACGCTATGCATATGTAATGCGAACTAGATGTACAACGCCGACAGACGCAGCGTGCCCATGATGCAACCGCGCTTAATACCGAACTTGTCAAAACGTATGCAAATAAACGCATGCGTAATTTCCCTCATAAACCTCACATACAAGACTTCGGATGCATGCACATGAAATAAAATCCACACAGCTCACCTCTTGTGGTGTTTTTACACTAGGACACTGTTTGGTTCAGGCTTTTCTTGAGCCGCTGTGCTTCACGCTTGACTTCTCTAACCACTATTTAATTCGTAACTCTACCCATGCGGCTGCCCTCGTAACTCACATCCAACTGCGCGTCACGAAACCCGGCGAGCCCCGCCCACCGTACTGCACCGGCTCTCTGATTGGTTTCTTCGCGGCCTCACCCCGCAAGTTCGAGCGTTTTCCACTAGCTTCCCACTGCCCGCATTTTATTTCATCCCATAATGCACCGGTGCTAACTGGGCCCATGCTGGACACAGACGCTTACGTCCACCGACCAATAGACTTGGTTAGTGTCGTGACATAGCTGGGGGCGCGGTCTGGGAAGGAGTCGGCGTATGGGGACGCGATGGTTCTTTTTCCCCTTTCATTAGAAATGCATGGCGATAGCCAGATCGCTCTACATAAAATCACGTTTACCGTTCAACAGAGCAAGATACATAGAAAATCCAGCCGTATTAGGTGTGAGAGTCCGGGCGGTTTCAAAGACTGATGAAACGACCCAAACGGCTTGCGACATTTTTTGTACCTTATTGAGTATCCAGCTAGGTGACAACTGTGACGTCAGTACCCGAGGGTCATTCAACAGTCTATATTATTGTTAACCCATGTTCATTAAAGCTTGACTACAGCACTCAACGGTTTCCCGCATAGACGTCCATTGACAGCAAACATCTTACTGTTGATAAAACCTGCATATGCTGGGTTGGTATGTTTTGATGCTGGTCATGTGTTGATCAAAAGCTGGTTTAATCTGGTCGAACCAGCATCAAAACCTACCTAACCCAGCATATGCTGTTTTTTTTAACAAAGGGGAGTAAAATAAGAACACGTATATTTCTGTTATTATGTTGATGTTTGATATCAGTGGTAAAGAAATGTATTTAATTATGTGTTTATACATGGTGATTGGTTAGTTTTTAAGCTTTATTTTATTAAAATAACAGTTCAGTATTGCAATTAAGAAACATACGATCTAAGATTAATTGCCAAATGAGGTCCACACGCATTGATTGTAATGGATTGTTTTCTTCTTTCCCACACGGCACAAACGGATATGACGTTGTATGACCCAGTAATGCCGAATAACCCAGCCTTAAGTCTATGGGGTTGGCTGATATATTATTCAATCAGCTCTTCACATTCAATGAGAAATGTAACCTTTCATGCATGTAGTGGGTACCAAAATGGTGTTTACCTCCAAAAAATGTAAATGTTAAGGTAAAAAGTTTTTTCTTTGTTAAACACCAATTCTGAAGAAAAAGTACATATAGTTATGCAGGGTGAAGTCTGAAGTTCCAAAAATATAAATAAGTTCTCGTTTTTTTTAGCATTTTTACTAAAATGTCCTATGGTGTGACGTCGCAAAATATCTTAATAACATATACAAATAGCATGAGAGAGATCTATATTCTTCATTAGACTCTAATTTTAATGAAGTGTTATTTATGAAATTATAAATTACATTATTTTTCCCATTTACATGTTTTCAATAAATATGAGAAAAAATTCGCTGTCATCCTCTCAAAACTGCTTAAAATGTTACTATTTTAATAAGAGTGATGACTATATCTCCCCTGCTGCAAGCTGTTCTTTAAGATATTATGAGATAAAAACAAATGTGTGGTTCTTTTCTGTGCGTCACACCATTGGACATTATGTCACACCAAAGTACAGAAATGGTAGTTATTGCATTAAATGAGAAAGTGAGAGGTATTGCACTTTTAAAATTTTAACTTTAACAATATTTGTGATTTATTTATTTAATTCATAGACAACACATGACAATATTTGTATGATTAATTAACTAATTAATTCATTCATTCATAGTGTGGCGGGGGTACAGATCCAGGATCAGCATCGCCTAGGAAACGGCATAAAAGCCACGTGCACTCACCACTCTGGGGCTTGTTTCTCACCCAGACTAACCCTGTGTCCTTTCTATCCTGCAGAGACAAGCGAATGAGCAATAAGGAGCCAAATCACACGAGCACCCGGGTTGTCACTTTTGGACTTGTTCACCATTTGTCACAATAAATTCCCTTCCAGGGTTGTTTACACCCGCCGTCTTGTGTCCGTTGTATCTCTTACCCTGCCACAATAGACATAACATTACAGTCTATGGTTAAAAGTAAGAAAAAAATGTAGAAACATATTTTGTTTGTCAAGGTCATTCAGTATGTTACTGAAACTTTTCTAGTGTCTCCTACTGCACAGCCAAACTGATTGATTTTAAAACTATATTAATGTAAATGTTAATTAAGTATAAGGCTGCTCTTTCCATAAGGAATCATTTTTATATTATTTCTGTAACATTCTCTTAGGATCTTCTCCATTCTGTATGAATCATTGTTAATTTGCTCTCTGTGTGCTCTCCTTTCCATGCATTTTTCTCCCTCACTTCTTTCTTTCTCAAAACCAAAGAAATATCACATTTTAGTTACTTTATGTCACTTACAATGATACATTTTCAGCAAAACATCAGAAAAATTGTAATTAATGTAACTATTTCACTTGAGAACACCACAAAAATATCAAAAATGAATAAGAAATTTGTTATTTTTATACAATTATTATTATTATATTAATATTCAATTGTTTAAAATGCTTCTTAAAAAGACCTTCTCCTGACAGTACGGTTGTTACACCAGAGGACATTATCCGTCACACCGGTAGACAATATCTGTCACACCGTACGATGTCTCAGCCTTTTGTATCAAAAGACCTTGCTGTTTCTAGCAAACCTGTCAGCAGCTGTTAGCAAAAATAATTTGCATTATTTTCCATGATTATGTAGTTTAACATATTGTTTTTTATAAACAAAATATAATTTCGGGGCGTCATAGGAAAATATAACTTAACACTTTCATAGTGGTTCCAAAAAAGTTAAGACAAAGATGTTCTATGTACACACGTCATGTGCTTCATAAACCCTGTTAAGTTAAGATCAAATTTGTGGAAACTTATCTCAAAACTGAGTTGATAAACTCAATTCATTTGAGTAAAGAACGCTAAACACATATGAACAGTAAAATTAAAACAATTTATTTGGAAGATTTTAAATAAGTCTGTTTTCATCATAGGCAAATGCTCTACTCGTCTGCACAATGGTAACCCCTTAAAATCACTAATGTTACAAAACTCTTTAAATAACAGAAAACTAAACATTTATAATCCTCTTCCCGTTGTAATCGTGATATACATATATAAAATAACACCTTATATTGAGATTTACTTCCAGCATCCAGACTAAACAAATCATGCAGGGAATCACTCAGACTTCACATTTTTGAGTTAAGTGACTTCTTATTTCTGTCTCACTGGAACTCAAAATATCAAAATCATCAAACACACTAAAAATTTTAAGATAAATGAACCTTGCACAATTCTGAGATTTGGCTAAATAAATCTAACAATAAAGCAGTTTTTTAACAAAAGGTCTATGTAAGATAAAGATATTCTTAACCATTTACTGCATTTCAAATTATAACAATTCTAATCATGTTAATTTTAATCTTGTGTGACAGTGAAAATGCCATGTCATACCAACTACTAAGCTACATGTCATGTGTAGTGTAGAAAATATCAAAAATACTTGTGTTAATAACGATTGCCTATGAAGTAGTGAAAGACGTTTTTGTTCAGGCAATATTATGTTTTTAAAGATTACCACAGCAATTTTTGTTATAGTTTCATTTCTCCAAATGTTGCTAAACCCCTTTAAATTGCCACCAATATATTTTACTTACATCTTGAGTGTAATAACACCTTTAAAGGAAAAGCTTGCCCAAAAATGAAACTTTTGTGATCATTTACTCACCCTCAAATTGTTACAAACCTGTATTCACAATTTTGTTATGTATACCACAAAACAATATTTTAAACAATGTCGGTAACTAAACAGTTCTGGGCACCATTGACTATCATTATAGATTTGTTTACTACTATAATAGTGAATAGTGCCCCAAAAATTTATTTATTTTTGTGTTTAGCCAAAAAATCAAAACAGGCTTGAAACAGAGTAGATAACAGAATTTTCCTTTTTGGTTGAACTATCCCTTTAAGATATGTACGAACTGCCCTTTAATCTGCATCATTTATAATTGTTTGAACACCTTGTTCCAGACCAAACAACAAAGAGTAAAACAGATATCAAGAAATAAGAAGCAATAACCACAAAAAGTGTGTCAATTGGACATTTAATCTTTATTTAAAGGGTGAAAGAGAACACTATAACTAGAAACTTAATTGTGAGGGGAACACCACTGCCAACACAACAAATACCAACAAATGTAAAAGTAATATGTTTTTGAAACCCTAAATAATCTACAACATCCCATTCAAAGTGTGCCTATTACCCACCCTCCCACTAATTCCCATCTATTTACCACGCTCCTCATGTGGATTCCATCCAAAGCAACTGATCCAGCCTTCTGGTTCCTTGCTCTGCTCCTTTTAACACCAAAAAACTTATCTCAAAACAAAACAGCCTGGATACCTTCTGCGCGCATCATTGGGTCTCCACGAAAAAAGAATGAATTTGGTTTTAGAGAAGCCAATTAAGACATCGGGTATCCTTTCCTGTGTTTAACTCCTTTAATTGCGGTTTGGTGGGGGGAAGTGGGGGCTGGGGTTGGGATCCTCTCCTATGGTTCCCGCTCCCGGTAAAATGATCCCGCTCCATGTATGTATCCATCCTTATCCTAATCCTAATCCTGATCCTGAACTGATCCAATGATCCGGCTCCAAGGATCGGGACACTGTGAGCCCTTCCTCCAATCCAAACCTTTGAATACCGGCAAAATCAAAGAGAGGGAGGTAACAAGTTAGAATCACAGCTAAATGAAGAGCTTCTGTGTTATCTATCAATGTTTCTAGAAATTGGAGCGGTCTGTTTTTCTCCCCTTTGTAAACGATAAAAAAGGATACCAGACTATGATATGCCCTGGAAGTAAGTAAGAGCACCTTCTAAACACGTTATATTGTGCTTATAAATTGGAAAAACAAGCATAACTCACATACAGCACAAAAGACACTTTCCTTGAACAACTGCACAAGCTTTTTTTCTGATTGGTTTATAAATCTACATGGGGATCAATAGAGGAAAACTCCCAGCACATTCTGGACAACAGGCAAAAATGTTTTTGGATTTAAACACGAAACGCTCAAAACAGAAAAATAATGCTGTCTTAATGTATGCACAAGCTTTGCAACATCCAGACAGTACGCATGCACGCTTAAGCAGCAATGACCAGTGAGAAATAAATAAAAAACGGGAAAGGGAGTGTTGTGAAGGGGGGAAATGCCAAAGCAAAACTAATGTGTTACCGAACTAAGAAATTCCAGAGTACTGGACGTCTTTAAAAAAATAAAAACTGCCTTTTTTTTTAAAGGTGACTAAAGCTGCTTGCGGTCATACCATTGCCTTAAATGAAATGCCTGCTCCTCCTCCTCCAAAAACGCTTTATCCTAATATGAATGAACTTTGCTTCAAAATCCTTTATTCCAAAGCTTTCTTTAATCCTGCTCTTCTGTTGTCTATAGAAAGACATGAAAAGGTAAAAAATACATTTTGCAACAAAATAAAAAAATTCTCACCCCAGGAAAAGTAAAAAACGAACATTGTTAACAAAATAAAAACAGTATCATATTAATCCTTCAAAACAGAACTATTCAAAGCATTTCAACATGTTCCTTGTTTCAAATATAGTACAAGGGATGAGTATAAAGATCCAGTTTAAATGTGAATGCAAGACGAAGACATGACAGGGTCATGGGATAGAAGACAACAAAAAAAGAATCGATAGGGAGAGAAGAGAGAGGAAGGAGAACATCCGTTAAGCTACTCTTAGCTGTGTTTAGCGAATAAAAATCATCAAAACAATTTTGGAATATTATACGATAAAAATGAGAGAAAGCAATCTGGGGAAAGTGGAAAGACAAAATGAATTGAGAGAGCAATGAAATACAACAGTGGGTCCAGTAGAAGGTGACACAGGGTGTATGATTGTGGCCAGCCTATTAGCTGTGAAGTGGATGTTTAGGTACGGGAACGAGAGCGGCTGTGGCGGGGCGAGTAACGGGGTGATCCTCGGCTGCGGCGTGGTGAGTAGCTGCGACTGCGGCTGTTGCTCCGGCTGCGAGTCTTGCTGCGGCTGCGAGAGCGCGAGCGCCCGTAACTGGGGCTGCGCGGGCCATCCACTTTTACGCGGATGTAAGCCGTTTCCCCCTGAGGAACACACAATCGGAATGATTTCTAATGGAGGACTTTCATTCAAGGTTACCAAAATCTAATTTATGGCTCAATTGATGTAGACTTAGATTTAAGAGCGCTATGCCAAATGACAGAGGTTCTTTCTGAACATGGCTCACTTACATTCAAAAGATCCATTCCATGGATCCTTCTAGTCCATGTTGCTCCATCATGGGTCTCTGACATCAATCTTACCTTGAAATTCCCAAATCCTTAAGCTATGCCCTGTCCTGTCCAATGGCGGTCTACATTTATAAACTCACACCTACCTCGTGTGACCGGAATTTAGTGTTATCCAGCTTTCGAACGGCGTAGGTCATGTCTTCTTTGCGCACAAACTCCACAACGCCGGTGCCATCCCGGAATACGTCAGCATAACATACATCACCTGCTTCACGCATGTGATCCTTAAGGTCCTGCCAGCTGCCACTAGGAGGAAGTCCTGGAAAAACATTTGTTCGTTAAAATCATTTACACAAAAAAATTATCCAGTCGTGGCATTCCTTATTGTTAATCAGAATCAATATGCAGAAGTTCTCAGATTTCTTGAAAGACCTGTTTTGAGAACGGGGGAAGGACAGAGACATTTTTATATGAACAGTCTACTCATCTACTTACCTGACACTATGACCCTGTACTCAGAGCGCCTAGATGGGGGACCATATCTGCCTCTTGGAGCTCCAACTCCACCGCCACCGCCACCGCCACCCCCTCCACCTCCACCTCCACCTCCACCTCTTCCACCTCCCCTTCCGCTCCTTGGGAACTCCACTCGAAGGCGATAGCCATCATAGTCATAGCCATCTCGTCCGTATACAGCATCCTCTGCATCCCTAAATAGTGAAGGCATACAAAATAAACAGGTACATTTCCATGCAGCAGTGTTTAAACAAGTCATAAAAATAAAATAGAAACCATCACAGAAATTCAAACGGATTTAATGGGACTTGTAGTGATTCAACAAAAACTGTAATGGTCTTTGTGGGGCTCTCTGGTAATGTATTGGCTTTGAATGGTGGGATATTATCAGGTGGATCACTAAAACCTAACAAAAACACTAAGACGTTTTGTAATGGTTTTGAAGTTACACAACTATTTGTATTTTTTTTGTGCAAAATAAAAACACAAAATTTCCTTTATCAAAAAAAACTATATTTTTTGTTTGATAGATACCGGTCAACATGACAGGTACATTTCACGGCTACTTTTAAACTTCCCTTGTTATGCTTAAAATATATATAAAAGACAATATGTACTCAACTTTCATTTGTATATAGGAATTCACAATTAAACCATAAAATAAAGATATTAATTAGTGGTGTTTTAAAGTGATAACTGCAGGATTTCAAAACAGCACTCTGTTCACGAAAGTTAGATCCGATCCATGTAACAGTTAGGAAAGATCTTTTGGTTTGTGTGTTTACCTTGGATCTTCAAACTCCACGAATGCAAACGGCGGACCCCCTCTTCTGTTTTTAAGGTCGATATCCCGAATCGCTCCGTATTTATAAAACACATCCTCGACGTCCTTGGTGCGAATATCGGGAGGTAAATTACCCACGTAAATCCGACAGTCGTTGTTTCCTGCAGGGCCTCGGATAACACTGCCGGACATTTTCAACGCGAAGATATGCTAACAATGTTGAGAACTAGCTATCGAGAACGGAAAAACAATAAGATCCTTAACAATATGGCGCCGACACATTCACCCTCACAACACACACTCGCGCCTGCGCAAACGGAGCTACGCCGCGCGGAGTGATACGAGTCTGACTGAATTGTGAAATATTTCAAATTATTTGTGCGAGACGCGCACTAGAAGAAATAAAAATACATTTCTGGCTCCAAAAAGCTGGAAATGTAGAACACAGGTGCAATACATGTAGTATTTAATAAGGTTTAGTAGTGTAATAAAGCTCAGCCTGAATATTCTGGCACGGAACAAAAACACATTTCAAACTGTGGGATTCTTGGACAAAAATGTATGACACTACCTCGTACTACAAAATTTGCATAATGTAGTAAATAACACAGGCTGCTATAAAAAATATATATTAACAATAAAGAAAAATGTAAATAAGCTAATTAAAAAAAACATTTCTGGTTATTTTGATAATTTTTTAGGTAGAAATTTATTTTGGGTTATGGCTTTGATAACAACATTACTCAAAATGAATAAAAAATATAATAATAAAACAGAAATATCCAGTGTTACAGACTGCAAACAGAATAATTTTTCATTTCATTCAAATATTTCAGCATAGCTCTGGTAAAACCGAAGCAGCATCCCAGAATTCACACCATGACACACTTCAATGTAGCATCACAATATTTTTCTAATTTGATGACTCTGCTACACCCCGACATAATAAATATAAAATGTACACATGCTGTCTTTTAAAGAATTTGTAAAACCACATCACTCTTGCAAGTGCAGCTGTCTGTGTGCATGCACCCTCTTCTCAGTCATTTTTGGTTTGCTTTTCTGCTCGCATCCGCTTAGTTTCTTTCCCAATTTTCAGCAACGAGAGTACAATAGGTACACACATGGGTAAGAAAAGAGGAATGTAGATGGCAAACTTCTGATCATCTGGAAAATAGAGAAGATGCAAAAGTGATGGGTTGAAAAAGGCCCTCTCTGAGGCCAAAATGGCTTCCCTGCTGTACTGGAGTGCAAACGCCAAGTTCCCAGCCTCCAACTCGGCGACAGCAGACTGTAGTGAGGTCACTGCATTGGAGACCTGTGCAAAACATAGTTACTTTAGAATTCATTCAGTCTTCAATGTGTATGTCAAACAAAGTATAAGTCTGTGCGGATCCCTACCTGCTGAGCGATATTATCATTGATGACAATGTTACCAATCTGGTCGAGCAGCTGAGCAAGAGAGGTGATGGTGGTGCTGGCGGTGGCTATGTTCTCAACGCTGCGGCTCCAAAGGAGTCGGTCCAGCTCCCAATCAGCCAATCCAGCACTGCCTGGACTCTGGAGCATGAAACCTGGAGGGGGAGGCGTGTGCTGCACACCCAACATAAGTCTGGAAATGCAGTGAGCAACAGAAAATGATACAAAAGTAAAAGTAGAGGGGAAATATACATTAGTCTATTTTGCAAATAGCATTTTATAAAGCTTCCAAACAATACACATTCAGATGCTCCTCTAATTTTAGATAAATACAAAAAATAAAATTTGTAACAAAACGATATGCTTATTGTTTTAAGATGACGATTTAATGCTCCAATAATTTTTTTTATATTTTTTATTTGCGCCTTTCCTGCTATAAAGTATTTTCTCTCGAGGTTGAGCTGCCTTAATTCCTTTCTGAAATCTTAAATCGGTTTAAATTTTGTTTCATTTTTCTGTGACAGATCAATTTTTTTGTGCACATTTACATACAAAAAGTTTAATTAAAATATAGAGTGTTGTCAATTATTTAAAAAAATAACTATAATTGGAAATGTTAATGTTAGTAAGCCTAGTATTGCATTGAATCACAAGCTGAGCATTTTATTACACCCCTACAATACAATAAACAAATACTTTCATTGATATATAAAAGGAAACATACAGGAACTAACCGTAATTGTGCCAAGAATACACCCATTACTTTAGCCATATTAATATTTATGTCTACAGGAAGTTGAGCTTCAGGTCCATACATGTCATTCACATTGTACACCTAAGATAGAGATAAAAAAAATCAAGTTTATAACACAGATCTGTTTATAACATGCATCATTGAACATGAAATAACAAATCTACCGTAAATATTAATATACCATGATCCCACCCCAGCGGGGGCTGTGAAAAGCATTGGAGGGCGCCTCCCGTTTGCTGCGGTCTTTGATGAAGAGAGGAGAATGGTGGGCATCTGGCACATACAGCAGGAAGTTCAATACGGGGTTAGAGGAAGCTGCATTAGAACCTGTGAGGGAGAGGTTAGTAAAAAAAAAGAGTAAACTGGAGTAAGTGTACAAACTCAAACTATTCTTCTAATTCAAAGTTCTAATTCTAACTCACCTAGTCTGGCCTCCACAGGGTTAATGACATGTGACAGACTGTCTGCACTCAGTGTGTATGCAGAAACATTGTTGTCAAATCGAGGGTTAACACCCAGAACAGCAAAATAGAGAATCTGAAAAGAAGATCATGTTTTAAACTTTTTATGATAAACTACAGAATACTTTCCAGTTAAAAGAAAATGTAGTAGGAATAACTATGTACCTGCGAGTCAACAGAAAAGTTGGCTATGGGAGCAAGTTTATTCAGCAGAGGTTGAATGTAGCTATGAACGGCACCCTCGATATTCCATTGAACATTGTGTGACTTTGGGTCTGGGTTGAGCAGGCTGAATGTGATCTCATAGCCTAAAACACCAAAGAGAAAAAGGAAGACACCGCTCAGATATGTCCATCGACAGTCTGATCACAAGTAAATCCAAAAACAGTGTTAACAGGGATCTTTCCAAACTGACCACCTGGTACCAGATCATCTTAAATGATCTTAAATGATAATGCTAAAGGACAAAAACAAGAGTAATGATCCTCACCCGGACTGGATTTAATGGCCCTCATGCTATCTGCCATACTCTCCTTAGTCACTTTGGCTAAGCGGACACGGTCACTCAAAGCAGCTATAATATCCTGGTGACTGAAGGACATGGTGTTCACTATCTGCTCCACTTGTGGATCCAGACTAGAAAGGGCCTCCTTTAAAGTCCACGAACTTCTAATGGTAGTGGAACGAAGCAGTGCAGTGCGCCGTCGCCCAACATATACTTTCACGTCCTGAGATCAAAGAGCCAAAAAGAATTTAATTAGGTTTAAACTATTATGTTTATGTTTTCAGTGTATGCATGCCCTAGATCTCACTTGTGGCAATAAGGTGGAGGACTCCGGGATCACATACACAACCACGGATCCACATGCACTTTCTGTGAGCATATGTAGAGAAAGATCCGCCTCTGTGCAGAGAGAGGGAAAAAAGATTTGTAGATTTGGTTAACATTATTTATTTATAAATGAAAACACTTGTTTATCCTACTGACAGCATTTAATGAGATCTATATGCAACTTTAAACAAATCTGTGCCTCCCTATCCTTTGAACATGGATCATTTTACATACATGCTAGATTTTCCAAGGCAAAGGAAGTATGCGAAAAACTCTTTGTGGCCAAAGTTAATGTCTCTACCTGCCGCACTGGGCTGATTCAAGGCATCTTCCTCCATTATAGTGGCAATGCGGTATTTGGTTTCAAATTTGTACCGCAAACCTGTTTTACCTGAAAAGTAAATAGAAAATGTGTTTTTAATCAATCCCTTTGTGGAAAATAGTTGTTAATGGCATGGCTTATGAATAGTTGAATGAAGAAAGCTGTCACTGACCATCCACTTCATGCTCTTTTTCTTTAACATGGCTAAGTGGAACCTTTTTCTGCTGTTCTGGGGTCAGTGTGCCCCGAGAGAAGATCACCTCTATATCAACACTTAGCTGGAGCTGGGAATCACACCCAAAGGAAACGCACAGTTAAATGATCACAGTTAAAAAACATGATTCATGCTAAACAGAGGTTCCTGGATGTGTACCCGTAGCGTGGCGAGCTCGCTGATCTCAGAAAACGGCAGCCAGGCGCGGTACGTCTGCGTTGTCTTCCACCATAAAGGGATCCCCACCACTATCACCACTGCAGCGATGGCGAGGGCAGCATATCGGCCTCGCTGCTTTTCTTCACCGCGAAACATTAAGATGGATTAGCAATCGATTACCATTAAAAATCAAAGTTTAGACATGGACTGAGGTTATGCTAGTTTAAACGAACATAAGAGTGACAAGCCTGTCATTTCAATTGACCAAATCTCAACACATATAAGCTAACGATACATTAGCATTTCACGTCATAATTCCATCCCAATAAAAAAAAGGGAAGGCAATGATTAAAAATCAAAAATGTTTGGAAAAATCTCGATTAACGCGTAAAAATCGTATGAATAAACACTATACACACCTAGCTGCAGGGCTGCCATTGCTGTTTGACAATACTACCGCATGGGCCACTATTGGAGGACACTATCCAATCGGAGGCTAGATCGTCCAGGGACGTCCAATCACAGGTAAAGGGAAGCTTTGGCTGTAGCCAATAAGCTATATCTAACTCATTTTATTTCCGGTTTGCGCTTATATTAGTTTCAATAAAAATCAATAAAAACAAGATGTTTAATTCATTTTAAATCAAATTAAAACATTTTTTTATCAAAGAGTTTGTTTAATTTCACAACAAATATTGTTTATTTTTTAAATTAAAAATGTATTTTTTTTATAGATTTTCGAAAATAAGCCCATAATATCACGCTGTTAGCTGCAAGAATAATAATGAACAGGATCTGAGGTTTTTATTATTTTATTTTAATTGTTACTATTTGACACACAAAGTGCTTAGAGAACAATATCACACCACAATATCATATTTTTGTCAACAGAGCAGTGACTGCTCCCCTCCCCAGAAGCGCCACAGTTTGGTCCGCCACTCCGTTTACAGCCAATAAAATCTAATTATTTATGTTGCACTGTGTCACAAATAAGGGGAGGAGAGGAACAGCATGGAACAGTCAAGCACACAATCACAACAGAGCACAATTTCAAAATAAATCCCATGTTTTTAAACTAATATTGTTAGTATTTTATATTAAATCTTTTGAACAGTATGCGCACAGCCCAGACAATACATTCATATTAAATGTGAACACAACACAAAATAATATTTCTGAATGTCTAGTGGAGCTAATCACATTAACCTTGCTGTCATGCTGCCAGTATTTAATACAAGACTACTGTGCAATTATATATATATATATTTCTCTGTTTCTTTCCTACAAATTTAAACCAACACCGACTCCAGCACTATGTCATCCACACAAGACACAAAGTCTTTACTATGAATACATACTGCACTGAAAAGGAATGTGAAGAGTCAACTAGAGCAGCTGGTGCCTAAATTGGAATGATGTTGGAAAAAAGGCAGAATCAAATATACATACATAACTTAAACCAGCTACAGGTCCACAAAAATACTGTCTCTATAATCATAGCATGAAACCATCCACAGAACTTTTAAAAAATAATCATTTTAATCCCCTGCGTTACTTTCTTTAACTCACGTTTCTAAAGTTTAATATATTTTAAATAGTTACAATATGAGACATTGCAAGGACAACCCTAAAGTACAGAAGACAGCGCAGGCCTGTGATTGATTGGTGACAGGAAGGTTAGCAGCTGTTCACTATACTATCGGCTGGCGGAAGCTGGAACGTTGCTATGCAGGTTGTTCAGTAGGCATGGTTGGCCACGTAAAGGGACTGTCCCGCCGCTCCACCAGTTCCAGTGGAGACATACTTGCCCTGAGCAGCCAAACCATTAACCTGAAAAATTAAAAAGGTCAGTTTAGGTTTAATTGCAAAACAAAGACTGCAGACCATTGATGTGACAATTACTTCCTCACAAATTCATCAGATACTGTATCTGCTATCCAATTGAATCTAACATTAATGTGAATAAGTCCACTAGGACTGTCAATTTAATATATTTATTTAGTATGATTAATTCAGGAGTCTATAAATTATAAGAAAGGATTTAAAAAACTGACCATGGCACGTTTGATAAACTCCTCTGTGGCCGCTTTCTCATTTTCTTTGGCTCCACGCCAGGCGTTAAGGGCAGAAGCCTGCAGGGCACGACCGTAAGAGAAGGTGAGGGCCCAGGGTTTGTTCAGAGGGCAGGTGTTGATGGCGTTCAGGTTAACGGAGGCCTCTTCCTCACTCTGGCCTCCAGAGAGGAACGTCACACCTGGGCGTTTCGAAACGAATTATGGAGATGTTTAGTATTCTGACCTCACCACATATAGATTGCAAGAAACTTTACTGACTTTTGAAGTGCGACTAACCTGTTACTGCGGGGGGAACAGTGCGGCGCAGCGCTGTCACTGTTGCCATGGCAATCTCCTGATTGCTGAATTTGGTAGGGCAGGAGTGTCCAGCGGTCACCATGTTGGGTTTGAGAAGAGTACCCTCCAGATAAACGTGATGATCAGACAGGGCTTTGTAACAGGCAGCAAGGACCTGGAGATACATGGGAAACGGTGGTTAGATGCTGAGCGTAGCTGCATCTGCCTTGTTGTCAGGTATAATTAACTGCAATACTCCATCCCAGTCTTTTCATGTACCTTTTCTGTTACATACTGGCAGCGCTTCAAGTCATGGTCGCCATCGGGCAAAATCTCAGGCTCCACAATGGGCACAATGCCATTCTGAAAAGACAAACCAAGACTTTTCAAAGAGCTTGTAAAGACATCACACCTTTACAGCTTAAATGTGTTATCAGTTCATTAAATTGACCTACGACAAAACACTCATATATTTATATATACACACAGATAAAACACACTTTATTCACTTTGACAGTTTTATTTTATGAGGTCCTGCCTGTGAGATTAACACAAAGTTGTATTTGTGTGGGTATTAAGGAGCTCACCTGCTGGCAGATGCTGGCGTAGCGGGCCAGGACGTTGGCATTCTCCATGATGGCCAACTCTGAGGGTGTGGTCTCGCTGATTTTCAGCACAGAGCGCCACTTGGCGAAGTCGGCACCATCTTTCTTATACTGAGCACAGCGTTCTGACAGGCCATCGAGCCCTAAAGATAAACAGAGCTAGAATTAACAAAAACAACTTGCAAATTTGTCATTATTTTTATCAATGTGGCAGTAAACGTTCCATCTGTGTACCCTGTGTTGTGGTCTCGCCATTTGTTCCCGCCAGAGGGACGACACCCTTGTCAACCTGATAATAAGGAGAAGAGCTTTTATAAGAATCAAACAGCCATATTAGCACTAACAAATCCTTTGTGAAAAATATAAAAAAAAATACAGAACATAGTTATGATTAAGAAAACAGTGTTGCACTGTAAAAGCGAAAAAAAGGCTAAATAGCACAATAATCTATTTAGCAAACCTGGCTATAGAAGCCTTGAATACATACAGAGTTTGAAGCAAACATGACTGACTGCCTTTAACCTGATAATCTCATCCTAATCCTCTACCTGCTGAGTTATTTATGAACTCTATTCTTTTCTCCTGATAAGTACTGATATACAATACTAGCTAAGAGCTACTGGGGTTTCAATAGATACCAGTGGCTCATTTTTTACATGAAAACCACTTACATTGAGGAACATTTTCTAAATATACCTACAGATATATTTTTTGTATTTATATCAAGTAAAAACGTATTGTGTGGCAATTGGCAAACATACTTTACAGGGCTGTCAAACGATTAATCGTGATTAATCACACCCAGAAAAAAAAATTGTGTTCACATAATATATGTCTGTGTAGTATGCATATTCATTTTTTATTCATGAACATCCACATATTTCAGAAAAATCTATAATTTAAACTATTGGTAAATATTGATAAATACTTTATTCCTAAATCAATAAACATGTATGTATAAGTGTATTAGTTTATAAATACAAACTTAATATGCACAGTTACACACAAATTATACCTGTCTAGGTCGATTCTGAAATCGGCTTGGATTTTGTGCTTTATGCACAGCTCTTCCGTGTACTATGGCTCTTTGATAAGTAAGAAATCTAACAATCTAAGTGATTGAGTTGTTTATAACATGCATTTGGAAAGGAACACGTATCAAAAAACATCATTATAAATTAGGGATGAGTCATGAATTTCGAATATTCGATTAGTTTTTTAATTATAGAATTTCGAATAGTGTGTGCGATCTTTAAAAAAATCGCAGTGTTTTCACACGTAACGTGCTCATGTAACCAAAGGGTGGCGCTGCCAATAACGACGCACCTTAAACCTAAAGGCTGTCAATCAAGAGACAATAGAGGAAATCATTTTCTCACAACAATTGTTAACGAAGTTACGCACACTGTAGTGTCGCATAACGGATAGGATAAATTGAGAAGGTGTCAAAAATGAGTTCTGTGTGGGGTCCTTTAATAAAATGAATGAGAATAAAGTGCAGTGCAAACTCTGCAATGCAAAGCTGGCTAATCATGGATCAACAACTACTATGCACAATCATTTGAGGGTGAAGCACCCAGCAGGTCCATCCACAGGTCAGCAATCAGTTGCTAGTTTTATGGTTACACCAACCAATTTGGATGCCAGACGGGCAGAGCAAATAATGGCTCTAATTACTAAGATGATCGCTAAGAATGTGCTTCCGATCGGCTTTGTCGGAGAGAGGGCTTTAAAAATCGTATGGAGTTTGTACAGCCCGAGTTTACTGTTAGTCTAGAAAAACGATCACTGCCAGACTGGAGAAACCTTTTCATGTTTTCATGAAATCGTTCCGGACTGTTAATTAATGCCGTCATTCGGTTAATATGTTTTAACACGTTTTAAGTCAGGTCTAAAATCTTTATGGCTTTATAATATTTTCCTTGATCAACCACACTGCTGTTTTTTAGTTGGTATAAATGTGCATACTCATATTTTACAAGGAAATGTTCTAGCATTAGGAGCGGTTGATGCTGATCGACGTACTGTTAATAAGTGCCGTCATTCGGTTGTTAATATATTAATGTTTCAGCGCGTTATCTTAATGCATGGCTTTATTTAAGATTGCATATTCCATTATAATTAAAGCAGTGTGTCGTCACGGATTTAAAGCTTAAATGGGAGGAGGGGTGCGAATTTCGAATAATCTTCGAATAGTTCTCATCGATCTTCGAATATTATTTTTGCTTTAAATGCCCATTCCTATTATAAATATACTTCATAATCATGAAAAAATCTAAAAATGTTTGAAGAACAGCAATAAAATATGACCATTGGCATTCCCTCAAATTATATGTGTAAATCGTTCTTCTTCTGTGTAACAAATTCAGAGTTTCTGCGCGAGAGTGCCCTCTGGCTTTCGGATGTGGCGGCATTTAACTGTAATTTATTGAGAAACTGACCATAAGAATTGCAAGATATATGGTCCCAACCCTATGTAAACACAACTTTTATTCTGGATGCGATTAATTGTGATTAATCGTTTGACCACCCTAATACTATATGATGTATACACTACATCAGAGTTCACTTTAAGTCAAACTAAATCAAATTAATAAAACAGCCTTGTACCTTGATGCCCACAACCATTCCCCTGTCCTTAATCAGTTGGGCGAAGTTGGTGCCATCATCTGCGTTCTGATACAGGGTCTCGTGAAAGAAGATGACACCGCCGATGCACTTGTCAATGCGCTCGTCAGCTGAGAAGAGGAGCTGGCGATACAGACGACGGTTCTCCTCTGTGTTCTCAACACCGATGGGGTTCAACCGCTTAGCCATGCTACCTGAAAGATGAATGCTTGTGTTAAGGGTACCATCGGACAGTATTTGTTTTGTTATTTTGAATGTAACCCAAACAGACCAGTGGATTCATCTGCAGCCAGGATGCCCTTTCCGGGAGCTACGATACGCTGAGCGATCTCCTGCAGCTCTTTCTTCTGCTCGGTCGTGAGAGCGGGATACTGGTGCGTCATGATTTCTGAAGCTCAAAGAGACCTGCAGACACATGTTGTAAACCTTAGAATTTAATATTACAAAACATAGTGTACAGTTGGGCACAGTCATTAGCAAAACAATGTGTTTTAGAGTGCGCCTGCAAATATACATAATGTAAAAAAAAAAGATATATGCAACCATATACATAGAAATCTATACCACATTGGTTCTTAATTTGGAAACCAAATCATGACTCGCTTGGGAAACAGGCAGTGCTCCCTAAAGCTTAGAAAGCTTTTATCCGAGGAAACTAAATCAAACAATGACTCGACAACAACGGTCTCCTGGTAACGCCACTGCTGGCTACGGATAAACAAAAATGTGTCCCATTATCATGGCATCAAAAACGGTTTGGTTAAAATTCCTCCCACTCTCCCTCATGGCACGGCTGGATTGCATAATAACCGCTGACAAAAGCCAACGCTCAGCACATCTCACTCAGACGGGGTTATGCAATGATACTCCTTTAATCTCTGCTGTCATTATACATTAGACATGCCTCAACTGTTCCTGCTGCTGTCTGTGTCCTATATTGACAATATATATCAGTTATATATCCATTTTCCCTAGTGATAGCTGAGTTATTTGCTTGACTACATCTCTTTTGTCTGAATATAAGATATCAATATAATATTTCACTATCACACTTTGTTTTTCAGTGCACCCCTACATCTGTGTTGAATGGAATGAACCAAAACCGGAACAAACTGGCTACCCTTTGTGGATATAAAGCACAGACGGGGGCACTCTTATCTAAACACAGACTAGTTCAAGCATTGCCTCAAATACCTCAAACATCCAGTACAGTACAGGCAAGACCTAACCTTAATACATAAAAGGATTGATTTAATGAAGCTATATTTCTATCTTACTAAAATGTATTAATGGAATAAAATAACTAACTAGTGTACAAAAAGAACGATTCGTTCACGAATGTAACATGAATAATACATGTTAACAGCCAGATAGCATTACTATTGGTATTGTTTCATTTCAATGATATTGTGTTACCAGCAAAGGGCAGATGGAGGTCATTTTGATGTGTGACCACAGTCTGTGACCCACAGTAATGACCAAGGTCTGAGTGACCTTTCCCGACCATTGTCTGCAACACAAGGTAAACCTCAGCCATGCATGTGAAATTGCTTCAGCATGGATTAGCCTCTGGGTGCAAATTTCATTGTTTCCAGAAATAAAAGGGTATTGCATCTTGAAAAAAGTAAACATGCTAACAAATAATACAATAACAATTTACCAAAATAAATAATGAATGCATTTAGCTTAACAAGTGGCGCATACAGTAATGTACAGTTTGTTTTATCTATTCAAGAAAAAATATTTATTTTTTGTCTCCATGCTCAATATTTTAAAAAAGTCACTATAATATCTAAAAGCCCAATTTTTGATATAATCTTATATTAGGTACAGTAATAATAATATGGGTTTATTAATTATATAATTTAATATTATAATATTATTTATTATATAAGTATTTAGCATAAAATTTACTCAATGGTATGTCGCAGCTGAATAATCATCAACCACCATCCAAAAACGCACATTCCAGTTATAATTCAACATCGGTTATTTAAATTGAAATGGATGCACTTCTGTGTTATGTAGGATTAGTAACAGCCTTAATTCATTAAGGTATTTTAAACAAATCACAGAGTGGATTAAATAGATGTTAAGAAGGCATTCATCTAGTATGATCCTTGGATTCAAGGCTAAATATAGCTAAATGAATCCAGTCTATAATCAATTATGGGCGTAAAAAAGACCAACAACCCCCCTACTCAAGATCAGTGACATCATGTACCCGATTAAACAGTGCACAGAATTGCAATAAATCTTCTAAATTTATAAACAAGAGGAATAGGAAGCTTTAGAAACACAGGTGAATGACGACACAACGTCGTCGTCAAATACTGAACACTGAGCTGATACCCTGATGAAAAAACAGCATAAACTGGTTTGGAATGTTTTGATGCTGGTTTGCGCTGGTCATGTGCTGTTCCTTAGCTGGTTTAAGATGGTCAAACCCACATCAAAACATACCTAACCCAACATATGCTGTGTTTTTCCACAGGGTAATGCAGTCTTATTATAAATGTCATTATTTATTCCTTAATCTATTATCAAAAAATGCTTCAGAGTATTTGCTGGAGGCATGAATGTCCTTGTAAAATATGCTAGTGATAAAAAATGGTTGAGGCAGAAGTGATGGATGATTGATCCAATGTGCATCCCTATGATGAGATCTGTTCTTCTGCACTGCATCATGTTGGGGTCAAACCCTCCCCCAGCGCACAACAATGACCAGACGCTTTTTCTTCTGCGTTTATGTTTTTGCTAGAAGAGATTTTTCTTACCACAGTCCATACATGTCACACTGTGCTTATTGTGTCAACAGGACTAAAAACGGATCACATGATTTATTATGGTTGTGTCTCATCTTTAAATAGGTGCTGTCACGCCAAGAAAAACGCAAAAGTTAATAAAAAAGAAGATAATATTTACAAATATACAGAAATATTGGGCTTATGGGTTAAGATAACTGTAAATTACATTTGCTGTGCATAAAGTCTTGATCATGAGCTTAGGTCGTTTAACCCGTAACCCGCATATGGCTAACCCATGGCGTCATCACTGCTGTACGTGTCATCAGAGAGAGAGACATCAGCTTCAGCACGTATGCACCAGAGGATGAGAGCACCGCTTGATTCACGCGAGTGACGCAATAGCGACCGCAGCTACGCTCCCATTACGTCCCGCGTCTGGTTGAATTTTATTGGAGCGTCGAGAAATAACGTAGCCTGCCGATAAAGACTTGACGACTCTTTCATTTGATGTACAATCTTCCGTGAATGTACATTCTTGTCGAGATCGTGGTTTTAAGTAACGTTACGTGAAGCTAGGCTAAGCTACACTGATGGAGGAAATGGTCATTGCGCAGTACGTGCAGATTCACCACACACCCTTCCGCAGACATCTGTCGCATCCCTGATGCTTTACGGTCTCTAGAATGGGTCTTTATTTATTTATTGTGCGAATTAAACGTAGCTACACGGTTTAGGTTTGTCTGTTTTCTCCTGGCTCTTAGGTTGCATCCCAAAATATGCGGAAGAGAGAGGATGACGGTGATAGCTTAACCCGTGCTCAGGGTGACATTGAATGCCAGGAATGTCAACATGCTAATGTTAGTCTTTACAGATATTTGCATTGTTTTCTAAAGGCTTACAATTGAACCATATACGCCGAAATAACACACTTTGTGTAAGTATAGCTGAATTCTGACTTGACAAACATACGTCTTATAAAATAAATACTGTATCATATTAGACAAGGCCTAATGTTAGTTAACTGTGACAACCACCTGTCGAATGATAAAGATTGAATTACTTCCGATTATCTGAGGTAAATCAAATAGCATTTTTCAGCATTATAACATTTTATATATCACGTTAGAACTAAAATAACAAATTGTTTTTTGTTTTCTTTTGTGTGCAAAAATAAATTACATTGTTGTTACTTAAGTCAGATATAACTAGAATTTGTTATCATTTTTGTTAAGAAAGAAATGTAGATTTTACCTGTTTATGCGATGAGTGATGCAAAGGATGTACTTCTGTCGACAGCCTCCCGTTTTAATGCCGCAACGCGACGTGACCGCTCTGAAAACTCAGCCCACTTTGGGGGCGTGGCCATGGGCAGGGCCTTATTGTGATGTAAGTGAATATTCATAAGGCTATAAAGTGACCTTGCACGTCATGGTTAGTGTCATCATCGCGCTGGACGATCCCATGGCTGAGGTGCATCGTAACGGCACGTAGGCATTTGAGAAATATAGAGGTGAAAACAAAAGGATATTCAATTTATAGCCAACTAGTCAAACAAATAAAAGGATGCAACGTGACCTCTTTAAAAATATGAATCTCTTTTTTGAAGCAAAATTATCACTTACATATGAATTATTTTGACAACATTCAAAAGAATTGACATTACAACAACTCTTTATTTTTTGTATCCTATCATGGAAATATCATGGCCGTATTAAATATGTGCTATTTAAGTCCTGTTTCATTCACAATACTTTTTATATTTTTAGAGAACAAATCTCAACTATTTATTAGTAATCGTGGTGTCTACTACAGCTAAGCCTAAAAAACAATATGAGATTATAATGGCTATCTTTATAAAGAAGAGAGATTGTAGCTTAATATAGGCTGGAGCTGACACAGCGGCACTGTTTGCACTGGTGGGCGGAGCTTTTGAAATGACCCCATATCAATTACAAACTGACCCCTCAAACTGACCGCTCAGCTAGTTCACATCTGTACCTGGTGTTGTGATGTTTACATTTTTTGCATTAACGTCAGCAAGTCATTATTGAGACATTCATAAAGGAACTGGCCACAGAACATTATGACAACTTGCATTATATGCATTTTGTTGAGAAATAATTCAACATTTATTTTGTATTCTGAATTTGCTAAACATGTTATATCCTTTTATAAAAGGACCAGTGATTTCAGGCAAGAATCAGCAGGAATATGAGAACTGTCTCTATCTAAACAAGACAAGGTTAACCTCAACATAGATTCAACCAGGGCCTCAACTTCGGCTAAAACAGCAGTAAAAACATTAGGAAAATAAGTAAAACATATATAAACACTTCTTTTTATAAGGATAAAAAACATTTTCCATAGATGTTTTATGTGTGCTTACATGGAAGTGCAAAACCAAGCACGTTATGACATAAAACTACATGTATTCACTTTGGAGGTATCAACGTTTTACTCATAACCAATAAACTGGCTTTCTCAAAAGGGGTTTTGTATTACAGAGTATCAGAGACTTAAGAGTTTTCCCTGAGGGTTTGTCTTGATAAATTTATAAAACATTTTAACATTATAAACTTCATAAATGGTTGTTATTGAAATAAACTGCAGTGTTGGTTTACAAAACAGTCAAATTGTATGACAAACTATGAACCACATTTCACAAAAAGTCTCAACAAACTGTAAGGAATTTAGTGTTGCGCTAAACCGTCGCAATAAAAATGAAATACACAACAAATACCCCTTCATCTAATCCTCTTTCATTAACTATTTACATTCCCATCTTGTACCATGTCTTACCCAGATGAATGTGAGCTTTTATGCATGTTTGTGACATCGTGACTCCTGACTGAGTCTTAAATGTCTCTGTTGCTCAACTTGTAGAGCACTGTGCACAAAACACATATTGGTAAAACATATACCTTGTATAGACTTTAAGTCACTTTGGATGAGAGCATCACTCAAATGCATACGTGGAATAACTTACTGGTGTCTCTCTGGCACTTAAACAAAAACCTCTCTTTTGGAAGCATCGTCTTGGGGTACATCATGGCTTTGCATAAGTGCTTCAACACGCTCCATGTTGGCTAGCGTTGGTGACAGGTCTGAAGTCATAAGTGTGCACGGCGAGCTTAAAAGGAAGTCACAGTCGAAGTTGGGAAATGGTTCTAGAGTCAGGCCTCGACGGGCTTTGGCAGGGCGGTCGGGCCGGTTCTTCAGCTCAAGGATCAGCTCCATTGGGGTCTTTTGGAGCAGATGGGAATCAAACGGCGTGCCGTGGAAAAAGGTTTGGCGCTTGAAGCGGTCCAGTGTCCGAAGGCGACGTGTCGGTGTCTTACAAAGAAGCTGGGAGAGGGTTTGATTTCAGATGACATTGATAAATTAAAAATATATTTAAAGTTAAACTAACTACATAAAATGACACTTTTATCTATTCAACACATCAAAATATCTTATCTACATATGCTTTCCATTATGGTTCTATATGTCAATAAAACACTTTTTATTTCCCCTTTTGATTTTCAGCCATTTTATAAGAAACTACTGAGACAAAATCAATCCTTGAATGAGCATAAACCAGAACTCCATTAAATCTCTTGCGCTACGAAACACACAGACGATAACATTTTCTCCAGATCTTGTTGTTAAGCATTGGCCTCAAGGGGAATACATTTTGGGCAAAAAAACCTTCAGCAACAGGAGTTTAGCTGTCACCTCTGTGAGCAGGAGAGCAAAAGGAGGAGAGAAGTGTTTTGGCATCTCGTAGGGGAAGCTACGGACCCTCCTCAGCATGCTGCAGTGGTCTGACTCTGGATACACAGGAAACTGAGAAGGAATGGGAGGGGCATGTTTAGAATGACTTGGCAGAAAAGTAAACAAAATAAATTTAGATTTAAATTTAGGGTTACACATGCAAAAACACTAATGTTGAATGTCCAATTATAATGCATCTCTTCAAATGTGCCCCTAGGGCATCATCCACTATTGTATTAAGCATGTTCTAGACATTATAGCATTCACATGCATCTGACCTCACCTTGCCAGTGGCCAATGCAAAAAGAAGAATCCCGAGAGACCACCAATCGGCAGCGTGGTTATAGGGGCCACCACTAAGAACTTCAGGAGCTGTACAAATAGAGGTACATTCATAATCTTGTTTACAGTAAAGACATTACTGAACATATAAACATCTTCGCATTAGCCAAGACATAAATATAATTTATGAGTCAGGTGACAATGTTATTCCAATAATAATTCAAGTTGATTTTTTATTTGTTTGCATTTCCTTTTTTACTATAGATTTACCCATGTACTGGATTGTTCCACATATAGTAAAGGCCCTTCCTCCACGCTCAAGACGGCGGGATAATCCAAAGTCAGCCAGTCGTAGGTGACCTGTAAAAAGCACAAGGGATATAAAGAAGCTAATTATATATCTTTTGATTATGTCTTCACATAGTTCTTAATGATCATGGATTTTTATTGTGGCTATACTATATGTAGCATTGTGTTGTTTGTTGTAGTGACATTTAAATTTTGACATTTTGCTTTGGCAGGAAATATTGAGATGATTGCTAAAATAACAAACAAACATATTTCATTTGAAATACACTCGATTTAAAATGTAACATTGTATTGCTTTTCATAATAATGTCTCTCATGCTTCTACTAATCTTCTATTCTATCTAGATGTTCTGGAATATTCCACGTTTTTATGACAAAAATAAGACATATACTGCCCTCTACTGGAGGGTATAAAAACAGTCTGTCTTACCTTGATCTGTCAGGAGGACATTTTCCATCTATTTAAATGTAAATATAATTGAGACATTTTTGGGTTAAGATATTTTGCAGTACACATACATTTTTTAATATGACACATTGGTTGCAGGGTGAATATTTACTAGCTACCATAAGTCCATACCTTTACATCACGATGGATGATCGCACAGTCATGAAGGAAGCCTGCAAAAAGCGTACTACACATTACAATAAAATAAACAAATATTCCTATATAATGTAGTTTACAATATATATTAACAAGCCTTTTAATTCATTTTGCAATTAAATTAGCAATGAAATGTAAAAAACATTGGGTATAAGTTTGATTTACGTAATAAAATCCCCCAAGCTCCACCGTTTTTTTTTACATTTCAGATGAATTAAATGAATTAATTAACTTTTTAGTAAATTACCCCTAAATTTCCCCTTTGTGTCTTTTTGTAACGTGAAAAATGCTATCAGAGATAAACATGCAAAGACAGAAACGTCATTAATACATAAACAATGTGTTCATTCCCTTAAAAATATTAAACATTGCAGCTTGAGTTTTGGGCAGAATTGTTTGTTAACCAAATGAAGAAAAAATTTAGAAATGAGCTGTAATTATTTTTATATTTGGAAACAATGGTGACACATAAATTACACTTTGCTGCTGCTGTACAGGAAACCCAGATGTAAATTCAATTAAATCCAGTTCTTACCCAATGCAGAACCCATTTCAGCGGCAAAGACTTTCACCACATCCTCTCCAAACTGACCAATCATCACCCAGTATGTGTACAAATCTCCCGTGCTGAAGTATTCACACACTAGAGAGAGAATAAACCGAATCAAATCATTTCAACAGTGCCCAACTGTTCACTTCCAACACTCCACACATAAAAACAACTAATACACAGAAAGAGCAAGTATACGCAGGGAAAATCTGTCATTTTGGGAGATGATTCATACTACATCAGGAGCATCTGTTTTAAACACAACTCACACACAAACATATAGTACAGACTAAGAACGGGAAAAACATCACAGTCAAAATAAGCACACAACATTCTTTGTAGGAAAAGAGGATCTGGAGCTTAAAGTCTTTGGTCTTTCAATAGTGATCTTGACTGAGAGTTGTCACGCATAATGAAAAAAGGAACATGTGCAGGTCCATGATGACAGTAACATTTTAGCCAGGAGAAAGCATTGAAGGGGTGAACATCATAGTGGAAAGAGGACATTCACATGCACAAAGTCAGTTCGGATCATTGGGAAATCAGATCAATCTGGGCAGGAAAAGTACTCGAGGTTTGAGGCATCAACCAGGAAGCGTGACTAATAAGCAAATGAAAATAACTGCAGTTCTGCCAATGTATATCATAGAGTGTCAAATCACTTTAACATGCAATTTCTCTCGCTTGAGCTCCGCGTTCTATATAGCAAATGTGTCTTACTTATGTTTATCCAGTATGACTGGCCAGTGTCCACTCAACAAGAAAAGATTGCCACTTTCCTTAGTAGGGAATGCATAAAGTAATTCTAGGTGGTTGTATAAGAAGCGTCATGAAATCAGTACTATGGAGAGTGACCACATTCTTTACACAATGATAGTTCACCCAAAAATGAAAATTCTGTCTTCATTTGCTCATTCTTTTATCATTTCAAACCTGTATGACTTTTTTACTTCTGCAGAACACAGAAGAAGATAGTTTGAAGAATGTTGGGAACTGAACAGTTATGGCACCCAATGACTTGCATTGGTTTTGTGCCCATACAATCGAAGTCAATGGGTGCTGTCGCTGTTTGGTTAGCGACATTTTTCAAAATATTTCAAAATAAGTCCTGCAGAAGAAAAAGTCAAGATGTGTCAAGAGGGTGAGTAAATTATGACTGAATGTTCATTGTTGCGTGAACTCTCCCTTTAAATCTATAAACCGCATAAAGACTTCATTCTTTGGGATCGTGAAAATTCTTGATCTCATACCACGTATACAGCAGGCCACACATGATCAGTTTAACAATATAATCATAAAGTGTTTCAATAAAAGAATACTTCCTCATTGTGTAAGTCATTCATAGGCTGATCCCCCAAAAATTGTAAGTAGAGCAGTGCTATCAAATCGATTAATCGTAATTAATTGATTCAAAAATACATGTTTGTGTTTTAACAATATACGTGGGGCATATTTTATAAATAAATATTTGAATATAATTTACATTATGTATTATAAGTAGTAAATATTTCCTAAACATATGGAACATGATTTAGAATTGTGAAAAAAGAAATAAGTATCATAATGAAGCTGTAATTTAGTGTGCAAGAGCTCCAGAGAGAAACACATCACGGACGTCTTTGTGGGAAGGGTCTTGTGACACCTGGTGTAAGGGTATATCGACTTTCTGGTGGGGAAGGAATCACTGGTGTTCTGAATCACTCACTAATGTAGATGTGCCGCTGGGTCTGCCAGCAATCCTTCAGGTCATGAACAAAAGGGTGTCGGACCTGACGCTGCAAGGCAACAGTTTGACAACAAGACAAAGGTTTGACAACAAGGCTGTTCCCATAGCACGAAGATAGTGGGTTTGATAACCAGAAAGCACACGTACCTACTGATAAAACCAACAGAGGTATAGTTCATCCAAATATGAAAATTCTGTCATCATTTACTCACCCTCTTGTCATTTCAAATCTGTATAAATGTATTTGTTCTGCTAAACACAAAGGAAGATATTTGCAAGAATGTCAGTAACCATCTCGCCCACATTGACTCCCATTGTATTTATTTTCTCTACTATCGCATTAAATGGGGCATGAATCTGGAATTCTTCAAAATATCTCCCTCTGTGTTCAGCAGAACCGATACATTTAAACAGGTTTGGAACAACCTGAGAATGACTAAATGGTGCCAGAATTTTCAATTTTGGGTGAACCGTCTCTTTACATGCAATGGATAGAAGCATCTAATGTAAATCTGATAAATCTCTTAAAACTTAGTCTCTCCTTGTACCCAAAGTGATAAAGAGACCTGAAACCGGAAGCACTGTTTTTTAGCATATTAGCACTGGGCATTCAATCTCACCTGGACAATTACTTCTTCTTTTGACTGCTCCAACACTCCCAAGCGCAGAATCTCAGATTTCGGAATAACCTACATCCGTCAAACATTAACAAACATCACCAACTGTGCTACTATGATGATATTCTTCCTTAAAACATGAAACTGACTTAACATGCAAAAATATTTTTCATCATAACTTTCCTATTATCAATGATAAACTTTTCATTGGTGGTGTAGATCCAGTTTTTACCTTAACAGCATATGTCTTTTGCTTTGACTTATCTTTAACCTTTAAAATGGGACCAAAAGATCCTTTGGCTATGTAACCCAGGACCTAAGGGTTTAAATACAATGTAAAATATAATACAATTAGGAGACAATGAGAAAATAAAGAGATTTTGGAACTAAACTTATTTTGACTTTTGACCTATGGGTCTCTCACCTGAAAATGTTCATGCCCTGGGACATTGCGGTGGGGGAATTCGGGCAGAAACATGTTAATGAAGGTGGGGAGACTCCACTCCCTACGTAGTTTCTCAGGGCATGGCATTGAGGAGAGCAGGTGGTCAGGAATGGATGGTTCCTTGTCACCAATCATCCGATGTGACTCCATTTGCAGAGGGCTGACTCGCCAGAGAGCGGCTGGCAGAGAAATACCCACAGTGGAGAGAAATTTCCTCCATCTGGATGTGTGAGAATTCTCCTCTGGCCCTGTATACTGCAGTAAATGTGATAAGAGAAACTCAGCGTCATTAAATAATTATTAAGCTACATGGTTCCTGTGTTACTCATATTTCAGAATACACTTACTCTTTCAGCATGCTCACAACAGTTTTTTGTTTTAACTATGGGATGACAAATTTATCTGAGCACATGGAGAATTTACAATAAATCTGAAACATGTGGAATAATAGTAATTATTATAGAAGTTCTAATGGTAAAATACTGGTTTAACTGGGAACTAAAGTGGTCTCTATGTGATTGATACTAATGGTGGGCTGTTATCTGGCAGATGGTAACCAATAGATCACAATTAAATCGTATTGGAATAATGCCCAAAACACACAACAAAGAGGAATTTTGCAATGGTTATAATGGAAAAAGAATAATGGTCATAATGGTATTTTAATGGCAGCCATTAGAATTTCTGTGATGGTTCTTACTGTTTCTTAGCAGGGTAATTGGCCCTATTAATTCACAATAAGTGCTATTTCATTTTTAACAATATTATAGAAACTTTTTTTAACAATTTCCAAATATAATTTGTGTTCAGCATATATATATATTTTATTTATTTAACATTGAATTTAAACATAATTTGAATACTCTAACAAACAAGGAAAGACTCACAATAAAGCTTAATGCTTTAAAGTTTAGAACATTTTTCAATGTTAACTGATTGGTTGAGACCAAGATTTTACCAATTTAAAAATATACTACGGAAAGCCCGAGTGCCACAACGTCCAATACTAAATTTGGCTTCTGTGAAATAGATGGGTTAAACAAAAGGGTAACACTTCAACTTTTATATTAAACGACCTACCTGGTCCTTACTACCATCGGTACCCATCACATTCGCTTTGCTTGAAATATCACTTTAATATCCAACATTCAGTTCCTCCATGTTTTGTTCTGTAGTTTCATAGCTGGCAGTTATCTATCGGCACTTGTGCTCTATTTTAAAATCTCTTGAAAGATGTGCAGACAGGGCATTACGCTACATGTCATTTTTAACATGCAGACTCTTCTTCCATCTGTTATCAGCCTGAAAGATATGGCGACAAAAACAAGATAATCTCTTTTAACGTCGATGACCGCTGTGCATCCACCCAGGTTGATGACATCCAATGAGATTTTTCGCCGAGTGTTTAGACCACGCCCACATGGAGCTGTCCGGTGCTGAATTACTCACGTCCAACTACATCCACATACATACATATGTGAAACATTTACCCCGTTAGTGTGAGCATGAATAGAATTACATGCATACGTTGTTTTTGCAATACTGTGGAAAACGCAAAGAGAAAGCAAATGCATGTTGTAATGTTTTCCTTTATGGTGATTTGTGGTTCCATCATAGTGTTTTTGTGTGTAGAAAACGGGATGGAAAGTAAGGCATGACGTAGTGTTGTGACGGCGCATCTGTTCATCATTGACAGATTGCATAAAATCGGATTATCTCATATAAAGCGTCCTTGGAGATTGGACAGATGATGTGAGTTTATTGATGGTCCCACAGTGCAAAACCATAACTTAATCCCCCTAACACACCCACATACTGTCACATACTTTACAAACATAAATTTGTCAACGATCTGCATAACAACGTATTAGAAACAGTTTCTGCACAATTGCCCATAATGCAAGAATGAAGATGCTGAGCGACGCTGAATTAATTCTTCCACAAATCCCACATGTGACTTTTTGAAAAACACGTTTGACGTGTTATTTTAGGGGAAGATTTTTTTAATTGTCATAAACATGTTATGCCTAAACACGACACGTAATGATCTACAATATTTATTTATAAAGCACATTTAAAAACACTAGAGACCACAGCGCTGTACACGTAGACACGTAAAAAAGCTAAATCATTGCATGGTTGTATATTTGCTATGGCACTGCCATCGAAATACTATTTAATAGGAAACTTTCATCTGCTAACCTGAAAGGACATGTCTTATAAACAATAATGAAGTTATTCGACGTTGCTCCAGGTTCTTCCAATCGCAAAGATCTTATTCATCAATATTAATAAGTAGGCGGTCGCTATGGCAGCGTCAATACACACCCCGGAAATTCTAACGTTGTCAAGATGGCGATGCACATTGCAAGCATGAGATGTTTGTCCCCAATATTCCAGTCAGTTTTCACATCGCGATGTAATGTAATATATATCAAACGATATGTACGCAGACGAAGACCAGTGTGTGTGTTACCGTCAAAAAACGAGCCGACGGAAAATGCGGAACAATTCGCTAACGTAAGTCAATTCAATGAACGTTTATTAAATGAGAACATTCACAGAAGCCCAGAAAAAGCGAGAGGGGGGTCAGAAAGTGACACAAGTGTGGGCCAGAAACACGACAACAATCCGGAGTCAGTCCAGTTTTCTCGATCATCTCGGGCAATAGTGATGAACGCCACCACATTGCCCCGTTATGGAGAAGTTGATGGTTTGGTGTTTGATAAATCACGTCCTGGTGACAAGAGTCTGACGTAAGTTAATACTGTGCATTCACTGTTAACTTTCTAAATGTATAATAATAGTAATATACAGCAAGAGAAACGTAATAAAATAATAGACAGCTTTTCACTTAAAGAGAACACTAGCAATTTGTATTAAAAGTAAAGGTGAACTAAATTAAAAAGTGTGTTTTATAATGCAGGAGACTTGTCAACATAGCTCGATCTAAGAAGCTTCGTGAGCATCAAGGTAAAGTTATTCTAGAGGGAGGACATCTCATCCGCTGTGCTCTGGATGCTGGGGCTGTAGCACAGAATGTCTTCTTCAGCTCTGTGAAAGCGCTGAGGGAACTTCCCCTTGATAATCTGAGAGGAGCCAGTCTTGTGAAAGTTAAGATGGAAGACACAAAATTCTGGTCTGATCTCGACACCTCGCAAGATGTAATAGGTAAGTTGTAAATCAGGTATTGCCATACATCAACAATCTGAATTTGTAACGTTAAATCATGTCTGGCATGATCTCTCACTGCAGCCATATTCAAACGTCCTGTGGCCGCTCATTTGACATTTCCAGAGGAAAAGTTTGGCAGGCCTTTGCCTTTCACACTGATTTGTGACAACGTGAGGGACCCGGGAAACCTGGGCGTAGTGTTGCGCTCCGCTGCGGCAGCTGGATGCCATAGTGTGTTGCTTACTAAAGGTATTAACAAAGCCAAGACTTTCTCTCTCCAATAACTTCTTTTAATTATAGACTGTTTCATCGGACGCACTTGCCTGGCCTGAAGTTCCTTTCTGTGTTTGGTTATAAATAAAATAACAATTTATTTAATATTTCATTTATATCATATTAATATGAATTCATTTGAATTTATTGTATTTAATTAAATGAAAACTACTCAACACAGTTATTGATTCTTTAAAGAGGTCTCATGGAAGTTAAGTTTGGGCCACATAACGTCTGTTTATGTTGTTGCCGCTGAAATAAACAAGACACATCTGTAAATGAACAAGTACTAATGCTTAGATTTGTGTTATAACCATGCTTGTATCGTTTATTGAAATATTGTAATGCTTATAACGTTAAATAGTTATTTTACTAAACACTAACACGGTGTCTACACCGGACGTGTCATGATACAACGTGACAAGAGACAAAAGAACGCGCTAGAACCCAATTATACCCGCACTGGATGTGGCGCGACAATCCCATTAGAACGAGCTGTGTCGTGTCCGGTGTAGACACGGTGTAAGAAACTCCTCTGGTCATCTCTCCTCAGGTTGTGTTGACGTTTGGGAGCCCAAGGTCCTTAGAGCAGCCATGGGGGCTCACTTCCGTCTCCCCATCATCCCAAGCTTAACATGGAACGATATTCCAGATCAACTGCCCACTACAGCCACCATTCATGTAGCTGACAACTGCGGCACCACCACGAATGAAGATGAGCCCCGTGTGACTGCTCAAAACAAAAGAAAACCACGTGATTACGGTTGGGTCAGAGGTCATCAGAACCCAATGAAGTTGCAGTGTGATGATGACGGTGATTCTGAGGATTATGAAGGTAGCAGATGTGCACACACAAGCAAATCCCTAGACACCCTATATTACCACACTGACTGGGTTGCTAGGCACACGGGCCTCGTGATTGGTGGAGAAACGCACGGCCTGAGTCAGGAAGCATTGCGATTGGCTGAGAGGACAGGAGGCCGGAGGTTATTAATCCCCATGGTGTGTGGTGTTGACAGCCTGAACTCTGCCATGGCTGCAAGTATTTTGCTCTTTGAGGGAAGGAGGCAGCTGCAGCTACAGATAAGAGGAAAGTTGACGGAGATGACAGCTTCATGAAAACAGGATGTTGAAATATTAAATGCACCAAAGTCGAAAATATGTGCAATAAAGAAAAAGTGTTTTTTATATGTGATGTAGAAGTATCAGTGTTTGCTACCGAAATCTTAAATTTAGTCATTTTGATTAAAACTTAATTAAGAAGCAAACAACATTTTAGTTGATCTTTGCTGTATGAAAAAGCTTGGTCAAAGCATGTTTCACTTCACCTAAAAACGAAAATTATTTTTTCATTTGTCATTCCAAACCTGTATGATTTTCTTTCTTTATCAGAAGAAAAATAATATATTTTGAAGAATGTTGGTAACTGAACATCTTTGGCACCCATTGACCTCCATTGTATGGACACAAAACTACATAGACATTTCTCAAAATATCTTCTTTTGTGTTTCACAGTCATTTACAGGTTTTGCAAACATGGGGGTGAAAAAATGATGAGTATTTTTAGGAAAGAAATTTATACAGATACAAACTTAACGATTAGACGGTTTATTTTTTGTTGAACCTGTCCATTTAAGACAGAAACTATTTGCATTGTATGAAAACAGTGGAGGTCCTCACTGACATAACAAAATTAATTTACATTCCACTCACATACGATAATTATAATGTAGGGAACTTGAGCACTTTGTTTTAAAGTGAACGCTCATAAATTATAATGTTCCTCTGGCCCTAAGCTTAGTCATTCTCATAAATCTTCTCTACGCTATTTACAACCAAAAAAATTTCTTCTGACCTGTATAACAGTTTAAAACATCCCAAGTGTATTTGAGAGTGTTGCCACTTTTTGAGAGGATTGCTATTTTGAGTGCACAGTCTGTATATGTCAATGAGGAATCAGATCTTAAGCAACTCCTCTGCATGCCTTCATGTGTTATTTATGAAGAAACGTTGCATTTTAATCAGCTGAGTTCCTCGTTCCTTGCGCTTCTACAAACAGCAGATGCAAGGCTTCCCACACACAAGAAATCATTTAATCATTTAAATTCCTCTTAAACAAGGCACTTTCCTTAAAGTTTGTGAAACCTTGTTTTGTGTTCAAATGCTTTAACAAAAAGTAAAGTATTTATTAACATTTAACACACATGTCTTTTTTTAAAGAGGTCATATGGCGCGAATACGTGTTTTTCTGTGTCTTTGGTGTGTTATAAGTTGCCAATGCATGTCTTTGACACGTCAAATTGCAAAAATTAAACCTGCCTGAAATGCCCCGTGCAACCACACACCCCAAATCTATGTCAGTTAATGTTATGAGTTGACTGAGACATCCCAAATGTATAAGCAAGTAAGGTGGGCATACCTGTCGGTACAATTGCTTTAGAATATGATGTTACAAATATGGGGAGAGGCGTTACATTTCCGCCACATGCTTGCAGTATTCGACCAAAACGATAATGTTCGTTTTAGCCTTGTCATATGACCCCTTTAAGAAAAATCAGTGACTGTTTTTATATTTATATATAGCCTATATATATTAAGGATATATCAATGTAAATATATAAACGCAAATATTTCCCGAATATATACATGCATGTGCTTATAAATACAAAATAAATATGCGAAGTAGGCCAACACAGACACATATTATATCAACACAAACTTTTATTTTGGATGCAATGAATCGCAATAAATCATTTGATAGCCCTAATACACAATAACTCACACATGTAGAATAAAACAAGTATTGAACAGTAATGATCAATATTTAATGTTACAAAATCTGTGGCAATAAAAGGACCAAGTGTGGCAACCCTGCAAGAATGAAACCACTAGGGGCCGCAAGTGTATATAAAATAAACCTACATTTGCCGCATGTTTAAAGTTGAATGATACTTCTCATTGCTTTTAAACCAATGTGCATGATTGAATTGTATATCTTTAGTTTTTTAATTGGCTAGTTGATCTGACCCACTGAAGAGTCATGATTGTGAATGAATGATGAACTCATGATGAAGTAGCCGTGTGCATGTGAGAATACTGGAAAGACAGCACTGGAGGCTGATGAAGTGGGATATGGGGACCAGTTGTTGATTAGGAGGGAAAGAGGAGCTCATTACAAGCAAATTATATGTAATCTGAGCTGTAGTTGTGGCCCATCAATTCATATTTTCATAGGCAGTTCTTTTCTGTCCATTGGACGTCATGCTTACACTTTTTTAGACCAGTATTTCCAATCTATAATAGGAGGCACACTTATATAAAGATGACAGTGACGTTGACATCATAATTTGACAGCAACAGATTTCAATTACATATATAGAGATATACAGATTAATTCTACACACTCACAAAATAAACAAGCTGAAAGTAAACAAGGTTGTAATAATCTTGAAAATTCCCCAAAGTCTAAATGCTAAATATGATTCAACACAAGAATATTTATCAACACTTGAAATCATTGAATTTGATTATGATGATCACTTTCTACCGCTTTAACAGATTTCGACATTCAAACACACAAAAGGTCTGAGGTTTTGTGCCGACTACGACAGTATCATCGAAGATACATCCAGTTTCAGTCCGACAGGCTGTCAAAATTGAAAGCTCAATTGGTTTGTCTTGAAAGAAGATGAGATTTATTGTACTCTTCTTCTTCAAGGAGAACGTTTAACACGTGTTATGATTGCATAAGATTTTGTGCACCTCGGACTAACTAGCACATCAGCCCACGCCATCTGACAGCCATTCAACCTCTGAAAATTGAATTTCAAGGCAACAGAAAATGTGAGGAACAGAAATGGACATTGTGACAGACTATTCAGATGTGGCCATGGAGAGAAAATTCTGGGCCGGAAGCAGCCACGCTACCTTCCAGCCAGCACTGATGGTAGTCTAAAAATAGCAACAGAGAGAGAGAGAGAGAGAGAGAAAGAGAGAGAGGTGAAGCTTTTGATGTCATCGCAGTGCCAATTCTCTTGCGGTGGGCTGTGGATTAATTGTAGCCACATGTTGAGCCTCATTCACCTATCCGGCCCTTCAGCTGTCTTTTCTCTCATCCCTCAATAGCTGATGTTAAAAACAGTTTTATCTCTGCAACCAGTGTTTCACAGCAACCTTAATCCTCTCTGAAAGCCACTGACAATGGGTCACTAAACAATTCTCCATTTTATAGGCCTCAGGTATCAGTCCACACATCAATTAAACTCTAATTGAAACCATTTAGGGACTTTAAAAACAGTGCTTACACCTTTCACAGTACATTTCCTTTGTACCCGGGACTGCAGAAAACCACCAACGCTTGACTTGCAGCTGTCCAGCTCCTTTAGATGTATCATACTTATTTGAATTGGCATTGATAGGTGATATATGGAGCAATGAAGCTAGTGTGAGAACACAGCTAAAGAACATTGCTGTTGTTTCCAGATACTGATGCAACGCCTCCAGAGACGTTGTGCAGAGACGAATAAAATGTTCTCGCACAAACTTTATGTGGAATTAGTTTGATAAAAGCTAGTGAGTGTGAACATCTCAAGAAGGTTTCATCGGACGCACATGCCTGGCCTGAAGTTAACTTCCAGTCCATGTTGTTGATTGGAATCTATTTATGTTTTATTTAATTTATATTTATAGCAATATTTAATCTTACAATAATTGTATTTTTTATATTTTAACTTTTATTAAATGAACAATTTGTTGAATGGGTGTTGTAACCTTGTTGCATTTAAGATTAGCCAAGTTTTTCTATTGAAAACCCCCAAAAAACTTAAGACATACTTTTAACTTGCTGTCTAAAGAACCACAAATTCGCGCATGCGCAGTAACGTTTGTTTATGTTGTTGCGTTAAAATCGTCTAAAAACATCATTAGAGCAGGTTCATGGTTTTTTAGGGTGCAGTATTCTTTAAAATATAGGCATATTATTTTAAGAACAATTTGCCCAAATTTGAAAAAATAATTACTTATCAAACCCTTCAACTTAAAAAAGAATCTTATTATAGTAAAAAAACTAACCATGTTTTTTGGCTCATCATGCATATATAACCAGTTTCCATAGTTTAATATATAGTTTTGTCAACCTATAGTTCTTATGGTGAAACGATAGTGTTTGATGATTAGATAACAAATAAAACCCAGAAATATGGTTAAAGCATCGTCAATTTGCATAGGAATGTCTCCTTCTATTTCATATAGGCTAAGGGAGTTCCGTCAGATGATCAAAAAACTTATGAAGCTGACTCCTATGTTAATAATTAATACCCCACAGTGAGCATACACGCACATACAGCAGTTACCTTCCCAGACGGCAGGATCCATGATGCTCGTCATGACTCGAGCGCATTCGTCAGAGATGCGTTCACATGACGGGATAGGCTACTTTCCGTGCGGTGCGTCACGGTAGCTCTCATCCGCATCACTTTTGGCGCGATTCTGGGGATTTAACTCTCGCAGACAAGACAGAACCCCTGCGAGGACACGCGCGACCAATCCCATGATTTCAGTGTCCGATGACCCAAAGCGGGGGCTGCACTTGACTGGCATTAGATTGGCGTAGGTGCACGACAGGTAGTTGGTAACTAATGTCAGGTCACTTGTGCGAGCGTAAAGGTGGTATTTGAGAATACGCGTAGACTGGGAGGGACACGTTGATTCAAAACTAACAGACGCGCATATATTACGGGGCAGGATGGAAAAAAAGACGAAAGGTAAGTCCGACTGTGATTTAACAGCATTCGTTTTCTGGTGTGCATGCCTCCACGTTCCTCATGCGACGTTGGGGATGAAATGCCTGGCATTTTAGTTGGACCATTGTCTGGAAAAGTGTGCGGTGTCTTTCTTCTGATGGAAAATATGCGATCGTTGAATCACTGACACAGAATGGCATTTTAATTAGGAAATTATTTCAGCGAGGAAGAGCTTTTGCTCACATAAACATTAGATTTTTTTTAATGTTGTCCATGCTGATTGGTTGTTACTGAATCTTTAAAAGCTTTGCGTTGTGTGAAGTCCGCGTTTGCATGTTGCATTTACATCATTTTGACACATGCATGCTTCAGAGGGAAACTGTGTTTTACACACCTCAGTCCAGTGAATATTTATTTTTTATGTTTAATTTTTAAGCTCTTATACATTAAAGCTCCAAACAGCCTTACCACAGTCGTTGCCCCGGAAAGAAGGTTCATTTAACACACATGTTTGTTTGTGCATATATGACCATTGGCTATACAGGCTAAAAATGTGAATTTGCCATCGTTAGGATGAGCTTTGCAGTAAAAAGTCAACCAAACGGAGCACTGAACAGAAATAGCAAAAAATGTTTCCAGAAATTGAAAACATACTTTTCAAATAATAGGCTAATAACATGTCAACCCCAATATGTGACAGCCTGTCCCAACTTGTCGTGTATAAATATCTTTGTCCTAAAACAATATGAGCTTGTGTTATGTCTTCTAAAAACGCGTCCAAATTTCCTGCCGAATTCAAATGTGCGCTTTTGCGCAATGCATTGCGCAGGTATAAAACTTGAGCAAACATCGTCATTTATAACCATGATAGTTGCTGTTACATTAATCTACTCTTAAGCCTAAACATACATTTAACACTACTGATAAAAACAGCATTTATTCACTTGTAAATGAAGAAGTTTGCATCAAATTAAAACTGGTTTGATTTTTGGGGTAGTTCAAGCGTAGTCCCCTAGAGAAGCGATTCGCAAACTTTTTCATTCCAGGACCCACCTAGACTGGTATAATCTATCTTGAGACCCACCAAAATATTTTTAAATGGAAATATGGGGAGAAAATACACATTCATCCTCTGTAAGTAGAATAGTTTTTATTTTCCCTAGAATAAATGAAATTTAAGCTGCAATACCAAACTATATAATGATAAAATATCAAAGCTATTGTTATTGCCAGTCATTAACTGGACTAAACAGTTTTTTTGTTTGTCATTCAAAAGCAAAGTGACTTTCCACGACCCACCTCGCGACCCACAAGTGGGTCCCGACCCACAGTTTGAAAACCCCTGCCCTAGAGGTCCCCTAGTTTGCAAAATCGGTTTAGAAAATTATGGAACTTGAAAAATAAAATAAAACATACACAACTACAATTAAAGAAAAAACAGACAGTGGTGTTAAACCATAGCGTCACAACCTGCCCCTAGGGCTAGATGTCAGAGTCTGTGATTATTTTATGAGATTGTTTTGTTATTAAAATTTCATATATGTTAACTTCAGGAACTGTCAAGGCTTTCTGAGATGTTATATAAAAGCACAAGAGAGTCACCCTCAAAAACAAGTGAGAAAGCTGCCTTTGCCTTGTCAGTTACATGAAATGTTATTTAAGAACTTGTCTCTGTGGACAAGTGTGGTGTTATTAATTTTATATATTTATCCATTTGCTGACATAAATAGAACATTGTTTACATGTTCACCAGTGAAATTCTTTCATTAAATTGTACAACAGATGCTTTTAAAATGTTCTGTACTTAAAATTTCCGGTAGAAAAGGACGGTGCCATTTACACCATATTTTCAAATACACTCTTGGGGACATAAATAGTTTTTCACATACCAAGGTCACATTACTTTGTATGATTTTTTGTTGAAGTTTCTGTTATTTAACATTGGCACGATTTCTTTGTGTCAAGATGTTTATGTTTTAGTACATCAAAAGCTGTGCCTCTCTCATCTTATGGGTTTCAATAGCCTTTTATTAACCCATGTCTCTGTCCTATTCAGCCTCTCTATGTCTGATCATACATAATTACAAATTCAAAGGCACTGTTGTGCCCTGTGATGCTCTTGTTGTTGTTGGACCGGCTTATATAGGCATTGGATTGGACAGCTGTGCTGTCTGATGCTTATGTTTTGTTGGTGAAACATTGATTAAAATCCTTGTGATACCGTTAACAAAACAATAAATATCTGGGTTGATCTGATTATCATTTGCGAATCTTTATTTACTTGCTCAATAGGATGGCAGGAAGGTGACATCTTGGTTTGACCGGCAGGCATAATGCCAAAGATCCAAAATGTTCAATTTTTGAAGTACACACTTTAAAGTAACCAATGGAAAACAAGATGTATGTAAACTCACATGTTTAAGCTGACGTTAATGAAATATGTCAGAGAGACTCACATTTTAGCTCTCGGTTCTAGATAATTATACAGATTACCCAACTATTATTGTTCATTATTATTTTATACGGGAGAGTCACAGCAGACAGGGCAGCTTTTATTCTTCCACGTTGTTTTTGAAAACTTGAGATGCATCGATGCATATACAGCTATCGGTGCATTTGTAAGTCCCAATAAAAATATTGTTTCGTATTTGCATTTATTTTCTGTAAATTTAATCATGACCAAGTTGGTCGAAATAACAAAAGAAGATGCAAAATTTGCAGATCTAAAATACTATTAAGAAAATATGTTCATATGTTTTAACAACACATGTTTACATGTTTTACATGAATTTTAGGATCAGTTTAAAAATTATATTTGATGGAATAAGCCAGATCTTTTCACAACTTCTTTTCTTTTTTATGTTTTTCACATTGCTGTTGAGAGACTTAAAATTCATCAGACACTGGACGGAAATTTCCACAAAACATGTAGAAATGCTGATTAAAGGCAAAACTTCAGTTGTCTCTTCATTTTTTCAGTGGCTGTATAGAAGCCTTAAAGGGATACTCTGTTGTTATCGCATGGTGCTGGCAACGCCAAGGTCCTGGGTTCGATCCCAGGGATTGAACATACAAACAAATGTAAGTTGCTTTGGATAAAAGCGTCTGTCAAACGCATAAATGCAAATGTAATAATCCACCAAAAAAAAAAGAATTCCCCTACCAGGGTGAGTAAATAACGACATTATTTAGATTTTTGGGTGGAGTTTCCCTTTAAGATCATTAGAAGATCTCTGTAGCAGCTGGTTCCTGCATCTAGATGTAGTTTAAGTCACCTGTGTACGGTTTTCCAGACAAATAGGACATCCAGACTTCTGTGTGTCTTATCAGAGACTGATTCTTTGTGTCAGGACTTGATGACAGACAGACAGCAGGTAGACAAAACAACTGGGACACATCTGCTACATACACCAGCAATGACAACATGTGAACTGAATGAAAGCGCAGACAGACACAGAAAGAACGTGACGGAGTCTAAGGTCAAGAAAAGAGGTTTACAGACATTAATCTTCTCCCTTGTCTGCTAGATTCAGGATGTTCTGCTACAGTACATTTCTCCATTATTGCAATATTGAGTTTGCCAACAACAAAGCTTGATGTTGTGTAGTGTCTTTTATTAATAAAGGCAACATGGTTTCAACAATAGATATTGTGCATATTTAACCTATACTGTGGTATACGTAATATTTAATCAAAATGCAATAATGTGCTCATTTGCATCATTTACATTCCTTTGACATTTCTTATACATTTTAATTTTGCTATTTTAGCAAACAGTGCAGTGATATGGAAAGCACACTTTTCACAATATAATCCATTTGTGATTGATAGTTTCGTCTTACATTATTTCTCTATCTCACTTAAAGGCGGGGTAACTGATTTCCGAATTATGCTTTAGACAAAAGAGTCGGGCCGAGTACCAAAACAACCTTGTAGCGAAACAGCAGTAAGGTGCACAGGACGGACATTTGTCGAGCCGATCACTGAAGAAAGCGAAAGATGTGGGTAGGGGTGTGTTTGTTTTGGTGATTTGAACATGAACAAGGCTAAGAGAAATCGGACACCCTGCCTTTAAAACTCATTGTCACAATAAAAAAAGTTTATGTTGACTATTAATAGATGTACCGTAGGCCCTCATTTGAAAGACAAATTTTATTTTGCATTTTTCCGTGTCAAGCTCTGCCATTCCCCTGTTTTGTAAACCAGTCAGAATGATATGTGGTTTCATGAGAGCCCAAGTTGGTCTGAATGTTCAGTTCATATGTTCAGTATAAATAGACCTTCATTTATATATTTACATATACAGTTTGCATTTGGCAGATGTCTTGCAAAGTGACCTTCAAACCATTCAAGGTACATTTGATAACTGTCTGCCACTGTAAAAAAAATCCCTAAAAAAACAGAACTATTCTGGAAGAAATAAACCATGAAATAAACTCTGTAAATTCTCATGTTTCTCCCTCTTTTTTTAATTTGCGTCATTTCATTTTTTTGTATAAAAAATTACAAAAAAAATCTGTATAGTACAATTCTGTAAAATTACAGTTTTTAATCATTATATACGTAGAAAATCTGTATAAAAACCCTGAAAATTCAAACCCATGACCTTGCTGTTGTAGAATCACACTCTTCAAGTAGACCTTGAACCTAAACCTAAACATGTTTGAAAAAAATGAAAAATGAATAAAAATATACTGTAACATTAAAAGAGAGATGAAATGTGCATTATGTTGTAATACACACTTTAATAAGGAAATGTGTCTAATCAGATGGAATTACTACCAGCAAACGGTAAAAACAACACTGTTGATTTTAAGATAAAGGAAGAACGATGAACAGAGACTATTGATGTTCAACACCAGGCAGATTTTTAGATGGATTAAAAGAATTCTGCTTTCATTGTGAGCTATGGCAGCAATACACACATATGACATCAATGGAAAAAGCAAAGATACTCGATATTCAGTCTATACCGTCTGCACCAAAAGATGCTTGAAAGTCAAAATCAAAGCGTGAGACACAAAGGAACTGACAAAAAGGAACCCGTGTTGTAAGATGTGATCTTGGCAAAGTAGATGAAGTCAACACAGTTTGAAGTTCCTGCTGTGGTTTTGGAGCAGATGTTGTTATTGAAATGATCAAAACCAGTGATAGAGTAAGAGTTTTTAAATAGACGTTTAGCATCTATAGATAATTCACTTCATGTTATTGTGACTAGTTCTTTTAGATCACTGACTGTATTGCCAGGGTGATATGCTCCTTTTTAGGAGGTACAAGTGATGATCCTGTCTCAGTTGTTGCCATTTAGGGAGATTATACAAAGGAGAAAGACAAGTTGTATTCAAAGCTTAAGATGTGATAACGTGCCCATACGTTTTGTTTAGGGCAGACACCTTGGTTTCAACTGGCATGACATTTTTGAGGCTAATGTATGAATGCCACATCATGTGCTAATGTTGTCATATAATTTAATAAATCGTTTTATTATATCACCAAGGCAACTGTCGCTTGAACTGTGAGAAAGGAGAACAAAAAAAAACCCCATTCAGTAATAGGTCTCTTATGAACACCTGGGAAATCAAACAAAGTTCTGTAATTAAAATCTATTTAGCTCTTCTTTTTTTAACGTTCAGATCAACGTCAACAGATTGCCAACATGCATATGAATATCAAGATAACAAGTTTGCTGTCACTTTCTCACTTGCGTTTCTGTTTTTACTCTGTTCTTCTCAAGAATAGTATTGATATGATATGATGCAGAGAGTAAATCAGGCCACGTGGTCAAAAATGATCTGATAATGCTTCTTAACCATCTAAACGCCCTTGGCTTCAGAGACTTGAGAAGGATTTTAGAAAGAAAACTGTTAATCAAGACTGAGGATTGTGGGAAAGTGGGACTAGGAAGGTGAGATAAAGGTTTTAATATGAACATCGGATGATTCAGATAAATGTGCAAAGGAAGCATGGGTACATGAATTGTGAGATCTTGCAGCTCGCTCATTACAAGCCTCATTTGAAAACAGCAAGGTACCCCCGGCGGATGTGAAACCATCTGCTTATCTAGACATCCATGAAGTGGATCCATTAGTGAAGTTAATTATGTTATCCGGAAATATTGTGATAGACATGCAACACAAATATACTATAAAAATGTTCATTACCACATAACCATATTGTTCATTGCTAGCTCATGTTAATCATGCTTTACATTTATGTTTTTTACATTTTCTAATGTTAACAAATACAACCTTATTGTAAAGTGCTACCCTATCCATTTAACACACAGAATTAAACGTTTATCTATATGTGACACTGGACCACCAAACCAGTCATTTGTAGCACGGGTATAGCAGCAATAGCTAACATTGCATTGATTGGGTCAAAATAACATTATTTTCTTGTATGCCAAATATCATAAGGATACTGGAAAGATAATTTTCCATGAAGATATGTTGTAAATTTCCTACCGTAAATATATCAAAAGTTGGATGCAGCAAAATCGCAAACAAGAATGTTTGGAAACACGCCTACAAACATTGCTAACTGCTGCTGCCCGCTCTATGGGAATACGTCCACTCAAGTTTTGGGTCTATGTAAAGCTTAGAATTTTAGCTTAGCTTCATCTTTACAGCGGTTAGCCAAAAGAGAGTGTTAAAACAAACCTGTTTCTTCTTAGCAACAGCCTGCTACAGCACTTCTGATAGCCAACTTTAAAGGCGATTTTCTCAAAATTTATATGTTTTTACACCCTTAAGATAATAGTTGTATCTCAGTCAAATGTCCTCTACCATACATCGATGGAAAGCTTATTTATTCAGCCTTAAGATTATGTATATTTCAATGTCAAAAAATTGACCTTTATGACTGGTTTTGTGGTCCAGGGTCACATATAAAGAACACTTTATGTAAAATCCTACATTTTGTATTCCAACCTCATAGTTTGTTGAAATTTTGTGTGTGTGTATTTCCCTTATGTTTGTGGTTATCAGCTCTGTGGTAACGCACTCTGTGTCGTCATGTGTCACTGGCGAATAAATAAGATGATTTATGGTGTATATAAACCTCATGTCATCACAGTTCTCATTCTGCTTGTTTTTGAGAAGATCTCTCATGTACACCTGTTGTGAGCAATTGTTCGCCCCTTTCACAGACAATATTAGCTGCAGTTCTGCTTGAGCTGAAGTGGCAGCTTGTTGTCAACATTCATGCTATTCACTTTCTGTTTTAAACTGACGGTCGGATGCATGTTGAAAGCATACAGTTGATTTTTGAGCTGGGTAATAGAATAAACCCCCTTTTTAGGCTTTATATGTGGAACCTGAAACTAAATGGTTGTTGCTGTGAAATTAGGAATTTGATAATGGTAGAGAAGTCGATCTTTGGGTTCACTTTGGAAGGTTACGTTTAATTGCAGAAGCATTTCTAAACAATGTTTCGATTTCATTTGTTTTCAGAGAGAACGCAGACAGCTGATGGAAGCCTGTATTGATTCTATAGATCCATTTAGCAAACACCTCCAGCCTTATTAAACCAGATTAATGCTTGGAATACTTAGCGGCGCAGATGCATAACTAAGGTCCTACTATTCTCTCCTTGTAGTTTGTGAAATGTGCGTTCAAAGGCAGAAGATGAGGTTTATTGGATGGTCAGGTCACTGTTTCGTTTTTCTGGCTTTAATCTTTACCCTGGAAGTATACAGCAATTATCCCAAGAGTCATTTGATGAGCCACCAGTGACAGATGCTTGGCAAAAGCACATCAGTACAGCCACTTCAAGATATTCACTAGAGCGTTCTTCAAACCAACCCTGAGCTCTATTCAGCTTTATTGAAAGATAACTTATTAAAACAGTAGCAAACTTTCCTTATAAGCTATGAATATGTAACTTTATAGTAACTTATCGTCTTCAGCTGGAACGTAGCTTTAAAGAAGCCTTTTTTCACAATCACAGCTGAAGTCTTTGAGGAACTTCTGTTCTTTGGAATCTCTGTCTCTGTTTAACTTTTAGGCTCACTGTTTGCAAATATAATATAGCTGCAAGCATTGAAATTCCCAAGGTTATTAAATCCAGGCTTTTTTTATTCCTGGGCCTACTTCTGTGCAGCGAAGAGAAGATGAATAGCTTCATTATAAGCCTAAACGGAAGGGGAAATGAGCATTTGTGTATATGTGAAGGGCTTTAGAGACAAGAGATTAAACAGCCCAATAACTTTTTTAATAAGATGAGAGAGAGGGAGTTGGTATAGTCAGATGAGATAGCTCTTCAGCAGAAGGGAAATAATTACAACTGTTAATAAATCAACTGTTGATTTATCTGCTCAACATTGGAAAGGTTATGCAAGATTATGCTCAACATTAGTGTAGTAGAGTAGACGGGGCGTGACCGTGGTACGATTCACGTAGGAGATTGGGAGCATATAAAAGGAACGAGCGACCGGACCGTCGAAGAGAGAGGACCGGGCCCGAACTTGTGTTTATATTTTGTATTTATGTTATTTCGCTGGCGGTCGTCCGTGAGGGGCCGCCGGCTGTTATTATTTCTGTTATTAAATGTTTAAGTGTTTGCCGGTTCCCGCCCCCTTCCTTCCATATCTTGAATTTTGTTACAATTTGAAAGATGAAACTACAGTGTCACAGAGTAAACTTGTAGTTGTATATTGTGTATATAATAAAAAATATGAAATATGTAATGACACAATAATTGTATGTTTTTGTAGAAAGTACTGAATCAAAAGGTCACAAGCTTCTTCAGTTACTGAGGATAGGCTACATTCAATAATAAATGAAATTTCGCATGGGGTTGGAAATTCCTGCACAGGCACTTTAATGAGCCTCTCATTAAGATCTCATCATCTTCATCTGGATTAATGGACGGTAATAAGAGTGTAATGTCTCTGAAACACCCAAACGGTATTTCACACCTCTTTAAAGGTGAAGTGTAGTCAGTAAAATGTACCATAATCTTCCAGTGCAATGTATTACTGCTACAGCACCCTAATGCGTTTTTAGTGCACTTTAACTACTTTAGCTACTATTTTTACTACTATACGCAGCATAAAATGGCAAGATGAATTAGAAAATATCTGCAGGTACAATACACCTCTGTTTAAAGGTCTGATGAACTGTGCTTGTTTATTGTTTTATACCGTTATATGAGGTCTACATATGACGTTCGCATGGATTTTACATCCAAAAACATCAAAATCAATAAGTTATAGGCTATATTCTACCCAGGTTTTGAGGCAGGCTCTACAAACACTTGGTTTTAATGGGTGTGCCGCATTGAAGACACTTGGAAGTAAATGCCCAGTGCTTCGATTGGATAGCAGTTTGCGAAGTTAGAGCCTTCTGTGAATTTTGTTGGAGATGTTACATTAGGTTACACATTAGCACCATTGACAGTTTTCGCATGGCATTATATGAAGACCTCCTGTGATTTACAAATTACCTCCCCACATCAGGCGGGATGATTTTACTTAAATTTACAAATTTACCGGATGTGATGGCATGGCTTTGCGTATAGTTTTTATAGCCTATAGTTGCATTGCATTTAATGATATATGACCGTACCTTACAGCATTTGAGACCCTTGATCCTGAACCAGACAAAAGATCACCACGATCGCGGATCTCAAATGTTACGAGGGTTTCCATGATAAACAAACAAATGGGACTACCGATAAGTTATGGATATCACCCAGCACACAAAGGAATACCAAAACACTTCAAAACAGCCATTTACTGTAACCAATGTGAAGTAACTAAAGCATGTACAAGAATAGCTGTAGAATTTGGTGTAAGAATTGATGAGATGGCTGATGTTCCCCAAGTGAGAATATGCAGACCGAGTAATATTATTCACGTTTTCAAAGGATAAGGTAATATCGAGGACAACACCCAGACTTTTGACTTGAGTAGATGGGCAAATTATATAATTATCAACTGAAAGTGAAAAACTATTGTATTTTGACAAATTAGATTTGGTTCCAACGAGGAGAATTTCAGTTTTGTCGGTATTCAGCTTAAGAAAATTACATGAAACCCAGAATTTTATCTCTTCTGAGCAATCCAAAAGAGAGGAAGATGGAATGGTAGAATTTGGCTTAGAAGACAAGTACAGCTGTGTGTCATCAGCTAATGCTATATTTCCTAAACAATGTGGCAAAGGAAATAATAAAGAAAACAGGGCCCAAAACAGAGCCTTGAGGGACACCAGCTGTAACAGATCAAATGTAAAAGTTGTACAAATTGAGTCCGGCCACAGAGGTACGATCTGAACCAACTAAGAGGGATACAAGTAATACCTATAGAGAATAGTCTGTCTAGGAGGATTTGATGGGAGATTGTATCAAAAGTCGTGCTTAGATCATTTAATTTAGGGTCAGCCCCCGGTTTCTTGAGTCTAGGGGGGATAACAGCAACCTTGAAGGAGGAAGGAAACACACCTGGAGTGAGAAACGAGTGTATGACATCGGTTATTATATCAAATAAAGAAGAGGAACAAACTTTACCAAATGGTTAGGTAGTGGATCTAACTGACAGGTAGAAGACTAAAAGTGTTCGAAAAACAACATAACTGATTGGCATCTGGGACTCACGGTGAGTGGCAGTCCTTTGAGTAAAAATGTCTTGTTAATGAGTGAGGTCAGAGGAAAATTACTAGATTGGTTGATGCTCATAGTAACTAACAAAACAATGAGCTACAAAAATCCACAAAAAGCAACAAATGAGCTCTGCTGAATTCATCTTCTGAAAGATGCAAACAGGTATCTGAGGCTTCAGTAGACAAAGCTTAACAAAACTGGACAGAAGACAAAGCTTAAAATGGGGATGGTGGGAGTCCAAATGGCATTCCAGTTAAAAATAAGGAGGATTTCCATCTTTTATGCATGTAATAGCTCATACATAAAATAACGAGATTTCCTGCATCTGTGGGTTAAAAATATGAAATATGTCCCCAGCCACATTACCCCAAGAGTATCTGATCTATTTCTAACACTGGCAGTAGATGACTTTAAAAATGTTTTAATAGGGTTGGAAGAAACGCCTGTAATCTTTAATGGCAGTAGAAAGATTTGGTTCGGGAAGTCTCTGGTGGATCACGTACGTTACTACGACAAGGATGAAAGTTTGAAACATATAGAAAACAACATGCACTTGCTTATTATGTATTCAGTATACAGGCATGAGTCATAGTTGACAACCAAAACAAGCGCATGACATCACAGTTGTTCATCACAAAACAATTTTTTCCTCTAACATGACTTCAGTTGAGGTCAACACAGTGAAGCTGTGAATGAAACAAAGCGTGTCAGCACTGAAAGAGAGTGAGTCACACATGATGGCCACTTTGTTTTCACAATAGGTCATGAAGTACTCAGATGTGAGTAGAGATGCTGGGAAAGATCAGAGATTGAATGAGAAGGTGTGAAACAGATTCAAATACATTTGAGATGAAAGTATTGAAATAATGGAACGTCTCGGCTGATTTGACTTTAGAGAAAAATTCACAGCAGAGGATAAAGCACTTCTCAAGGTCTTTGGGTGAATTGCTTTTCCTCTTGTAGTTTTATTCCGTCACTATAGATGGTTTTAGAAGAGCGGATTGGCCTGTCTCTGCTGCGATGGAGGACCGGCTAAAAGAACATGAGATGAAAATTGAAGGGAGTTTCACTGGCGTTTGATCGCTGTGGTTTTAAGATCCAATTTGAAATGGTCGGCAGAACTTTTCTTATATAGTAAATGGAAAAACAAGCATGACGCAGAACTTTTTAGAAGTGAAGGTCCTGATTTATCTACATCATAAATTGATGTGAACATGTCGAAGTAATCTTTCAAAGGCTGTTTATTTTCACTTTACAGTTCCCAAAATTTGTTTCAGACACATAAATCACGGCCATAATATAATTTAAAAAAACATTTGAGGCAGTCCAGTCCTTTTCTGGATCTCATAAGAAAGAAAAATCACACATGGGATCACATTAATATCTCAATTTTCTCACAAAGATATCAATAGGATTAAATGGAGAAAACATGGTAACTTCAGTTTTCTCTCCTGAGAAAAACACCCAGAAATCTCACAAATGTCCCCATTAGAGCTTCAGAAGTGATCTCAACAGTGTCAGAAACTTTGCTCAGATTTGGCAAGTCTACATTTAAAAGTCAATATTGTTTTGAGATATGGAAGATTATTGAAGAGATTTGTGGGTTCTATGTATAATGCATAATAAAAGTAGTTTTAAAGCATTGTAATGCACCTTTTAATGCATTGTATTGTCTTATAAATAATTATTATTACAGTTAATACATTATAACACTTAGCTATTCATTATTACCCTACACATTTTAAACCCATTAATACCCATTTAAAATGCATTATATATACATGCTTCAAGGAATGGGTTACCGAGATTTCTCTTAAAAGTTATTCAAATCTAGATTATTTTAAACGTATAATTTGCAATTTTATGCATTTTAGCAATTGTGTTTTTAGTCTATATTTTTATTAGAGACATCTGATACACAAAGTCCCCTGTGATGAAAATCAGGTTTACATTGATGTTTATTTGTCTATGTTGTCATGGATTGTCTTGAGAGACAAGACGAGAGGACCCAATTGCAGGCAGACAAGGCAGATGAGGGGTTAACAAGACTTTAATGATAAACATAAAACAGGAACAAAACAAAGACCCACGATGTGGTATGGATACACAAACAGGACGAGAACTAACTGACACTAACTGAACTAAACAGCACTTGATATAAACTAAACTTGAACACTTACTAAGACTGGACAGGAGCTTCGACCAGGTAATACAGGACACGACTTGGCAAAACACACTTAGCATGGGGTATACAAAGTACAGGCTACAAGGTACAACGTACAACGTACAATGAACGAGCACAGGACAATGAACACGAGGAAGCTTTAAAGGGGATACAGACAAAGGATAATTAATGAGGACCAGGTGACAGAGATCAAACACTAGGGGAAAACTAGACGAAAAGGGCAGGAAACACTGACGAGACACGAGAAAGCGCATGACAAGCCAATATAAGGAAAGCCATGTCTTTCTCACACAAAACCCTAAGGCTATGCCATGACTCCGCTCCAAGAACAAGAATAAACATGACATGATAGCGGAATCATGACACTATGTGGTGTTTTATTATGTTTTAAGACAAACCATGTGCAAAATCATCATTTTAAACCATTGAGGAGATTTTCTCCATTATTTCACACGTCAAATGAGGCATCTACCTATAATCATCGGTCCGAGCTCACACGATTGAATGAATGCGGGGACAAATTTGCATATCCATAAATCCGTGATTACTAATTGAAGGGTGTAGAGTTTCTTTCAAGTCATTTTAAGGAATGAATAAGAAATTATAACCACAGGAAAAACTTTTAACTTTGCTATTTTAATGCTTAAAGACAAGTTTTAAGTGATAAAATGATCAAATGCGGTGAGACTTTACTGAGAACTCTCTAGCATTTTTGTATCAGCTATGGTTTGAACTATCCATATCTGTGTTTAAACATTCTGCATGAAATGATTAACATAAAGAATAATGGCCATATTCACAAACATCACACATGTATTTTTATTCAGTAAGCACGGACAGTCTAATTCTGTAGACACGTCTCATGTTTACATTAATTAAACAATTTGTTAAAGAGTGAGCACGACCCGTTCTTCTTTCATCTCTAAACAGCCACTAATGTCTCAACAAGAGTCAAGCAGAATGACACTGCTGTCAGTTGAGTTGTAAAGAGGGAAAATGTGCCAAACCTACAAAGCAGCCAGAAACAACGCAAGCATTAACGGAAAAGTCTTTGCCGGCTTATTGGAGCTCAGCAAAATCCAGCACTGGCTCTCCATGTAGGCGTAGGCGTGCTTTTCCTTTTTAATTAGCTACGTTCAGCTTCAAAGTAGATCTCCCTGGGGAAGATGTTTTGTGGAGAATCGGCTACCAGAGAAAAGTTTAGCAAAAAGAACATCGTTCTTCAGGCTATGCACCATTTTGTCTAATGTTTTCTAAGGACTTTTTGTGCTCCCTTAAGTGACAGGACACAAAGTGGTTGCCAATAACTGCTTAAACAGTCAATTTGCATAACTGTGGTAGGCTGCATTGTAAAATGTAATTGGGATATTGTACTGTCCCAAGAACTCTTTGAAATGTTCAAACCTCAATCCGTAAGTTTTGCCTCAATATCACCATCTCTGTTTGAAACATAAAAGTATAGGTTAATTTGCATATTTACCTTAAAGGGACAGTTCCCCCCAAAATGAAAATGCTGTCATATTTACTCACCCTCTTGTCATTTGACTTTTTTCTTTCGCAGAACACAAAAGAAGATATTTCGGAGAAATGATGACACCCATTCTCTTCTATTTTATAGACACAACACCAATGCAAGTCAATGGGTGCCGTCGGTATTTGTGACCACCATTCTTTAAAATATCTTCTTTTGTGTTCTGCAGAAGAAAGAAAGTCATACAGGTTTGAAATGACAACAGTGTAACTAAATAATGACAACATTTTTGGGTGAACTATCCCTTTAACATGGGTTATATGACCCGACAGCTTAAAATATTATTATAATCTTAACATTACAATGTTACACATATCGGAGTATCAGAGTATCTGTTTATTTTTGACGCAAAAAGTTGTCACAGGCGTCACAAACGTACTTGTTCTGTACTGTGTTCTTATCTTCTAATGTATTGTCATTTTGTTTCCTAGTGCCCTCTCGAAAACACAGCGCATCCCACTGGATATTCCAAAACATTGCGCAGGAATCTGTTGAAAGCTCTGATGAGGAGTTTTTCGATGCAAGAGGTAAGCTGTTATTGCTTTTAAACATTTATTCATGAAAGGCATTGGGTATTCATTGAGCCATATAAAAAAATCTCTTTGAAGGCAACTTTGAGTTTCCGGACATCACACGACTGAAAAAAATCTATCAGTCAATGGAATTACAGTAATTTTCTTTCAGATTGCAAGTTCTTTGTTGTATTTGAATCATATGCCTGTAGAACGGTTTGCAAATCACGATTATAGTGCAAAGTGCAAATATGATTTTGAGCATTCAGCTGGGTTTTTCTGAAGTTTGCACTGTCTGTGTCTACAAAAAAACAGCAGCTGAAATCACTCTTGGAATTAGGACACTGAGAGACTGCCGAGCTGTTGGGTTTACAGTCTCCAGACTTCAAAAGACTCACAGAAATCAGCAGCAATTTGCCAATGTCAAAAATCAAAGATAAATGGAGAAAGAGCATCACTGCAATGATTAAATCCTGAGACTCTAAATGATTTTACGGAAGATATTAATGTATAGGCTACTGCATGTATAATAATTTATAGAACAGTAGCATCTTACAACACACAGAAATCCACATTCACACACAAATCTCAGCATGGGTGTTATGGCCCTTAAGGACAAACTCATTTAAATCAGTTTGCATGCTGAAGCCTTTGCGTCTTTCATCTTTTAGCCTCACTAAAAATCTTTCCGTATGTAATCTCTCTTCTGGTTATAAGGTAGCAGTAAATTGTCTGAGGTTATTTATCTATGAATGCTTCCCTTCCTTATTATCATTAAAGTTGTTTTCAAAGAATATTATCAACATTTTTATAATTTTATCAAATATCATGTCAAGTATTAATTAAAAATTTCAGATCAAATCAGAAATCTCTTGCGCTTCAGGCGAGACACATTCCTCTAAACCCCATCGGATTATGATGAGGTGGGGGGGCTGAAACCCGCTGGTTTTACTTATGCGATATTGGAGTGTTTAATTCCTATTAGGCCGTGTGCAGATTTTAATTTGTAGAAATATTACTTGTTAGTGGGGTGGAGTTTCACGCAGAGTCATGTAAAATGATAAAGCCACACCAGACATCTTAATGACTCGCACACATATGCCGATGTCATCTGTTGTGTCTGTTGGGTGCAAGCCAGCAGGCTCAGTTATTCATGAAGTGTTGTTTTTCAAGGGCCAAGTGCTCTAGCACAACTAGCTTTTGTCTGAATTTTTATGCACAAATTGTTCAAGATTGCTGTGGATGGAGCGGTGAAGTACCTGCAAGAGTGTTTTTGTCTGCAAATTATAAAGTTCAGAATTGTAGAATATGTAAAATGTAAGCGCATATGTAATTTTGCGTCGGGACATACCATACAGATAATGACAGCAATGCTTTATATCCACATTTTTACATCACTTCTTTGTTTTTATATATTTGTCCAGAATGTAACTGTTTGTATTTTTATATTTTATTGCACCAGTATATAGACAGACGCGGATTAAAATTAACGACCATCACAAATTTTAATTGAATTTCTAGTACTGTGTTGAATTTTCTAGTACAGTCCAGTGTCTGTTGAAGTTTAACAAAATCAAACCTGAGGAGTGACATAAAGTCATCCAACAGCAATGTGAAAGACTGACAGCATGAAAAGACACATGAAAAATAAAGGGTTATCACATAAAATACATTTACAAATATTAATGTTGTATTGCTTAAAAGTGACTATGAAATTGTTTTCTTTACAGTATTTGAGGTCCGAAAAATACAGAGCTTCTGTTTTTCCTAACTGTTTCTGCAATAAATGCAAATAGAAACAATCTTTTTATTTGAAATTTGGGAGAAATATTGTGAGTAGTTCACAGAATGAAACCAAAATAACAATGTAACCTAAACGATGTAACATACTGTACAGTACATTCAGAAAAACTGAAAATAACTTTGAAACGGTCTCTATTTTTGCGCGGCTGTATATTGCCCATTTATAAACTGTCTAATATTCTCATAAAACATTGTACTCCATATTCACATTTTAGCAAGCTGGAGAGAGTGAATGAAATTAAAAGTAGTAGCTTTAATAATTTATGTGTGTGGTATTGTCTTGAGAACATCAGAACATCCTTTTTTACTGTAACATTTGTGCATTCTGTGCATTCTCTGCGGTAAGTATACATTATCTGCTTTTAAATTAACATCCTGCTGAATTTCATTTGACCGTTAGCCCAAATATTTAATGAGCCCATCAGTAGAGACCTGAGAAGCAGGGCCACCCATTTGTCTGCATCCTACTGTTATCTCGATAAGATCCCACGGGCACACAGCCCTTGAAGCTCAGCTCATTTATTACCCCAACACCTGTCAGCCTGTGCCAGCAGATATTATGTTAAATAAGGATGCTAGAACTGCTAATTGACTTTCAGTTCCCGGCCAGAAATCGACTGGCATCTCTGCATGATTGTTATGGGGTCCAGTTTCTAGAGCGAAAAGAGATTGTAGTGTTTGACAGCAATAGTTACCTAATTTCACACTCCATGACATTAACTGTTTACATTTTTACGTGAAAAAAACAATAATAATCGCATAACAAACATTTCTGTACGCTATATTTAAAATATATTCATGTGTAGGGGTAAGGTTAGGGGAGGGGCTTCGGTATTGCTTTTTTCTAATAATTGTCTTTTTTTGTTCTTTTCTTCTTTAATTGTTCTTTATATGAATTAGCCGCCTTATAAAATTTGTGAGATCAGGTTGGATGGACTGACCTTGACATGAAACAACTGGCCAATCAGAATCAGTTATTCCACAGCACTGTGTTGTAATTATGTTTCAAGTGTAACTATAAGCTTTTCAGATAACTTTATATCTTTAAAGGGAACCCAGTGTATAGAGAGATGTATGGCTTAATACGTTGTAATAGTCTTGCACCACTAGCATTTGTCATTAGAAACAAATCTTTTTAATTCTTTAAAATAAAAATGTTATACTCATTTTAACCTAAGGAGGCCGCCATTTTCTTTTTCGATGATGTAAAATGGTTGCACACACAGGCAACCAAACTGAACTGAACGCAATGATCAGCTCTTCAGTAGATATAAGGTGGTGTAGTTTACACACCCCTTGCAGAATCTGGAAAATGCTGAAACGTTTGGAAAAGTAAGAGGATGTTTGAAAATGAAGCTTTATTTTTATATTTTGTCCTGCCCTGAGCAAGTTATTTCGCTAAAGAAATGTTAACATAAAGTTCACGCTAAAGAATAATAACAGAATTTCTAAAAACAGATCAGTGCAAAAGTTTAGACGCCCCTGATTCTTGATACTGTACGATGTTACTTAAACAATCAATGACAGTTTTTATGTTTAGTCATAATTGTTTAAGGGTTTCTTGTTTGTCATAAGTCATTAGACTGTCAACTGATCTTTAGAAGAATTATTCAGGTCCTCCACAATCTTTGCTTTTTCAGCATTTCTGGATATTTGACTCATGTCCAGCAGTAACTGTATGATGTTGAGAGTCATCTTTTTACATTGAGGACGACTCAAGAGACTCAAACACAACTATTACAATAGATAGAAACATTCAGTGATGCCCACAAAGTCAACACCATTCATTTTTAGTCAGGTGGGTGTAAACCTCTGAAAATGGTTTTGATGTAAAAAATTATATATTTCATTTCCTGTAAAACATTTATGTATTTTTAAATCTTATGAAGGACAATAGTAAATGAAAAAAATAACAATTTACACCAAAACCATTTTCAGAGGTTTTACACCCACCTGACTTTAAATGAATGGTGTTGACTTTGACTGTTATATATGGAACATTTGTGTGCTTCGCTGTAGCGAAAGAGAGCAGGTTTAGATTGCAACTATTTGACGTCACGGACTTTGACACAAAATAATGGCAGCCTCTGAATAAAAATATTTTTTCAAAGTGTATGAATATTGTTACAGTAACACTGTTTTTTAATTTCACATGTATAAAGTCAACGCCATTGTTATAAAACTAAGCCATACCTCTCTCTATACTCAAGGTTCCTTTTAAGAAGTCCTCCACAAAACAGTAAAAGCAATATCTAATGTTCGTCAGATTATATTTGTCAAATACATAATGTATGGTTTAGTGCTGGCAGAAATTGGACTGCGTTCTCTCATTAGCATGCTGCTGCGGTTTGCTTCTGTAGCAAGAACGATTTTTTCGGCTTGTTTTGCTTTCTCAGTTTCTCGCCAGAGTTCGTTTAATTTCCTCTCTTTTTCGGCTATGGTCTCTGTCTCTCCCTTTCATTTGCCACTGGTTTCTCTCAGATATCAATACTCCAAACAAGTTTTCGCCGAATTGTTCTTGTCCCACCTGTCAATTGCAATTTTGTATGAAAGACTTGACATGATAACATGGTTTCAGAGTTTCTAAAGAATGCTGTTGGTTTGTGTTGCAGATGCTCTTGTGGTCTTTCTGCGTTCATGTTTTCCATGCTTTTCTGGTGTTATATGCAAATACATGTACACATGAACACACAGACCCCCACTCGAGCTTTGTTTTGGTTTTCTCCTCAAATGCCCTTTTCCACACAAACACACACAGTCTGCCCCATGGACAAAATCATTTAGCATCTATAAACAGTCATATATCTGCCTTTGGAAGTTTCTGGTCTCTCTTCATTAATAGTACACAAACTGTGGATTAATACAGTATGTTCATTTATCATTTAGTAACTGTGTACATCACATACTCTCCATGTTCTCTCTTTTTTTGAATATTTGGTGTGTTGGAAATAAAAGCCATTCATTCTAAAATGAGTAATCTTCTAATTGGCCGTTATAAATTTGGTTAATGTAATTGTCGCAGATGTGAGTGAATGGCCTCTTGCAGAAGACACTTGATTGACTGATCTGAACAAAATAGTTTGCAGACTTATTTATTTAAACTGTTAGAGAAGACAGAGTTCATCCTTTGAAACAGGCTAATCTGCAACTGGAAGAAAACAAGAGGAGAGTGATTCATCTTCATTAGTTTCTTATCATCTTGTTCCCCAGCCTCTTCTTCATCCTCTCTCCGCTATCACACTGGTTTATTTTTGGCTCCAACCAAGGATTTTTTTGCCCTTAAGTCTTTCGGTGTTGTACTCTGCTTTTTAAACGATTCCCCCAGAGCATTTTTCTTTCAGTTTTAAGTGCACTGAAGAGAGGACCTAGAAATAGTTCCTTTCTTATTTAATACTGATATTCCTGTTTTCCTGTAATGAATTTCTATACCTATTGGCCTTAAAGGCAAAATCTCAACTTGAAATGTTTGTGAATAGTGGTTGTCAAAACAGATGCAAAAATGATTTCCATGAATAATAAACGCTGCTTATTTTCAACAAACGGTTAAAGGGCCATATTAACACTACAAATATTCAAGGTTTGAAACATTACATTGGTTTTGTTATTTCTAAACAGTTTTCATTTTCTGCATTCTACATTTTTATTTGGAATTTGGGAGAAATGTTGTCAGTAGTTCACATGAAATAAAAATGATAATTTGAACTAAACACATACATACAAGCAGTAAAATCATAAAAGCTCAAAACAATTTTGTATTGGTCTTATTATGTTTCCAGTGCTATATAATTTAATATTGTCCTAATATTAATAACCAGTAAAATAATTGATTACCAATAAAAAGCTAATATTAAAATGTATTAATGATTGAAATTAGTTTCAAAACATAATACATTTAATATCCATTCAACATATGTCTACATTTTGACATGATATGGATTCTTGATATACATTCAAGCAGGTCAGGTTTTTGTTGAGACAGTCCATTTTGGGGTGGAATGGGGGTGAAAGACATTCTTGTCATATTTTGATTCTCTATATGCTAGGTTTATTTTACAATTGTGTTTAAAATGCAAAAAGACCATGAAGGCCGATCAATGTATTAAACAGTCTCATGTCTCATACTGGTGTGTAGATGTTATGGAGGGGAAGGCGGCCATACTTCTGGGAATGAGCCAGTGGAACTCCAATGACCTGGTGGAGCAGATTGAGACGCTGGGACACCTGGACTACTCAAGAGGTATGTACATAGATCTCACACAAGTATCCTCCAAAGCTCTGTTTATTTGAAGTTATAATACATTAAGATCTTAAAGGGATAATAAACAGGCTTCCAGTCTTTATCTTAAGATAATTCCTGAAAGGGTGAACATGACCTGACAGAAAGACAATTATCTTCCTGAAGGGGTTTATTCTGTATTACGTTTACCTAAGTACATGCTGCATACCAAATAATTGAGTTGAAACCACTGAATGCTCTGAGAGAAAATAAACTAGCACATGATACAGAATAGTGGTTTTTGAGTTGGGGATTTTACAATTTAGCATTCAGCTCCATGTATTTCAGTGTGGTAAACCATTATAATGTATCAATGAGATCATGTGTTTTATTTCTTTATATTATTTAAAGACATAACTATAAATGTATTACAACTGTGGTTACAATTACAGTATTCAAAGAACAAAAATAGTCTAAAAGTTTTATTAAAGGGCATAATTATCCATTACAGTTACTTTTCTGAGTTATCGTGTGCATGTCAAATTATACTTTGTCCAATCTCAACAGCATTTTTTTGTTTGACAGAGCAGTTTGTTTCAGCAAATTGACCAGCTTAAAGTAAAGAAATTTAGTCATCAAAATCGTGAAAAAATGAGCTGTACTCTATGACCTCAAACGCTGGGGGCGTGTCTGCTGTCTGAGCTGAAGCCACGCCCACTCGGGTCTCTCAACATGAGTCCCCAGTATATGTGAAGAGTTTCACGGGACGATTTGAGTTCAAACACAGGTGATATTCGTCAATACAGAATCACTGAAGCGTGTGGCGATCACGCGCAGTGACCACCTTCCTTTCATTTGCGTTACTCTCCTCTGTCCATACGTGTGCGTTACCGTTCGCTTGTTGTTTGGCCGGAGATTTGTTTATTTGTGCAGAGCGAGAGTGTGAAGAGAGCCTGAAAGCGTGTGCATGAGAGTTGGCAACCCTGACCTCGTGATTGACCAGACCACTCATGCTAAGGCACTCTAGTGTTCACTCCATGCAATGCTCGCACGCTCCATTGCATCATCGAGCCTCCATTTTAGCTCCGCCCCCAAAAATCGTGAATTGGTGAAAAACTGTTTAACGCTTTAACTGTACAGTTCATTACTACTTTACATACTTCAGAGTCTTTGTAATTTTAATTAGCAATACATTACTAACATTTATCATGTGTTTAGAAACAATTATCAGAATTCTCTTTACACGGACTTTAACACAGCAACCAATGGCAAGCGTTTATCTAAGACTATCCGTTTGATGGTCCAATGGGTGTCTGAGATTGCGAAAACCACATTTATTTCTAAGTCAAACGCTGTTATAAACAAATTACAGATGCATTTTCCACAGTACACAGTCTGGGCACAGCGGCTGATGCGGTGTATTCATATTACGAGCGTTTGTTGACAAGTAAAATTGGAGTGAAAGCCAAGCAGAATCTCAGTACCGCTCCTCCCTAATTAGTTTAGTGTACCCTAAACAGCAATTTCCACGGCACACACTCGTGTTTGTTGTGGAAATGAATGTAGGGAAGTTCAGCAGAGGGAAAATCCACATTGACTAATGCAACTACAAATCCTGTTTTACTTCTTATACACTCTCTAAGTCTTATTAGTACCACAGGACGGACACAGTGAATTAGTTAGATGAGAAAGCACATATTTAACTCCTGACTCTCTAATAGTGCACAGAAGATTTAGAGTTCTTGTAACACAGCATGACAGCTACTTTCAAATGAGGAGAAATAGGCGACTCACTTTTGCCACTTATTCGAGAAAAATGTGTTTCATTAAAGCGTGAAACAGTTGTGCTGAAGGAGCGATGGGGCTCATAAATGTGGCAGTTTGATAGGGAAAAAGCATCAGTTCTTCAACCATATTTGCTTCAGGTTGCTCAAGATGTGATATAATCCGGGTTTTGCGAACGATTCTGTATTCGCCCTGGTATAAAAATAGTCTCAACGCAATCGCAATGGTTTTTCACACAGCTCAGATATATGCTGGGATTCAAGGATATCTTTAAAAATCTGAAAGTTAATATCATGTGAATTTGGTCATTTTGGGTTCTGTTATGGTACGGTCACATTTTAGAGAAAGAAGGAGAGAGAGAGGATTATCTCAAACAGTTATCCATTTTCATTTCACAGTTAATGAATCTAGAATAGATATACTTATTTATCATCAATGCTGGATTTTAACATAACCCTGAAATGTTTCATTTAGAATAAAAACAACCACATTTCCAGTGACAGCTCTGAATTTAGAGTGAATTTAATACAAACCCGATTCCAAAAAGGTTGGGACACTGTACAAATTGTGAGTAAAAAGGAATGGAATAATTTACAAATCTCATAAACTAACATTTTATTCACAATAGAATATAGATAACATATCAAATGTTGAAAGTGAGACATTTTGAAATGTCATGCCAAATATGGGCCGGAAAAGTTAAATGTACATATAAGGAACAGCTAGAGGACCAATTTGGAAATCATAACATGGGCTCAGGAATACTTCCAGAAGACATTGTCGGTGATCACAATCCCAGTGCCATTTGCCGTTGCCGGCTAAAACTCCATATGGCTAAAAGTCATATCTAAACATGATCCAGAAGCGCAGGCGTTTTCCCATGAAATTTAAAATTAACTTATTTTCCCCTTAAAATGATACATTTTCTCAGTTTAAACATTTGATATGTCATCTATGTTTTATTCTGAATAAAATATTGAAATTTGAAACGTCCACATCATTGCATTCTGTTTTTATTCACAATTTGTACAGTGTCCCAACTTTTTTGGAATCAGGTTTGTAGATATGCAGTGAATGACCTCACCTTTGAAACCCTCAACAAACTAAAGCAGTCAAGACATAGCCACCATTCCATTGCATTATACTGTGAATTGAAATGCACCTGAGCACAGCAAGCTTGAGAAAACACCTGTGACCTTACGCTTATGAAACACAGAGTGAATGTGGGAGCAAGACATGAGAATCTGTGGATCATACAGTATATATGCTGGCAAATAAAGAGAATAATGTGAAGCTAAATATGTCAATAGACTTACTAGACTAAACGTTATTACAAATTTTCAGAGATAAATGCATGTGTATTATTTAGCTTCATCATTCCGATGGAAAATATGTGTCATTTCGTTGTGTCAGTGTGTGTGTGTGGTAACGTGTGTGCACATGTTTTTTTCCTCAGCATGGAATATGCGTGCGTGTGTTTGTGCGTATGTGTTCGTGAATAATTCAGTAAGTGTCCTTACCAATCAATGTCTTATAAATAACTCTGATCTTCTGTGTTACTGTTATTAGTTGGATTATTTTATAAATGAATGATAATTTCTCTGTGATTTACATTATCAGTGAGATATACATGTAGAATAAGTTTGCTTCTTGTTTAGAGAACAATATTTGATAATTTTAATTGTTCAAGTGATTAAAGTGTCAGAGTGTTTATCTAAATTCAGACTTATTTCTATTGCTCTTATTGAAATGTTTTTTTTTTGAAAGCGGTTTTACAATAGATACAGATTAATACAGATGGTAGTGAGTAATGACAAAAGCAAATAAACAGGAGATACAGTATATTTAACCATTCATAGTGCTGTTGAAAAGAAATGAACGAAAATTCTGCAGAAGAAAGAAAGTCACACAGGTTTGAAATGTCAAGACAATCAAGTAGATGATGAAAAGATTTTCATTTTGGAGGAAACTATAATTTTAAGCATTTAAGATGAAAAAAGGAGAACTATGTGTAATACAAAAAGTATCTAAGAATATAATCGGTTTCAGAACAGAATGATGACAAAATTGATGATACCGTATCCGGTAACTAACATAACCTTGGTTCCCTGAGATACCAGAACGAGTACTGCGTAGCAGGACGCTATGGGAAAACTCCTTTTTCTCAGATGACTGAAGCTTTTTAATACTGCACGGCCATTGGTAAAACTTTGAACCAATGGCAGGGCATCTGCACAGACCTATAGCGATGGAGACCGCCAAACTGGGTGGGGCTTATGGCTATATAAGCAGGCACATCGGCGTAGGGTCCTCAGATTACTTCGACTGAAGCAACTACCAGGCAGCTTGTAACCACGGCCAGGAATGCATTACTCGTTCCCGTATCTAAGGGTACTGAGGTTACTTTAGTAACCGAGTATGTTCCCTATCGATACTTCACTCGTAGCGCGTAGCAGGAGGCTATGGGAAACCAGTATAATCCTGCCGTGCTACAAGTGGAACGATAAACACAATTTACCGCAGAAGCATGGGTCGGGGGCCAAGTATGAAGCAGGGGAGCCCTGCAGAAGCAGATAGGGCCAAGCTAAGAGGTGGCCCAGTCAGTAATTGTCCCAATGATAGAGCATTTGGTGCCAGTGCGGATGGAAAGAAACTGTTAGTCCGGTGACCTTAAGTGAGCCCTGCAAGGGTGGGATGTCAGACTATAGAATCCGGTAAAGGTGGAAGGCGAAGCCCAGCAGGCTGCCACACAAATCTCCGCTATGGACACACCGCTAGACCAAGCCCAGGAAGAGGCGATTCGTCTAGTGGGCATAGTGGGCTTTACTTCCGGTTGGGCATAGAAGGCCTAAGGAAGAATATGCTAGCGTAATTGCCTCAACTATCCATTTTGAAAGTCTCTGCTTCGTGACTGGGGACCCATTAGTGTGGTCACTGAAGCGAAAAAAGAGCTGCTCCGACAGCCTGAAGTGGGTGTAACGCTCAATATAAACCTTCAGTGCTCTGATGGGGCAGATCAGGTTCAGAGCGCCACTACCTGTGCTCTAAACGGGGTAGAGAGCACCTTAGGTACATAACCATGTCTTGGTTTGAGAATGACTCACTAGGCTAGTTATGCAGACTTGGTCCACGCAGAGACATAGGCGTCCGAGACAGCAAGCGTGTTGCGGAACTCCCGGTTTCAGCCAGTACTGAAGCTGCCACATGTGAAGGATGGCTGAATGCAGTACTGGAGACACGGAGGCCATGAGACCAAGTATCTTCTGAGGGGGATGAAGTCCCTAGTTTGAAGATGGCTGCGAGCTGCCGAATACCCAGTGCACATTCCGGCACAATTCTAGCTGTCATTCAGTTCGAATTGAAAACTGCTCCCAGGAACGAGATCCGTTGGCTGGGAGACAGAGCACTCTTGGCGAAGTTGATCCTGAGCCCAAGGCATTCTAAATGGCTGAGGAGGAGGGACCTGTGGGACAGTAGCTTGTCCACTGACTGTGCTAGAACGAGCCAATCGACAATGTAGTTCAGAAGGCGGATTTCACAGAAATCCTCCGGTGCTTTTTAAAAAGGCTAAATAATGGGCCAATCACAATATTAGTTGAGAACTTTAAAAGGGCAATTTAGCTGCAGCTCTGCATCGATTCAAATAAATTTTGTCCTCAAAAGAGGCAGTTTTCCTACATTTTAGTCCTAAAAAAATCTGATCAGGGAGGAGAAACAATAAAACTTAAAGCAGGTGTCGCATTCAAAAAAACGGTTTATACAATTATTTGTTTAGGTTTTTATAGTAAAAGAAACATAAAGTGGTTACTGTATATATAAATGTATTTTATTTTGAAGTGCAAATTGTTATTTTAGAACAAACTCATTTTTTGTTTATTATTGTCTAAAAATGTTTTGCTGTATCTTAATATTAAAGCACTGCTTAAAACCTAACAGGGTTGTATTTAAGTGCTGTCAAACGATTAATTGTGATGCTATGCATAATAATTTTAAATTTATAAACACATACATGTAAATATATTTAGGAAATATTTACGTATATTTATTTATATTTAACAATAATTTAAATAATATAATTGTATGTGTTTGTGTTTGTGTTTATAAACACAAAATTAGTACACACATACACAGACATATATTATTTAAACGCAAAATTTTATTTTGGATTCAAATAATTGCGAATAATCGTTTGACAGCCCTAGTATTTACACAACAATATTTAAGCTTTAATTATATAAGATATGTTCGATCGTGTCAGTTTTCTTTCAGGTCCCCCAAGTTCAGTATCTCGTTCTTTCTTTCCTTATCTCATTCACAACTAGAGAACCTCTATAGACTGCGACACCCGCGCTGCGCCCCACAGAGCAGTGTGGATGGTCTGGAAGACATGGAGGTAAGTCTCTGCTATCCTGCTTCGAATGATTGTCTCACTATCACTATCTTCTACTTCATCTCCTTCTCTCACTCTCCCGCAGAAGAAGTGCAGAACACAACTGCTCATCTTGGTGATTCATGGAGGTCACATCTTGGATTCGGGAGGCGGCGACCCTGGCGGGAAGGCGGGCGACGCTGCCACCATGGCGTCAGTGTTGGAGCGTGTGGCGCGGGCTCACTTCCAGGCCACCGCTGACAGCATGCTGGTCAGACTGGTGCCCTGCCCATCGGTGTGCTCTGATGCATTCTCCCTGGTCTCAAAGTAAGAGGGAAAAACAACTGTTAGGGCGAGATATGCTAATTATTACTCATAATTATGCTAAATCAGTCATGCTAGCAAAGTGACTAATTTATCATTTAAAAACACATGAACCTCTCAACCTTGTATGGGCGATATATTCATATTTTTTAGAATTACACACTTTAACTTAAGTACCTTCTCATTTGAAAAAGTTTTGACTTTAAATAAATAAGTACTTATTATTGATAGTAATAGTACTTTTAAAAATATATTTAAAATAACGTACACTGACATGAGGACTTCTTCCCATGTCTTACTCACCCTCAAGGCTTCCTATTTATATGACTTTCTTCTTTTAGAATAATGCAGTTGTAGATGTAACACCTCCATGGGGTTGATTAAGGCCTTCTGAAACGAATCAATGCGTTTGTTTAAAAGAAACATCCATATTTACGATGTTATTTATGCAAATGTCTTACTTCCGTTAGGCCCAGCTTCAGATATGAGATGAAAGACTTGCAAATGCATCTTTGTATTCCCGCAAGAGTTTGCAAACAGCAGAACATTCATCACAGGTCCTGTTTGATAATCCCGCACACGCAGTAATGAAAAGAACACCCGACATCCTACAGCAGCAGTAATTGAATTCGGTACCCGACCCCTACCCTATTTTGACAAAAATGATGCGACCCGCATTACATCTAATGTAGACAAACCATTTATTTTCTCACGCTACAAGCAACAAATATTAGGAATTCCTGGTTAACGCATTTTTAAACATGTAGTACCTTAAAATTGCAGAGTTTCGGGAGAGACAACCAGGAGTGAATCCAAAATATTGTTAGCTAATAGTAGCTATTCTATGTTTGATTAGTGATCTATGAAATGTGTATTGTTCAATGTGATATTAACAATAGTTTCCCTTACCTTTTTTCTGTGAAATTATACCAATTTTTAGTTGATAAAAAATACATATAAAAAATACGGGTCGCAAAAGGATAAAATCTAAGCACACTCTTTAGAAAAAAGAATCAATTACTCTCCCTACATAAATTATTAAAAAAACACCAAAGAAATCTGTATTCTAGAGTCTTAGACCTTTCCAGTGATATATAGTTATGTTTCGATTAGAATTTACTTGCACAATATTGAGGCAAACTGAGGTGTCCCGTATACGGAACGGGTTACAGTTATCCCTTGGGTGAATGTGGCTGCCTGTTATATAATATATGTAGCATGGTGTTGCATTCATGCCACATGGAGTCAATAGGCCCTTTTTTCATGATCTAAGCGCATGGCGCAAGTCCACACAGGGTGTTTCCGAATTCACTTTTGCTAGTTTAACGACGGAAAAATGGTCGGCATTTCTAATCCGGCCACATGGTCTAAACTGGTTGCCCCAATTCTCGGTGTGTCTTGGGCGTAACATGCAGTAAACCAATCAGAGTCTCATCTCTCATTACTTTTAAGAGCCAGTTGCGCTCGCGCCATGGCGGATCGGCTATTTACACGGCAGAATTTGCAAGAGCAAAGACTGGACGCTTCTCTAGAGAGCAGAGACATCCATAGGACAAGCCAGATTTTTATTATTATTTCTAAAATAATCATCTTTTACATTGTACTCCATTAATTATTATATTTGGCATGTTTGTGTGCTGCGCTTCCCTCTGTGTAATAAATAAAGTGAAAGGTTTAAATAGTATAAAAAGTAAAATAACAGAAAAATATTGCGCCATTGACTTTAGACCAGGTTTGAGTCTATTTTCAGTTCCTCAAAATAACAACGCACCAACAATGCGCTTGAAAACTCCTCTTTTTTAGACCGACATGCCCATGGGCACATACATGAGCGCAAGTGTATTTGCTATTTAAACAAAGCAGGACGGGAAAATAAGAACAGCGTCGGGCTGAAACTAACAAAAACACTTGCGCTGTGCCTTGCGCCGGGTGTATGATAGGGCCCAATAAGTCCAAAATTGCTGCCATCAGCCATCACAACATTAGCCAGAGTACTGCTTGAAATTCTAAAATTAGACTGAGACTTGTTAAAATGAACCAGCTGATGACTGCCAGCATGAACATTTCAGATAAGAGAAAAAATTCTCCCTACCATGAATTCATCAAACCTGCAACACTTAGAACCCTGGAGGAAAATTAAAAAATTGAAGGTGCAGTTATTCCCGGAGTACCAACAAGGTTAATTTAGCCTTATTAGATGATGTCTGTAGAAATAAAGCAGAGCCACTCAAGCATCTCCTGTCCCAGCTCTCCTTATAAATCATCATTCAGACATGCTGAAATATCTCCTGTGTGAACACATGCAGTCAAAGCACAATGAATTTTACATGATGACATTTGGACCTTGTCTTTGTTGTTGGCCGTAATTTTTTGAGCTCAAGGGAGCACAAGCATTACAATCATTTTTTTCATCACATATATGTAAATTCATTGCTTTATGAAAGGGCTTGATCTGCATGCTCAACATGTTCCAGCTTCCAGCTAAACTATTTTTTCGTTATTGTTTTCTCTCTCTTTTTAATTCAATGAGTTTATTCATTTCCTCTCATGTTTTACACATCAGTCGTTGTGTCTCATTGAGACTTTCATCAATGTGTCACTGTTTCAATCACGGTTGCTGTTGAAACATGCAAAATATGAACATTAAGAGCATTTGAACAGCTTGATGAAGGAGTACCGCGGCGGGTTGTTAATGAAACTGCCAAATTTTGTGACAGAAGCTGGCATGATTAAAGACATAGGAGCTCTAGTGTGCACATTTCCTAAGGTGACGTCCTAAATCCCACCTCTGAACTGTCCTTTAAAGCACATTTAGCTAATAATACATCTTCCAATGAATTTGCTTGTTCAATTTGACTAATATTCAGATATTTAATGTCAAAGGCAACATCTGGCCATGTGTTATGTTTAAGGCTATTTATGGTTAAAATTATTATATTTTAATGTTGCTGACAGCAGGGGTTTTCAAATTGGGGTCCAGGGGGCCCCCAAAATGGGCCTCCAGAAGCAAATGACAGTACTAATACTAATTCAGCTGATGATTGTTACAGTCTCATCTGAACAAACGATATGTTGTCTTTATAATAGACATGAGGTCTAAAGGTCGCAAAAGGTTCAATATATTTTATGATCCCATCAGAAAGTTAGAAGTTTCCTTACAGATAGTGTAAGAACTCTCACAAACTCTGGATCAAACAGAGTTGACAGAGAAAGTTCATACCAAGCGTTGTGCTACAGCTGAACCTGATCTAAACCAGGTTGGGTTTGTCTGGTTTGGTCAACACAAAACTTACTCTCCAACTCAGTGTTTGTTCACCTCGCTTTGTGATACAGGCCACTGATCTCATGGGTCATGAGTTGTGTTTTGGAATCTGTACTGAGGCAACTGTTAACATGACATGATGTTGACCATCTCTTAAATGTGGAAAGAGACTCTGGAGATTGGAGACTCTGGAATGATGAATTCATACACTGCAGATAACACACAGTCCATTTTTAAAATAAGCTTGGGAAAGCCAGGGCCAGATTATCTAATGGACATTATGGGCACAGGCTCAGGCTCAGGGGCCTGACTGTGAATAAAATGAGCACAAAACATCATTTCCTACAACCTGTCACTGTTATTGACTGTTTAGATATATAAATATGAACAAAGTTCATTGGTAAATACATGTACAAATACAGAACATGTTTGAAAAACGTATAGGTCTAGCCGAAATCACCACTTTTTATTGTGTGTCATGAACAGAAACTGAAAACATGTCAATGAGAACGGCTTTATTTTTGTAAATAGTTGATATACCCTCGGGGCTGTCTTAAATCTTAAAAGGTAAGAGTTTGTTTCACATTTATTTGTGGTGTTTCCTTGCGAATTATGAATTATTTTATATTTATATAATGTTGATCAGTAACTGCCTTACTTAACCAATATTTAGCCTTCATTATTAGATAATCCACAGTGCTTTTACATACATTGCAAAATGTTTACATACCCACAAATATTTTTACTATGTTGTAATATATAGGCTAAATAAGTATACTTAAATTCTTATTAATGCCGTTTACTGTAACACATTACACGTTACATAAGCACGCGTTACATAAGAACGTGAGTCGCAAGGTGCTTGTTACACAAATAAAGTTTAACAAATGGACAAATTCCTCTTGTAGAATAATCATTGACAAAGACAGTCTGTTTATTGTTAGAAAAAATTAAGATGAAAATATTTAAGAATTGCACTTTAGAATATTCTTAAGAACGTACATTTTGTGTATTGTAATTTATCTTAAGAAAGCTCTTATATGTCCTCTTAAGACCAGTTTAGTGAATTTAGTGAATAATTATGTTAGAATCTGATGGAACTGAATTGATAGAGGTGCAGTAGTGTGTGTGCTTGCATGTGTCAATACAGTTACAGTATGCTGGGAAATGTCTTGATATTGTCGTTGCTGGTCAAGGAAAGCATTGATGCAATCGTGTGGTGTAAATCCTGTATGATTGAGGATGTAAACAGGTGTTGATATTGTCAGGTTGTGATCATAGTTTGTAACTTGTCAATGTAATCCTGTATATGATAGAGGTGTTTCATACATATAGTACCTGTAGGCTAATTTAAAACTTTATTATGCACACGTGTCCATAAGACACTTGTGCCCAGGGGCCTCTGAATTCTTAATCCGGGCCCTGGGGAAAGATACAGTTATTTAAGGAGTTGGTTGAAAAAGATGTTTATCCTCTGTACAGCAGTCTTAGAACTGGGAATTTAATAACATCCTGTGACAGGATTATCGCAATTTAACAGCAAGACTGTCCACCAATCCTTACACCAATACATTCAGTATATTTGAATTTTCATTACACATAGTATCCGGTACCCTGAGCTCACTCCATAACATGCTTTGATTTGGGATGGATTCATTCTAATTTCAAATACTGTTAAGGACTATATGGTTGTTAATTTTTAAAAATGATTTTCTCATAATAATATTTTCTTGTAGTTTGAATCCATACAGCTACGATGAGACGTGTGTATCCAGCAGCGTGGATCACTTGCCGCTGGCTGCTCTGCCCATCCTCGCCATCGCCGCACCCCATTACCAGAACGCCGTGGCAACAGTCATTGCTCGCGCCAATCAGGTTTACCGAAACTTCCTTCAGTCCCCAGAGGGCGTAGGCTTTACTGGACAGGTATAACTCAGATTTTACTATGAAGCTTCTGTGAAAATATTTTCACCAGTTTTACTTTTGAAATGCCTTTGCTTGCCTGAGGATAAAAAAATAACATCAGAACAGAAAGAAATGTCAGTCAGATGCATTAGCAAACAGAACTCTGTGTGTTTGTGTAAACAGTCAAAATGAGTCATGAAGTTTTCAGCTAAAATGAGCTGCCGGCGCATGAGCTCCAATTCAGCAAAACTTAATTCACAGTTTCACTGTGTAATTGAAGTGTATTTCGTTTTTTACTGTAATGCCACACATTGTCATTTAGTAAATCATGTCTAAAGTTACGAATGTCACAAACGTCAGAATTGTAATGCAACTAAAGCAATATGAAATATGTCATTTAGTAGAATTAAGTGTTCTGTTAAAATACTAATGTGGTTGTCACAATCTTGTATTGTGTGTTTCTTTCAGGTATGTCTCGTGGCAGACTGTGTCGGCGGTGTCCTCTGTTTTGACGCTTTGTGTTTTAGTGGTGACAAGCAGTACAGAAGCAGAGAGGACAGCAGCAACAACAGCACAGAGAGTCTGAAGGTGCAGAAGAACACAAACACACATACGATCTCCCTGAACCCGTGCCCTTCACTTCTGTTATTGAAGCTGTCTTCCATTTTGTCCATATCAGACCTAAATCCATGTTTTTCCTTGAGTAAAGCATCACATCTGCCGCTTGTCTCAGTCCTTCAGAGTTTTTACCTTTATTTCATATTTCTGAAATGTCATCGGACTTTCCCACTCTTGTTTGTCTCATTCTCAGCTCTCGCTCACACTTTCTTAAAGGGGCAGTTCATCCAATAATGAAAATGTCATCATTTACTAACCAAAATGTTATTATTCTTCTGTGAAACACAAACAGTATTTTAGGATTAGATTAAAGCATTTGTTTACCATACTTGGCTGTACGCTGTAAAACTTTGATTTGTTGTTTCAACAAAAGATCAAGTTAATTCAATATAAAAAAATTGTTATTACATGAATTTGGTGCAAAATTGTTTTGATAACTAATATTTTTAAGTTGAACTAACTAAAAATGTAAAGGTAGCTAGGTAACATGATTTATTAAGTTAAAACAACAAATTATTTTTACAGTGTACCTGAAAAATGTATTAAATCTTTAGTACATGTTAAGTAGAGATGCACTAATACAAAATTTCTCCACCGATAGCCGACTATCAAGGGGTGCGTTTCCCTGAACAACGGCATAACTTGCTGGTTAACCACCATTGTACGATGCATCGTTGGGGAAATTAACATTGTAGTTACGACTGTTTCCTGAAACCGTAACTCTGTCGGAGATCAATCGTTTGAACCAAGTTGGTTCAGCAATCTAGTTGATGACGCCACATAGGTGGTGAAGTAATGACGTCTTATAATTAATATGTTCAAGATCGAATGAATGTCAGATTCTTGCAGTAAAAAGATACATACGTTTAACGGAGACTTTTGTTATCCTATTTTGGTTATCTGTTGTTTTAATTCACGATATTTCATTCATTCATAAGTTTCCTCCTACGTCACTCCGCCCAGGGATTGCCCTGGGTTACAGAGCACATAGGTCCGTGCACATGCACACTTGTCAGAAAACAGCGCTTGTATTTTCTAAACAAGTTAAAAGATGTAACATTTAATTTGTATGTATTACGAATGATAGTTGAACCATTGAACTATGCTGGAATGACAGAACTTGCGACCATAGTTGGCCAACAATGCTTTTGGGAAACGCAGCCCAGAATGATATCTGCCTATACCGATTATGATAATGTAATTCATATTTCATAACTTTCTGAATAATATTCCTGTTTTAGACAACATCTGCTGTTTCCAATATTACTCCCAGAACATTGATTCTCTGTAGTCCTGTCCTTCTTAGGTCCTGATGCTTATGGTTTAATAAAAGCGCAGTCATCTATGCATATGGCAGTGTTTGATAAAAGGACAACACATGGCACATCAGCTGGTCACCAGATGCCTCAGTGCAGCTCAGGACTCAATTCACTGTTATAGATGTGAATATTGAGTGCTGTGGTTTGTGGAGCAGGACTGAAAAGTTAATGACAAAACACATGTCCAATTTAATTGTCATTTTTATTAATAGATTATTTTTTGTTTGGTAGCCTTGGCAGCTGCTGTCATTCTTTTCTCATATGGATTGATTTTTTATAAACAGGTGTACAGTATACGTTTTATTTATAGGTCACATTAAAGGGATATTTCAGAGGCAAAACAAAATGACACTCACCCTCAAGGAATCCCAGGTGTACATGACTTTCTTCTTTCAGGCGAATGTAGTCAGAGTTACAAAACCATTTATCCTTTTTCTTCCAAGCTTTAGAATGGGAGTGAATTGTGGATGAGTTTTTGAAGCTTCACAAAGTGCGATTAAAGAACTGCTTGACACGGCTTCATGGGGTTATTAAAGGCCTTCAGACACGAATCGATGCGTTTCTTTAAAAGAAATATCCATATTTACAACTTCATAAAATGTAAGAAGGTCTTGTAGAATGAATATATATTGGGTTGTTTTACCATATGTCAAACCCAGGCTTTAAGTCTAAAAGTTGTCATAATAAACACCAAAAATTCTTCATTAGTCATTGCAAGATTGATTTTTATCATTTAATCTCAACCAACAGCTTTTGTGCATCATAAAGTTGTATTTAAACTCAAAGTACTTGGTTATCAAAGAGAAAAAGTGTAAAATGCTGCATTATTATTTGTATATTACTACTTTGATACCATTTCCATACGGTGCAGCACAGAACATCAGTTGTGAGGTTCATTGTTTTTAAGTCGTTCAATTGTGAATGTCTTGCAGGAGAAGCCAGATGTTGTGAACTCTCTCAGTCCTACTCTGAGAGGCAGTAAGCGGTTGAGTAAGAGTAACATTGATGTGTCGAGCCCGTGTGACGTGCTGTCTGGAGTTCGTCATCCTCTCATCCGCAAGCAGAGCGACTCGTGTGATGCAGACGTGGCCAGCGGTCAAGGTGATGTGTTTCTCAGCAGGTAAGATGTATAGCATTGGCTATCAAGGCTTCATGTTGTTTAAAAAAATAACACCATAAAACACTATAACTGATAACATTAGTATTTGCTTTCTGGCCTAAATCAATTCGACATGCCTTAAGTATCACTTTTTCCATTTCGTCGTTATCCATTTCTCACTTTCATTTTAATTGAATTTCACTTGTCCCAGAGGACTAACGTCTGATGACACAGGGGGGACGGATAAATTGGCAGGGGACGGATATAAGAATAAAGAATGAAATATGCCTTGGAGTCCAGTTACTATTTCAATTATTAAGAAATGTAAAAAGTATGACAGCTGTAAGTCTACCGAGAGCGGAGCATGACCATGCATGAAGGAGACCACCAAGAGACCAGCAACAGCTCTGATGGAGTTATAAACCTCAGTGAACCAGATTGGAAAGACAACAGGCGTTTTACCAGTCACAGTTTAACAAGACACAGGCGAGAACCGAGAAGAAACCAATGTTATAAAATGCCATATGAAATTTCAGCTTGGAAGAAGGCATGTCGGAGACTCTGAAGCCAGCTGGAGGAAGATTATGATATTATGAGACCAGAATTGAGCGCTTTGGGCAAGTACTGCACATCAGCAGAAACACAACATCCAGAAAGCGTGATGGTGGCAGATTGTCTGCAGTAGGCCCTGGAGGAATGTAGAATATGGAGGATAAATCAATGAAGTGCAATACAAAGAACTGTTGGGGTAAGGCCAGTTGAAGACACCCATGAAATGAGGAAGAAGTTTTTTTTAATGTTAATTGGATTGGCCAAATCAGAGTCTTGATCTCACGCCAATGGATAATCTCCATACAACCTGACTAAGCTTGTACAAGTCTACAAAGAATAATAGACATGGGCTCCATACAGACTTAGGAATGCCACTAACGGGATCGTTCACCCAAAATCAACAATTCAGTCACTATTTATTCATCCTCATGTCATTGAAAACCTGTACATGACATTTTCTTCTGCGAAACAAATAAGAAGATACTTTGAGAAATGTCTCAATGGTTTTGTGTCCATACAATGGAAGTCAATGGGGGCCAGTGTTGTTTGGTTACCAACATCCTTCAAAATATCTTTTTTGTGTTCTGCAGCAGTAATAAAGTCATTCAGGTTTGGAATGACATGAAGGAAAAAAGGATTATAATTCACTTTATAAATAACTTTACTTATTTTGTTGTCATCCGCTGTTCAATGTTGTAAAACAAGACAACAAGAAAAGCTTGGCATGGTAAATAAACAGGGATTCCATTCTGGCCTTAATGATAAACATTCATAGACATCCTACTTTTACGTTCCTTACAGCATGGTGTAAACAAATGTGGATTGGCATGAATGTGTGCTTGAAATGTGCTGATGCGTTTAGTTGTGTTGTTGTGAATTTACTGTACACTAATAAACTAAAAGTCTGAAAAAGCAAGCATAAAAAACACACTATTCACTGTTCAAAAAAATATTGGAAAAATACATTGTGTCGGAATGATTGAATAATAATGAGATGATCAGATTCAGATGGAATGCTTTGGATTTTTATTTGGTTTATGAAGTACGCAACAGGATTCACACCATGCTATACGCACGTTTGTCCATCTTTGGATGACTTTAGCCTCGTTTCTTCTCCATGCTTCTGTGATTCAGTCTATTATTTAAAATGGTTTTGTGACAAAATACTTGCATCTGTGGAGGACATATTTATATAATTTATATTAAGAATTATTACACACAACTCAAGAATGCAGGATAAATCGTTTTTGAAGATCTTGCTTTGCCATAAATCTTTTAAAGCGTGTCATAGGCCTCTTTGAAGACATTAGCATTAGAAGAAAGCATAAATTTTGGATTATGATTAATCATTAATAAAGAGTTAATAATAAATGAAGATAACTTACCATGCCCTGCTGTCTCACAGTCTGTCTCAGGACGATCAGTACGGCTCCATGCATCCTCTCAATCCGGGTTGCTTTGAGTTTGAAGTGTCGGACTGTTTTATGCTGGGCTGCCCGCTTGGTCTAGTGCTCGCTATGAGGAGGACAGTGTTACCTGCCTGTGAGGGTACAAGTCACACTTTCTCTTCCGCACACACACAGATTCAATTTTTCATTTTGAAGAAGTAAAAAATTGACATTTAATTTATTCCTTTTACCCTGTCTATTCTGTCAGTGACTCAGCTCCGTCCGGCTTGTTCTCAGATTTTTAATCTCTTCTACCCATCCGATCCCTCCGCCTCACGACTGGAACCCCTGCTGCATCCAGTTCTCACCCAGCTGCCCCCGTTTCCGGTTCCCCGCTACCAGCGTTACCCTCTGGGTGATAGGCGCTCATCTCTCATTGGTAAGAGCCTGATTTCACATTCATTAAATGTCGAAAGCTCAACTAGATCTTTAGTGGTTGAGCAATAGCAATGCCAATGTCATGAGTAAAACCCCTAAAAGAATTCACATTGTCATATTTGATCGTTTGATATCTTGTTTAGCACAGTTTTAAATGACTTCTTACCTTGATAGATGATTGAAAGTCAGGCTTTTGTTCTCCATTAAACTTTACAACTTAACTTGCAAAGTGGTCTGCAGTTTTTTAGGAAATTTCTAAAGTTGAAACATATTAATAATTCACCCTAAGAGACGTGACATTTTTGGCGGTTTGCTGTTTTTAAATGATGCATGCATGCTGCGTTCTGATGGGTAGGAAAATCCTGAAATTGGAGTTATATGCAGATGCTTTATTAATATATATTACAAATTAAAGTTGCTATTCATGTGGGGTTTACTTTCATCTGAGAAAGACATGAGCATGAAATTTTCTCCTGGCATGACAACATTAGAAACAGTGATCCTATAATCCTAAATCCTTGTTTAAATGCTTGTATATTTCATTCTGCTGTATAGCAAAATCCCTCTGGATTTCACAAGAGCTGGTAATCTTAAAAATCACTCTATATTTGGTGAAAACTAATAAACATTTATTTACAATTTTTCATTACAGGTTATAATTATAAAACATTTGAAGACCTTTTTATCCCAGTATCCACAACTTACAAATGTGGTCTTAACTTGCACTTCAGACCTGAGCAGTTTTCAGCAGTTTGGCTTTCCAAACTGACCTTTCGTGTTAAGCCCTTCATAGCCATTTCCCACGTTAAATGGGGTCACAAATCTGAAGTGTTTCCAAGCGATGTTCCCCTCCGATCTCTTCGGGATGATCAGTATTCTGTGGTGTTAGTCAGCATCAGTCTGTGTCAGAAAGTGTTCTCGAATTAGTCCCATTATGCAGGCAGGCAGAGGTCACATCAGCTGAAGAGAGAGTCTAAAATGGAGCAGACATTGAATGCCAGGAGAGAGAAAACACATTTAGATGCTCACAGATCAGCTGGCTTTGGGAAGGAATCAAATTAAATCCTTAACACGTCATTAATTTTACAAAATGTTACAAAACATTTTCAACATTGCCACACCAAGACCTGGTTTTTCTATCTTACATTTGTTTGTTTTTCCCTTCACATTTAAGAATATCTGCTTTTTACTGTAGTTTTTGTATTTATTGTATTGTATTTATTTATTTCTGCTCAAAGCTGACCTGGCGCTCAGACGTATGTCAGACGGCAGTGTTTATGTAGACGGAACAACAATACATTCTTGTGGAGGAAGCGGGTCGCGCAGGGGTAGCAATCGAACCATCCCGCACGGCCCTGAGCGAATCGAACCTGCCCTGAGCGAGCCTGTTAGCATCTCCAACAGTGAGTCTTACAAACAGTGTGTCCTTGAATGTTGGTCCTAGGTTCTATATTGATTTTAGTCTGTTCAAATCTGTCATTCATCTCTGTATGGAGGTCAAAGGCTTTTATAGATACTGAGATATATAGACCACCTATATGTCATTCAGGCATTAAAAATGTATCAATTAAATTGTGCAGTCGAATCTGAATTCTTCCCTTTTTCTGTTTCTTTCAGTATGTAATAGATGGTGGGGCTCAAAGCGATTAGATTACGTGCTATACTGTCCAGATGTGCTCACTACATTTCCCACTATAGCGCTGCCTCACCTGTTTCATGCTTCATACTGGGAGTCCACAGATGCTGTAGCTTTTATTCTCAGACAGGTGAGTGTACATGTTACAACAAACACCAGTTCCGCTACAAAATACAAAGATCTACTACAATGAAAATTTTATTTTGTATAAACTTCATATTTTTTATGATACATTTTTAATAAATTCTTAAAACAAGATACAAAGGTTTTCACCATCCTGATAGGTCAGATGTCAAAATTTGGTTGTTTAAATATCCATGTGAAGCCTCGCTTAAAGTTTTTAAAGCATTTTTTGTGTGTTTTTACTGTATAGTTTTCTATAGTCAGGCTAGTGAACTTTCACATGCATAATTGTCCACATTCCTCATAAATGGCCACTTCTGGTTTGCATATTTAAATTCACAGAAAGTATGTTGTCTATCAATTTTCTAATGTTTGGACTCTATCATCGGGGGCTTAGTAAAATATTAACAGATGGTTCAGTATATTGATACGTTGTCTGAGAATTTACATTTCAATGTCACATCCATAACAGTGAAATTGCACAGATTACTAAAAATGTTTAGTCTTGTTTCCCCCCAAAAATATCCAAAATAAGTTAGAAGTGGAGTTGTAAAAATAAAAGTTTCAATCAGCTTAATTTGAAAAATAATACTTTAATAACTTAATAACATTTTTCTTGTCAAGTATATTTGTAGTGGTAAACAAGAAATAAATTATTTTTTGCAGTGATATATAAAACAAACAATTTCTGCTATTTCTGCCATCACTAGCAATATGATAGCCATTTCTGTGCAAGACTGAAATTTTGAGTACATTTCTAGCACAGATGGGATTAAAATATGTCTCTCCTGTCTTCATTGCGACTAAAGTCAGTCTATCCAAGACTTCTATTGTTAGGAGCTGCCTGTAAACAGATCGATCAGTATACACTCCTAAAATTGGAAAAATACTGGCACAGAAACCGCTTCCTCTTCATGTTGGCTGTATATAGTATATATTGAAGGACGTAACGTAGAGCCTTTGAACAAGATCAATATAAATACACCAGTATCAGTCCAGCCAAATTATTACTTTTTTAATTAAAAATGCTCTCAGTGTACATTGGGTCGGACCTCTCGACATATACCAACAAAATACAATAGAAATACTGATGTTATTTTACAGTCGAGTTGATGTTTTCTCTTTTTAAAGCTGCAATCTGTAACCGTTTTTGGTTAAAAATAAATAAAAATCTGTTATTAAGTGTACATCAATAACCATTGTTGAAATATTTAAAATGTTGGAATTTGTCAGTCTGTGGTCAAAGATAAGGATGTAATTTAACCTGCAATTCTATGTTTCAACCAGAGATGGAGATAGAGATGCAAAAGTAATTGATAGCAGCTTTAAATCTCTGAAGTATCACCAAATGATATTGCAAAAGTAGTTTTGTATTCAAGTGGAATTTACAAAGCTAAACAGCAACTTTAAGCATAGGTGCCCCAGCTGAGCAAAATCCATCGAGATGAATGAATGAATGCCTGAGACTCACGTGCGTTTGTAACAACTCACACGTCGATGAGAGCTCTACAGGGACGCTGTGTTAAACAACGGTCGCTCCTTTGTGCTGCCTCCTGAACAAACAGAGAAAGACGAGAGAAGGCCAAACAGCACAGACTACATAATGATTCTGAAATGCGTCATCCAGTTACTATATTTGGAACGTGCATTGATCCAGCCGAATGATATGAAGAATCACAGCTCTTATGTCTCATGTATTTAGCAAATGTTGACTTATGTCGTAGAATCGATGGCAAACCGTTTAAAAATGGAGGAGATTTAAAAACATAAGTGACTGTGTCATGTTTCTGCTCAGGTGATGCGGTGTGACTGTCTGAAGGCTGGAGAGGCTGATTGTTCAGACATGATGCCCATCTCTCCCTCAAGCCCACGTGAGAAGTGGCTTCGGAGACGGACGCATGTCAAACTACGGGTAAATGTCACCAGAAATGATCTTCGATCTCTCGCAAATTGCAAAGTTGATTACAAAACGAAAGAATGTCAATCTGTGTGTTTTTTTTAAAGATTCTTCTTATTATGATCATTTTTCAGGCTAGTATTGATTGGACAAACCATTTTTCATGTTAAGTCTGCATGTGCAATTTAATAGAGGTTCCTGCAGAACGGCAGGAGATTTATAATTGGGTTATATTCAAATATTCCACCGCAGGGTGACACATGAAAAAATGGTGCTTGTTTTGTTGTGTCAGTCTAGCTGTAGGAGCTCATTAAGAGTTTTCTGAATATAATTTTTTATGATCCTCATCCTCTCGATTTCAATATTTTGCCTGTCAGTGTTGCTATTCGAGTGAGTTTGTCTAATTCATGTTTAAAGTTCTGAATCACAGGTTGCTTTCAAATACAGCTTATTTACTGTCAACACTAAATCCTCTGAGAGGTTTTTAACTACTACTTTAATAGATGTGAAGTACCTGCAAACTACTGAAGAAGAACGTTTATATGTTTGCATAATGTCTTAAAGTCAGACAATGTTGCAATAGTTGAATATTTTTTTTTTGCGCAGCATTATGTTTGATGAGTAGCCCATGTTAGCCCAAAACATGCGTCCTACCGTTTCATAGTCTACAGTTAACTCCAGGTCTGTTTTTGGCTAGTGCGTCTAATAATATAACTAATAATATAACTAATCATTTAATTTATGTTAATATGAATGTATATTATTATTTTATTGTATAATAATTGCATTAAATAAATAATTTGTTGAATTGAATTGTGTGTTCATTGTATTAAATAAACAAATTGGTTGAACAGGTCCTTAGTTTAATCGCAATTAATGAAATCGTATGGGACATTGACATCTAGCGGTTGAGATTGGTATTGCAGTCTAAATTCAAAATATTGGAGAGACAAGTTTAGCCAAGTAATGGTTTCTTTTGATTGTTATCAGAAATAATGTACAGATACTCTATTGTTTGTGAATGTGTACCGGAAGTTAAAGGCAGTCCACAAACGCGCACAGGCGATGCAAAGTTTGTTTATGTTGGCACTTTACGATTTCAGCCGCAACAACATAAACGTTATGTGGCCCAGACTTAACTTCACAAGACCTCTGCAAAGAATCAATAACTGTTAAATAGTTTTCATTTAATTCAATACAATTAAATTACAAATAAATATAAATTTAAATGAATATCGATATAAATTAAATACATAAATAAATGGTTATATTATAACGAAACACGTGCGATCAGACACGTGCGTCCATAAAACCATCTATACATGATCGAAAATGTCTGTAATATTATATGTCTATTATATTATATAACTGTCCATAATTGTGAGAATGTTAATTGTCAGACGTTCGCTGTCTGAAACAGACTGTTTATTACTACTGTTATTATGGTTGGGATTTTTTGCTTTTATTTGTTCAGGTTCCTGTTTTGCAAAGTTCCTTAAAATTATGCTAACATCACGTGAAACTAGTGAGTTCCTCCAATAATAATTCATAAGTCTCATATGCATCATTTTCCGGAGTGTCCGAAAACCTTTCTCGATGTCATAAAGACAATACTTCCAGTTCTCCTCAAAATTGTAATTCTTTCATAATTTCTTGCCCATTTCAAACCTTAATGACTTTCTTTCTTCTGCAGAACACAAAAGAAGATATTTTGAAGAACGTTGTTAATCATACAACAGTGTTCTCCTCATTGACTTCCATTGTATAGATCAAACTCACTGAGACATTTCTCAATATATCTTCTTTTGTGTTCCACAGAGGAAAGAGTCATATACAGGTTTTAAACATGAAGATGACTAAACAATGAAAGAATGTTCAGGATTTTTTTTATCGCTTTTACAGAACGTAACAGCGAATCACAGAGTTCATGATGTCATTGCGACAGAGGATGGCCTACAGACGCTGGTGGGACGGTTCATGTACGGACCTCTTGACATGGTGACCCTGACCGGAGAAAAGGTGAGAGAGGATGATTCCTGCCCGTTATAAGAGAATCTGAATTTTTCAGTTGCTTGTAATACATCTTCATTCTTGCAGTGTTGTTGCCATAACAACGGGCCTTGTGCCTAAAATTGTTTTATTGAAACTTAAATGTGCACTTGAGTTTGAAATAAACATGTCATCTGGTTCTCAGGTCGATGTGTTTTTAAAGACTCAGTCTGGCTCTGGGCGTTGGGTGATGTTTGATACCGTGATAACCAGCAATAGCGGACGGGTCTCCTACACCATCCCTTCAAATAAAAGACTTGGCTTGGGGGTCTACCCTATCAAAATGGTGGTCAAGTAAGTAGAAGAAAAATGAGAGAAATATACTTTTAAAAGTATTTGAAGAATGATTCTTGAGCTGGTTATCCATCTTTCTTTTTTCTTTATAGAGGTGACCAGACAAGCGCGGAAGCTTTTCTCACAGTGTTGCCGAGAGGAATGGACTGTGTTGTGTTTAGCATTGACGGCTCCTTCGCTGCCAGCGTCTCTCTGATGGGCAGCGATCCCAAAGTCCGTGCAGGTGCCGTTGATGTGGTCAGGTAAATGTTTTTTTAACCAGATATGTTGGAATCCCTCATATCTAACGCACAATTGAGTGGACCATGTGTTTGATTCTTCTTTAGACACTGGCAGGATCTTGGCTACCTGATCATCTATATCACTGGTCGTCCTGACATGCAGAAGCAGAGGGTCGTGTCCTGGCTCTCTCAGCACAACTTCCCTCAGGGGATGGTCTTCTTCTCTGAAGGTCTCGTTCACGACCCCTTGCGTCAGAAAACCCTTTTTCTCAAGAGTCTGGTGAAGGAGGTCTGTCCCTTTTGTGGTATATTTTGTACATTTTGTAGTCATTCTTTTGGGCTTTAATCAACTTTGCTCATTTGTTGTATGCAACCTGATCTCATGGGAATTCGTAACTATTTTTCTAGGTGGCTAATTCGTATACATGCATGCCTTTGAATCGTACGCAAACGTACGATTACTAGAATAAAGCAATGCTGGAGCCCCACCCCTTAACCTAACAATACTGGCACAAAAGCAAACCGTACCGAAATGTACAAATAAAATCGTACGAATTCATACGATTAGCCACCTTGTAAAACAGTTGCGTTTTCGGTTTTGATGTGTTGGTTTTACGTATTTTTTTCCAAGCCATTGTTTAATTCTTTTCAAAACGGAGCTTCAGTTAACACTCCGTCCAGACTCATCAATGCAACATGCATACAATATTTTGAATGCATCTTTAATCTTTGAACATCCCTTTTGGCCCCTACTATATGTGTTGTTTATGCATGTGATTTATTTTGAATTACTTTCTGATAGCACTGTAATTAAAGTGAACGGCTTATTTTGTTAGAAAAATAACATGAAGTATTTGTTTTTTCCATCTAGTGTCACATCAAGATCAGTGCGGCATACGGTTCGATGAAGGACATGTCTGTTTATAGTACTTTGGGTCTGGCACCTAATCAGATGTACATTGTGGGCAGACCATCTAAGAAGCATCAACAACAGTGTCAGGTAAAATTTTACCTTGTTTGTAAGTCGCTTTGGATAAACGCGTCTGCTAAATGTATATGTAAACTACACCAGTGTGAGGGACTACACCTGTGGTCACCTGTTTGAACTGGGTGGGAATAGACAGCATACAAAAATTGGAAACGGTATTGGGCTGCGTTTCCCAAAAGCATCGTAAGCCTAAATTGATAGTAATCGATCCCCATGTTTGCCAAAAACATCGTAACTAAAGAAGCATTTGAAATTCAACGTAGATCTACGAGTGCTCTGGAGTAATTGTAAAGCCCTAAGTGCATCGGAAGAAGACAGATTTATGAGGTCACCTGCAGGAGAACCAGAGAATTGCGCTTAAACTTAAAACACGCCTATACGTGACTTGTCATGTTTTAATTATTTCATTTTTTTCTGTTTTTTTGTAACCTTGTGATTAAAGCTTTTCTGGCTGTTACAAACTTTATATATTACACACTGCCTATCATATGTTCCAACAACTCCAAATGCCTGATTTGCTGAGAAATTGGATTGATTAGCTCTTCCCTTTGTCGATCCCTAATCGAAAGGTTCATATTCATAATGAACACACTTTGTGCTTATTATTAATGAAGTGCTGGCAATGTATGTGTACAATAAACATTTTGTTTTGAGCTATAAAGATAGATAATCCATAGGCCCTAATAAAAACTTAACTTGAAATTTCCACCACCCAAAAGTGTTCAACAAACAAAACATGTTTTTTGATTGTAACTTTTTTATTTACCCTTGGACGATTACAGTAGATAAGTCCCATCTACACATAGAAAAAGTATAACACGTTGCACAAAAAATAAGTTAAATAACATTAAACAATATTCACCTACCACATGCACATTGGGTGAAAATAATTTGCGTAAACGTTTAAAAAACAATGCTACAAAAACGATCCATTGTACAAGGTGACATTTCCGCACCTGACAGACGTATAGCGACTCGAAAGTAGCACTTAAAGCACTGCTACGTGCGATCGCGTTAAGTGCATTGTTGGAAAACGCACGTGAAATGATGAAGAACATTCAAAAATTGCTGTTAGAATGCTCTTAAGTTCTAAGATCCATCGTTATCGGGAAACGCAGCCTGGTAATTTTCTGCAAGGACATTAGCCATTAATAACACTCAAAGATGTGGCAATTTATCTAAATAGCCAATGCACAACTTTGTTCTTAATCTTTCTTAGTTTCTAAGTGAAGGCTACGCAGTCCACCTGTCCACACTAGAGTTCGAGCACGGCTCGCGCGCCAAAAAGAACCGCATGGTGCTGCGTCAGGGATCTTTCGGCCTGTCCGCCAAGACGGACTTCCTGTCTCCATCTCCAGACTTCCTGTCGTGCAAGCGCACCCCGCTGCTACGTCGAGCCATGTCTGTTCAGCAGCCGTCCCCACCCTCCTCATCAGTCTCCACCCCCAAACCCGAGCGCGCTCTGAGTCAGCCCGAATCTCACAAAGATGGACCGGAGATTATCATCCAGACGGAAGAGCCGGAAGCAGAGGAGGAGGAAGAGGAGAATGCACAAGATGTTGTACTGTAACTCCTTTGGTTTTAGAGACAGTTTTCCTTCAGTAAGTCAACATTTCAGTTTGCATTTTACATATTCGTACTGAAAGGAATAGTTAAAAATATGAAACTCTTTCATAATGGATGTTTATATTCCAATGACGTAAACGTTCGACTTGCTTTCGAATCTGGAGACAAGCTGCATTTGGCCATTGAGGGGGAAGCAAGATTATATTATATAATATGGCTTTATTTGACAGGAGAGTATAGATTTGACGGGAATGTGGTGCGGAGAGAAGGACCAAATCAAACTAAGGTCGCCGCAGGCACAGTTGCACCAAATGTCGTTGGACTGCCAACAAAGCTATTGGCTCAGATTAATTGAATTTCTTTCTGTTTATCGAATAAACCTGAAATATAGGTGTTTTTATACTGTTTTCACAATGAACTGTTGTGGTGTTTATCAAAGATCCAGTGTATGAAATTTAGCGGCATCTAGTGGTGAGGTTGTAAATTGCAACCAAAGAGAAAATTTCGTCACGTTTTCACTTCTTTGCCGAAGGAGATAACGTAATAATGAAAATCGGCTCTGTAGAGCAGTTTGTCTGTTTAGGGCTACTGAAGAAATAACATGGTGAATTCCACGTAAGGTGACCCACAGTGTATGTAGATTGAAATAGCTCATTCCAATGTAATGAAAACATAAATTTTCTTTATGTAAGGTCTTTATACACCTCTGAAGACATAGTTATGTATATTTTATTGCATTTCTGTGAATAGATCCTCCAAAAGATGACACAGCACCTTTTAGAGTTGCATGTATACATTGGTGGCTAAAAGGGAGATCCAACTTTGGATAATTAATATATTCGCTCTTTATTTAAATATTTTATTAAAGATAAATTAAACATTTTGTATGCTTGTTGCATTGGTATGTCTGAAATGTAAACACAATTTCAGGAGGATTAGCAAATAATTACACACAATGCATAGAAGAGGTCCAGAAGAATGACTTCTAAATATTACTATACACGACAATCGACAAAAATACTACCAACATGTGTCTACATTGGACACGACCGGCGCAATTTGATGACACCAAAGACAACAGAAACTCATGAGAACCCATTATAATTTTAACTTTGTCCACTCTGGATGCAGCGCGGTGCGACAAACCTATTAAAACAAGCCATGTTTCATGTCGCGCCGGTTGCGTCCGGTATAGACAGTGTTTAATAATAATAATTTAAGAATGGAATAATAATACAATTATTATATATATTAGTGGTGGGCATAGATTAATTTTTTTAATCTAGATTAATCTAGATTAAAATGGCTCATTTGAATTCTGCCGAAGGCATTCAGAATATGTGTGCTACCCAAATAATGACTAAAAGTAAGTCTTTGAGAACGGGTTTCTCAAGCCAGGTGGCGCATTAGACCAGGGGCTCATCTCCTGTTTCCAAAATGCATCACAAACTGCTTGAGAAAGCTGTTCTACTATGATAATTGGTGATGAAAATTAAATTATGTTCAATAAGATGAACTTGTGTTTACTTCCGCATTAGCTAAGGGATGATTTCCGTTTAGGTGGTACTTGAGACTGGAAGAGCTCCTACAGTACATTTACATTTAGTCATTTAGCAGACGCTTTTATCCAAAGCGATTTACAAAGAGTGAGGGAGTAACAAGAGATGTGTCATACAGGAGCCATAATACATTAGATCTCAATACAAAGTTACTGGTTTCAACTAAAGCTAGACCACTACCTGTTGAGAGAAAGTGTTTTTTAAACCAATTCCGCATTGCACAAGGTGCAAACAACCTTAGTCTTGTCGATGTTTCTATTGGGAAGCTTCTTAAAAATTAATATTCCCTGAAACAAACCCGGCGGCTTCATAGCTGCATCCATGTTAGCACGTCACGTATGATGCGGTAATTTCACAGTAACGTTATGTTGTGTTCAGACCAAACGCGAATGGCGTGTCAAGCGCGAGTGATTTATATGTTAATGCAAAGAGGCAATAGACCTACTTGCTGCGCGAATCGCGCGAATGAAGCCCTGATTATGAGATGATGAGGCGGCTTCTGCTTCCGCGAATGACGCGAGTTGAAAAATCTCGTTCTCGCCCCGTACAGTGCAGTTAAGCTGGTATACATCCGCGCTAAAATATCAAGGTGAAAGTCATCATAGCTTGCGTAGTATAGACCCAGCTCACAACCCAACTTTGAGAATAGATTAACGGCGACATTTTTTTTAACGCGCGATAATAGTCTCACTGCCGTTAACGGCCCACCACTAATATATATATATATTATTATTAATATATATATATGTATATATATATATATAAATATATATATATATATTGTCCATTTTATACTATATACCTCATATTGATTGATTAATCATACCTGGGGGGCATTAAAGGGACAGTTCACCTAAATATAAAAATTCTGTCATAATTTATTCCCCCCCAATTTGTCCCAAATCTATATAAATGTCTTTTTTCTGATGAACACGTGTTAAGATATTTGGAAGAATGCTTGTAACCAAACAGTTATTGGCCACCATTTACTACCATAATAGGAAAAATGACAAAAGTCAAAAGGGCTCCAGAGCTGTTTGCTTTCCTACATTCTTCCTACATATCTTCTTTTGTGTTTAACAGAACAAAAACATTTATAAAGCATTTTTTTCCTACAATGGTAGTCAATGGTGGCCAAGAACTGTTTGGTTACAAGTATTCATCCAAATATCTTTCTATGTGTTCATCAGAACAAAGAAATGATACAGATTTGAACTCGAAGGCATGCCTGATAGCATGCTGACACGCTCATTGAAGATGCTCCTCTGCAGTTGTCATGGAGACACTTGTTTTGACTGATTTGAAAAAGCCCCAATTCAGATCTCCATTCATTCAACAAACCTGTGGAGATTCGCCGTGATATTTGATTTAATGCACTGACAAACACTTTCGTGCAGAGCTCATTTGAAAACGGGCCCTCATTTGGATCGGATTGCTTATAACCGAAGCAGCTCATTGGCTCACGGACGACACTGGGTCCCTTCTGGGCCGCTCTGACGCACTTGTGTTGCTCTGGATCGCCCCGTTACCCTCTCACTGCCATGGGCTCATTTACTTGCAAGTGTCTGGAGGAGACCAGGGGAAACCGCTTTATATTGGCAGGCATGATTCGGTGGAGGGGCGAGTACAAATGTCATCTCTGTTATGAACTTTAGGGAGAGGGGTTATTGGGTTCTGGAGACACTGATTGCGTCAGATGATGTTCCTGTTGGCTTGTTTCTCTTCATAGTCTAACAGAGCACAGAATTTAGGGTGAATCCTTCAGGAGTTTGTTTGAAAATAGATGTGGTCAGCCTTGAAAATGTGTGTTTATATTTTATTTATACTGTGTACATAGGCCTCAATAGACCAAATGTTTTTCATTATCTCAAAATTCACAATGCCAAAAGCAGATGAGTTTTTAAAATGTCATTTACTGTAAAAAAACAACATAATTTTACAGAATGTTTCTTTTACGTTACAGATTTACCTTTCCATGTAAATGACATTTTACAGTGGTTTACAGATGTTTATTTATTTTTGAAATACAGAAAATTTTACAGGGAAAACATTTTTTTACAGTTTAATATATGTTTTTTAACAATATTTGTTTTTTAACACATTCAAAAACTCTAAAATTATAGAAAAGACAACAAATTTACAAGAAAAACAGGGAAAACTATTTAATATATATCCTCAAATCCTGTAATTTACTTGAAAAAAGTATTTTACGGTATATTTCTCTTTCTCTATCCACAGATCCAGAACACACATTAAGATCGCATATGAAAACTGAAGAATACATCATCTCATCTTTAAACATGCATTTTGCAGCATCATAACAACCAACATTAATATTTTAAATCAATAATGTTTTTGGTGTTACAAAGTTACAAGCAAATACGTGAAAGAGGCGTGATGAAGCCGAGTGAAAAACGCTTCACCATGAACCGTAAGAGATTATTTTCTTGAGTGGTAAAATGTCTCCACAGGTTTTATGTGAAGGTAACCATGGACATGAACACCTGAATCTCATCTATTTATAGCAGAGCTTTGTGTTCTTCAGAGCTCTCTGGTGACCTGCACCCTCCCCCAGATGATCCGGCACGTCTGGATCTTAGAAGACTGTTTTCTTTTGGGTTTTAATTAGGCTTGAAAAAGGACCTTAGATTGGGGATCGTACAGATTTCTGTAATAAAAACATTCAGCAAGATATTTATTTGACTTTTGTGTGCATGTTTACATTTTTTTATCAAAAATTTGCCTCACATTAATTCCCTCATTCAATGCGGCATACTCATACATTATGTAAAGATTATGAACTGTACTGTTGCCTTCATTTAGGATGCAGTACGTAATAGTAATGTATTGCCAGTGCAAACACGCCATGCTGTGATTTGATGTTTATAGCACTTTCAGAAAGAATCGCTTCTTTTATGAACATAAGTGTATTGCACAAACCTGTATATAATTGTATAAATGTATTTCATAGACAGTGTAATTTAATGTTATAAAATGTATCTGGTGAAATTAATTTGTCAAGTTATTTATGAGCACAAAACATAAGTTCTTAAAGTTTGCTAGGAGACTACGTGAATTTAAAGACCCACATAAGTGGGTTAAAATGCAAAAAATAATGAATGTGTTGATCCACTAAAAAATAAAGTTAAAGTGATAGTTCACCCAAAAGAAATTCTGTCATCATTTACTCCCCCTCTTGTCATTTCAAACCTGCATGACTTTCTCTCTTCAGCAGAGTGAAAAAGAAGATATGTTAAAGAAAGTTGGTAACCGAACAGCACTGACCCCCATCCAATTCTATGGACAAAAAACCAATGCAAGTAAATGGGGTCCAGTTAACAACATTCTTCGAAATATCTTCTTTTGTGTTCTGCTCAAGAAAGTAAGCCCTATAGGTTTGTAATGACAAGAGGGGATGTAAATGATGACAGAATGTTCATTTTGGGGTGAACTATAACTTTAAGTATGTTTGCTCAAACATTTCTAAATATAAATATAAGAAACAAATCTTAAAAATATTTTTTGTGATTTAAGAAGTTTATAATGAACGACAGGGATGACTATGCAGTTTTTTATTAAGTATAAAATGAACTCTGCTGTTCTTGACACATTTGCAAATCATTGAAAAACTTAACTAAAAAACTACACTCAGCAAAAAAAGAAACGTCCCTTTTTCAGGACTGTGTATTTCAACAATAATGTTGTAAAAATCCAAATAGCTTTAAGATCTTCAATGTAAAGGGTTTAAACAATGTTTTTCATGCATGTTCAATTAACCATAATCAATTAATTAACATGCACCTGTGGAATGGTCTTTAAGACCTTAACAGCTTACAGAGAGTAGGCATTTAAGGTCACATTTCTAAAAACGCAGGACACTAAAGAGACTTGTCTACCGACTTTGAAAAACACCCAAAGAAAGATGCCCAGGGTCCCTGCTCATCTGCGTGAACGTGCATTAGGCATGCTGCAGGGAGGCATGAGGACTGCTGATGTGGCTAGGGCAATAAATTGCCATGTCCGCACTGTGAGACGCCTAAGACAGCGCTATAGGGGTGCCATCTGATCATCCTCGCAGTGGAAGACCACGTGTAACAACACCTGCACAGGATCGGTACATCCGAATATCACACCTTCATGACAGGTACAGGATGGCCACAAAAACTGCCAGAGTCACACCAGGAACACACAATCCCTCCATCAGTGCTCAGACTGTCCGCAATAGGCTGAGAGAGGCTGGACTGAGGACTTGTACGCCTGTTGTAAGGCAGGTCCTTACCAGACAACACCAGCAACAACGCCACCTATGGGCACAAACCCACCTTCGCTGGACCAGATAGGAGTGGCAAAAAGTGCTCTTCACTGATGAGTCACGGTTTTGTCTCACCAGAGGTGATGGACAGATTCGTGTTTATCGGCGAAGGAATGAGCGTTACACCGAGGCCTGTACCCTGGAGCGGGATCGATTTGGAGGTGGGGGGTCCGTCATGGTCTGGGTCGGTATATCACATCACCATCGGACTGAGCTTGTTGTCATTGCAGGCAATCTCAATGCCTTGCGGTACAGGGAAGACATCCTCCTCCCTCATGTGGTACCCTTTATGCATGCTCATCCGGACATGATCCTCCAGCAGGACAATGCCACCAGCCATACTGCTCGTTCTGTGCATGAGTTTCTGCATGACAGCAATGTCAGTGTTCTGCCATGGCCAGCAGAGAGCCCGGATCTCAATCCCATTGAGCACGTCTGGGACCAGTTGGATCGCAGGGTGAGGGCTAGGGCCATTCCCCCAGAAATGTCCAGGAACTTGCTCACTTGCTTACATCTCACAGCAAGAACTGACAAATCTGGTCCAGTCCATGAGGAGGAGATGCACTGCAGTACTTCAAGCAACTGGTGGCCACACCAGATGCTGACTGGTACTTTTGATTTTGAGCCTACCTTCATTCAGGGACACATTATTCTATTTCTGTTAGTCACATGTCTGTGAAACATTTTTAGTTTATGTCTTATGGTGTTGACTCTTTTAGTGTTCATACAAATATTTACACATTAAGTTTACTGAAAGTAAAAACAGTTGAAAGTCAGAGGACGTTTCTTTTTTTTGCTTAGTTTATTTTGACATGTTTTACAATGTATTGATCACTATTATAAGTATACCATCTTTGATTTTGTGCGGTAAATTTCAGTTAGTAAAATTACATACTTGCCTTTAATGTAACATGTGAATAAAACTAACAGTCCATAATTTACTCAGTAAAGTCAAAGCACGAAAATACAGTTATTAAAAATCAACTAAATAGCTTAAAGGTTAGTAAACATAGTAACATTTCCCACAGGCGAGACTATCTCCCGATATCAGTTTAGTGTTAGGAACTGATATTATTACAAAACAAAGGCCTATACTCATCATCTTTAACAATATACAGCCCTAAAAAACCCTCTTCAGAACTGCTTGTTCTCTCAAATCTTGACGGCTACATATTTATTTAGAAAATGCATATTTGGTATTCACATTTTTTTTCCAAAGTACATGTTTCATGGCTTTTCACAGCAGAAATAATTTAGAGTACTAAATTTCCCATTGAATGTGCATTAAATTCTAAAAAATAAGCAGCTTCCATATGATGATACAGTATCTTTCCAACAAAAGTCACCCATTACAATGAACACTTAAAAGACACAGACAGTCAAGAATAAGAAATGTGACCTCTTCAAAGTACTACATGAGGTCTCTGCTCACACACACACACACATAGAAAACATACATGTATAATACCATAAGAAAAAACGTAACAAAGATCCTTTTTCACGGGGCATTGCGGGTGTTTGACAGTGTTGCATCAGTCCAGCGGCTCACTGCCTGCTGCATGCGTTTCGTCTGCTTGCGAATAGAAGTCCGGGTCAGTCCACTGGAAACATTGTCTTTGGTGGAGCTGTATCCCATGGTCATGACTGTTTTGTAGTGTTCCACCGCCTGGATCCTGCAGACACATCAATAAATGTTACAGCATTACATGAAGTAAAAAAGAGGTGTTTGAAGGTTAACATAAAGGTTCAAGTGATATTTCACCCAAAAAAAATTATTCTGTCAATTACACCCCCTCTTGTAATTTCAAACCTTTATGTCTTACTTTCTTCTGCAGAACACAAAAAAATATATTTTGAAGAAAGTAGTAGCCGAACAGCACCGGTCCCCATTCACTTCTATTGTATGGACACAAAACCAATGCAAGTGAATGGGGACCAGTTATCAACATTCTTTAACGTATCTTCTTGGTGTTCTGCGGAAGAAAGAACCGTGCAGAAATGATGACAGAATTTCATTTTTGGGTGAACTATCACTTTATATTCAGACATTATGTATGTAGCAGCAAAGTTTGGCAAGATGGGGGTTTTCCTATCATGCCTGCTAGAATCTCCCATCTAGTCTAATAGCTAAAACATGCAGATTATAACACTTAAGACCAGACCGGCGACATAAAGCATTCATGCTTGCACAAACACACAGCCACAACGACTACGTACTACGGTATAAGTACTGTACATTTGCATTTATATTAACCCTTTTTAATACAGTTTCAACCAAGAGGGACTTTACCTCAGTTTTAATCCATGAGACGCGAGTCCCTGAATCTGTCGCTTGCAGAATAAGAGAGAAAATATAATTCAAGACACTGCATATTAATACACCCGAAAGCCTTTTACACTGCTTTCCTTCACTCCAACAAATGGGATTTTAATCAACTATAAAAAAAAGGTTTTAAATAAACCTTTAGCATGATTTATCAAAACTGCTTTCCCAGCAAGGAATGAGAGTTCAGTCATTTGAAAATCTTGGCGGGAGGAAAGTTATGTGTGGAATTCAAAAAGGAGGGGGAAGAGGGCCCTTCAGATAAAGAGGAAAAGCTGGGAGATATTAAAAGTTACAGCACGATAAATATCGCGTCTGCAAGGTCTGTTTCACAACCCGATGAACCAAAGCTTAGTTTTGACAAACCCAACATCTTATAGAAAGAAACGAGGACAACAAACCTTCACATTAAAAAAGCATTATAATAATAAATCGAACAGTCAGGCTCTTAATCAGTTCCACCATGTGCTTCCTATTAGACGACAATTCTCTGAGCAGAGCCCTCAAACTGATACAAGCGACCCACAAATTCCTTCACTAGCTTCAAGCGGACGAATGAAGGCTTTTTTAAACGAGGGTCTAGTCAGCCGTTGAGAGAGGCGGCTCCCAATAAAACAGGAAACAGCCAAATGTCACGAGAGGGAACTGGGATGACATCATGCCCGAATGACAAGACGTACTATTCCTCTAACAACCCAAGAACTAGGGCTGCACGATCATGGGTAAAATGTTAATCACGATTATTGTGCTCAGAATTTTAATCACCATTAATTAACACAATTATTTTGTCAGTTCAGAACTTTGGTTTTTAATTTCACTTCAGCATACTTTACAGCACATGAAAATGTAAGAGCCTGCTGCCATTGAACTTCATCAACGCAGTATTTCTAAGCACTCAATCAATCAACTAAACACAAAAATTCACCTTTTGTGACCTTCAGTATGAAACCTTGCTACTCCATCTTTCATTTTTTTATAAATCATTACTATTGATCATCCGTAATGTTTGTCTGTGGGTTTTTAAAAAAATATTAAAATAGTACAAATGCAGCGAAAAAATTATGGCTTTTTTATTCCCTTCAAAGTGGCCATTTATAAGATACAAGCTGTGAGCCGATTTTCTGAACTTATCTGGAATTTTGTGCTTGCTTTTAAAACATTAACGCACCGATTATGCTTTGTTAATTGTGAGAAGCATAAATCGTTATCACGGTTAAAATACGATTAATCCTGCAGCTCTACCAAGAACTGATTTTGATCAGAATTGTCCTTAATTTTATTCAATCCTCTTTGTTAAGAAAATAAAAAAGCAGTTTTTCTCACCTGTCATCTCTTCCAATAGCATCATCAAAAGCTCGAGAAAGACGCTTTAGTCTCTGGAGGCCATTTGAGACACTGTCCAGTTCTTCATCAAATTGCCTGTAATTTGTAATAAGATGAGAGTTGATGTGTACATTCATTACAGTTGAATAATACTGAAGCAATATGTTGATCTTTATTGGTTCCTTATGTGTCTTGTGATTAAAAGTAGTTCAAAAATGCTGTTTTTGGACAACTCTTATGGTGATTTATACATGGTTTCTGAACCGTCATTCAATGTCTAAAGGCTCTATTAAGATTCTTTACTTCTGTGTTACAGGAATTTGAGGGTGGGTCATACATTTTTTATTTTTTATGAGCTCTTCCTCACAGTCTATTTACAAAAAATGTTTTGACAACCATATTCAAAAACAATCCAACCAAATTAATTTATTAACCAATCCCGAAAAAAAAGGCATTGAGTCAATGCTCTAATCCAATTATACATGCATGTTCTGAATGCAGATGTGTGCCGTCTCACCTCCTCCGGTTCATCGTGTTGGGTGATGCAAAAGGACTTCTGAGTGCAGCCATTCGCACCAGCTGTCTCCTGGTGCCTCTGGACTTCACTGTCCTAACCGTGGAGTCACTGGACCCGGGGGTCTGCGCCCCTCGCTTGCTGGTTGACCGTGGAGTTCGCCTGGGGGTTATGGTGGTTCGGGAAACAGATCGTTTCGGGGTTTGTGAATAGCCTTCCTCCACGTCAGATGCTCTACCAGGTGTCATCACCAGACACTCACCACGTGACTGTCTGCTCTTCTGAAATCTCTGATTATAGGTGATGAAACGGTCAAAAAGTTCAATTGATTTTTGTTAATACCCTTTAACAAATAACGGTATAAAGGCTGACACATTGATCTGGCTGACATTTGGCAACGTTGAGATGAAGCGTACCTGACTAGACAAAATAATTGCTTTCACACTGCCAAGTGCGAGTTCAAATATGTTTGAAAATGGCCAAATTGCATGCTTACTACTATTTCTTACTCAGCAGTGGTAAAGGAGATTTCGTACACACCTGATACACGTCTCCAATTGAGTTTTTTGCTCTGCGGGTCATTTTGAGGACAACATTCGCCTTCTGGTTCGCCTGAAGTGACTCCCAGGTGGGATTGTCAGAGATGTTGGCGGTGGGCTGCACGGGTTTTAATGGCAGTCGTTTGCGCAGACTCATCCTGAGTGAGTTTAGTGAGCTGGATGAGCGCATCTTCTTAAACTGCTGCGGAGCTTCGGGTGAACAGTCGTGGTCCGACTCGTCGAGGACTGCGTGCGACCTCCAGACACCGCTCACAACATTTGACGTCATCATGTAATCCTAAAGGGAATCTAGTAAAGTTACGTTGAAGTGCATTTCATTCATTTTAGACCACGTGTCTGATGACAAATGAACCTTCGTGATTTTTCAGTTGCACATTTAAAAAGAAAATGATATACGTACATAATGTAATATAAATATACATGCATTACTTTCTCAGTGAGATTCTTTATATTTTATATAAAGTTTGTTACATAGAAACACTGTAATGTTCATTGTAAAGTGGTCTGCTCCGTGCATTGTCTATAAAGTCGAATAAACCAATATGAAAAAATATGAAAAATAACCGAGTACGACCGCAGACATGATGAAAGATAAATGAATATGAATAATGTTTAACGTTACACCACAGATTTGAGTAAACATGACCGCTGCGACTTTTGAAAACGTTTAACGTTAAGTTACGCCTTTTATAACAAACGATTTTATAGTATAGACCAATGGGAACCTAATAAAAAAACTCAAGTGACACATCAAATGCACAATAAACGTAAACATTGAAGCTTACCGTTCTGTTCACTAAACCTCAGTGTGGTGGAGTTTACTTTGTTCAGCGCGGCTGTTTGAATTTGGCGGACCGCTCCCTGTGGAAGAAAGACCCCGCCCACTAGTGTCCAGTTTCACCACTGTGATTGGCTCAGCGTGGCGTTGCGACATACTCGACGTGTGACGTAAAGGGTGACCTTTTTGTACTGGATCAGTTGCATTGTTAACAGACTCTATTCATAAAGCTTTAACTGGAAAGTGTAGAGAATGTAAAGTTAATCATGAATAAATCTTAAACAAATCGTCAAATATAATAGAATGTTGTACAAAGAAAATGTTTAAAGTGGAGAAAATGTATCAAGAATGTAATTAAGAAAAAACTTTCTCTTTCTCTCAACAGGTTTTGTTCTGGCTTTTTTTGAAACTAGTAACTTTGTATTAGCACATATTGTATTATTGCTCCTGTATGACATATCGCTTATTGCTCCCTGAACTCTCTGCAAGTCGCAATAAATGCAAATTTATGCTATTATATCTTAAATGATTTCGTTTATATATTTTTCCTTTCCCTGAGACCTAAAGGAGCGGTTTAAACAATTGAAACTTAACCAAGCATTCAAGAAATCTGAAATATAATTTACGTTTTATTTGTTTGAGCAATAAATCTGATATTCTGTGTGGATCAACATACATAGGCATCAAAGAATATAAACCTGACGACGGACAAGGAAGTTTCCTCTGTGACCATTACTTCACATTATACACAAGGTTAATGACTCCTAGGTACATTTCTATTTACATAAAAATAAATCTTTGACCTTGAGAATTTACAATGGTTTGTGATTTACGTTAACAAGTTTATATGACTCTAACAAACATGGCTGTCAGTGTTCTTGGTTGGCCATTGACATGACTGGCTCAAATAATTTTTTTAAAGATAAAGTATAATTTAGGGACAAACTCACAAGGAAATCATCTGAAAGATTTATAAATATAAACACACTTATACATGATAACTAAACAAAGGCATTTGGGTTTTCAATCAGATTTAAGAGGCATGGTGTTCCATTGACCAGAACGGTGGTACTGCATTCCAGTCAGGCATGTCTCAAATAACTCTGGTTTGGAATGCTATTCTTCTTTGAAGAGGTTTAATTTCTTTTGCAGCACTAAAAAACATAATGACAAAGAACTGTTTTTGAATGGATCGTGTGCCTCTACACCCCCTCAGGCCCAGGACAAAATTACAACACCTATGGATGTTAATCAAAAAGAATTACGCTACAGACCTTTTTGATTTTGTCCAGCCTGGAGATGATTGCTAATACAATTGTGCAAGCAACCACAACCAGTCCAGCAATCATGGGTTCTAAAGGGAACTTTAAAGTTTTGTCTAGAGAGGAAGTAAAAATTGATTTTAAAACGATAAAACATGACAGAGTATGACAAATCATATAAAGGATCCTTTAAAAACATCAAAACAAACACAAACCTTCAACTGTGATTTTAAAGATCTTGCTTCTAGTTCCAAAGACAAGTGAGATCACCTCACAGATGTACGTTCCTTGATGTACATCACGCTTAATATTTGGGATTGATAACTGAGCAGTTATGCCATTATTGGTGGTTTTGTAACTACCAGTGGTCAGATCGAGAACTTCGCCATCTTTTTTCCAGACCACAGTTACTGCAGGATTGGCATTGACATCACAGGACAGAACAACATCACTTACTTCTTCAACCAATATATCTTCAGTGTCATTAAGATAAGGGGCAACTGTAACACAGATTTATTCATGTATTTATTGCCATAAAAATTCATGTTAAGTTCAAAATAGTTTAAAGAAGCAAGCATTATTGACAAAGCAATTCAGAGTAGAATGGAACAATATTTGACTAAATCTGCCAAACTTCTAACCTTTCGCTTTTACAGACAGGTACAGGAAAAAAACTTGTGTTGATTTAATATTAAAACAATTTTTTAACCCATTTTAATTCATTTGTATTAGTAAAAATTAAACACACTTCAAAGCATACACTGTGAAAATATAAAAAAAATTGGCGAGGGGGGCACACATTTTTACGGTAAAATGACAGCTGATTCCTGTAAAATTAAATGTTTTTCTTGTAACTTGGCTTTTTCTGTAATTTTACATTTTTACTGTATTTCAAAAATAGACTATATTAAAAAACATGCAGCCTAAAACTAAAATTTTCCAAAAGCTGGGGTGCCAGAAATAAACCATAAAAATAACATTTTCCCCCGTAAAATTACTTGTTTTCCTGTAAAGGAAGTATTTTTCTTTAAGTTTTTTGACCGTGTACAATATGTAGAAAGAATTCACAGGTGTGTGGATAAATGATGGACATTTTCTCATTTCATGTTCTCAAAATAATATTTCTTTGTCATTTTCATGAAAAGATGTCAAAGATAAAACTTACACTGGACGTCGAGCTCAACAGAGCTGTTCACGCTTGCGTCCCCCTGCAGCTGACATCTAAAGATGACTCCGTTTTCCTCTTTTGTGATGGGCTGTACACACAGACTGCTTCGGTACAGTCGGTTTTCTTCTTTCAGATCCACGATGTCACCATTGCGGTACCACTGAAGTTCCATTTGGTTTGATGGGTCGACGCCAGCATCAGTGACACAAGTCAGCGTGATGGTATCCTCAATCTGTGCCTGAATGATGCTTGCAGTTGCTGACGGACATGACTCAATAGTGATCGCTGGTCAGAGTATGTTTAGTTAAACACTGAACAATTCAATCGTATATAATAATTATTTTCTAATACAGGCATAGTGTTCAAAATATGCATTGTCTCTATGGGTATTGTTAACAGAATGAATAGTCAATTCCTTCAGTTATAGTTTTTGTGTACTATATGACCAAAATCAGCAAGATGTCTAAAACTGTCTGGAATGAATTTAATTTGTTTAGAGTTTCAAAACATAAAGTGTAATTTACCTTCTACACAGCAGACACAACACAGCATGAGCACCGACACACTTAATGACAATTTCATCTTTGTACATCTGCGGACTAGTTGAAAAAAAAGAAGAAAAGATGCATTTTTGTATTGTTTTGAGTTGTTTTTCTTATACCTTCATTCCTATCAAATGGATCCATATTATTTGAGAATTACTTTGAAAATAAAATGAAATGCCTTTAAACTTGTTGAATTCACAAATCTTACAATTTCTGACAGTTGAAGTGTGGCATTTCCATGAATGGCTTATATTTTTCGCATAAAATATGTCTTAATTGCGTTCTCAGAAATTCTAAAGACTTACCAAATCTTGTGAAGAATCGCTAATGCCTGACAAAATCCAAAGGTTGCGAGAGAGGCCTGTGTCTTCACAGCAGTGGTTTATATTCTACAAGAAAGAGGCTTTACAGCACTTTACGGGACCTGAAAACACCTCCCCTCACGGTCACAGACCTTTATAACAATGTGCAAAAACAAGAAGGGTTTGGCTTTTTTAGTGGCATCTAAAACTGAATGGAAAGGATGGATAAATCTCATAAAGATACTGTATAGTCTCATAAAAACAGTTGTGATAAGAGAAATTTGGTGTTCTATAAAATGTTAAAACCCTAAAATTATTTATGCATTCTTTTGGTGGTTGCACAATATTTGATATCTGTATACTGTTTGAAGGGATTTTACAAGGTTATATTGTCTGGTGTATTTTTGTTTAATGGTTCTGTGGATTACATGTAAATTACATGCATCTATTGCCTTTAGACAATCTATTTTATCCATGAGGGTATAATTTTGAAAAGGCAATGAGGTAAAAAAAGTTTTGAAATCTTATTGAAAATCTGAGATTTTTCATTAAACCCTTAAAAATCTGTGCAATGTAAACAAAATGAAATTGGGACTGTCAAATTATTAATTTCATTCAAAATCAGAGGTAATTAAGATAATTAAAATAATGTTTTTATAAATACAAAATGAATGTGCACAGGACATAGACATATATTATGTAAACAGAAAATTTCATTTAGGATGCAATTAATTGCAATTAATCATTTCACAGCCCTAAAAAATATTTACATTCTGCATAAGTCCATCCATCCATCGATCCATTTTCTACCGCTTTATCCGAACTACCTCGGGTCACGGGGAGCCTGCACCTATCTCAGGAGTCATCGGGCATCAAGGCAGGATACACCCTGGATTGAGTGCCAACCCATCGCAGGGCACACACACTCACTCATTCACTCACACACTCACACACTCACACCCTACGGACAATTTTTCCAGAGATGCCAATCAACCTACCATGCATGTCTTTGGACCAGGGGAGGAAACCGGAGTACCCGGAGGAAACCCCCAAGGCACGGGGAGAACATGCAAACTCCACACACACAAGTTGGAGGCGGGAATCGAACCCCCAACTCTGGAGGTGTGAGGCGAACGTGCTAACCACTAAGCCACCGTACCCCCTCTGCATAAGTCAACTTGTTGAATTGTGTTGATCATTTGAACTCCTTTGAACTCTTGTCTAATAAAGCACAAGATGCTCTTTGGAACATCATCAAATCCTGCTGGGCTAAAATGCATCATCGGGTTTTACACAGACTTGTTAAGTCCATGCCAGCTGTTATGAAAGTGATGCATACTGAAGCATTCCAAAATGTATTAATTTTTATTTAAAAAAATGATAAAACAAGAAAACCAGGAAATACAGAAACCTTTTCACCAGTAGTCTCACACATTTGAACTTCTGACCGGTATCACGGTATAACAGTTGGTTAAAATTACTTTATAAATAAATAATTTTGTAAATTATCCATGTTGAAACACAGTTTTTGTCCCAGTTTTTAAATCAAAGGTGCTTTATGACATTTAGATTAGATTATGTAAAGATGTTGTAGCATCTCAGTCTCAATTATTTTCCACCAGGGGGCCCAGTTTATCTACTGTAAACTAATGGCTCATTCTGTATGTCTTTAAAGTCACATATGTGATTAAAAACAACGGATATTACGTGTAAATGTTGTAGCAGAGAAGTAAATATGATCATTGCTGTTTTGCTTGAGTGGACATTAAAGCGGCCCTAACAGACGGGGTTTCTGCCAATTTCATATAAATCTTGAGTACCTATAGAGTAGTATTGCATATTGTATTGTATCTTCGAAGAGTATTTAATTTGATCACATTTATAAAAGATGGATACAGCTGTACGATTACTTCCGAAATTATACTGCGCTTGCGGGGGGGAGGGGTAGGCTGAACTAAAGCACATTGTCAACAAAACACAGACATCAGTGTCACACACCGAATGGGGTTCATGTCCGGTATCTTTGAGCGCTGGGACGGCTCCATATATCAGTTTCAAATGATCTCAAAATCCAGCGTTATATTCATCGTTTATATAACAATCATCACCCAATAGCACTGAACAAACAAACACCTGAACTTAGCGAACATATGCTCTCTCTCTTTCCTGCTTACAGGTGGAAGTGACCTCTGCGCATGCTCCTTCTCCTGCTCTCCTTACTGCCGCGTGGGCTCGCCACGTGCTTTTCCGGGAAAATTGTCTAATAAGGGACTAAGAAAAATTTAACAAAACAGATTTATATGTTGGAAAGCGCATGCATATTTTAGTCATGGCTAATGAAAACAAATAAACAAATAGTAACCTTAGAATTATAAGGTTCTATCTGACATTTTGGTCAAAATTGAGTTATTCACATTTTTTAAATGTGTGCATTTTTAAAAAGGTTCTATCTAAAAAATCGAATTGCAATTTGATGATATAAGGTTCTATCTGCCATAGCACTTTCAATGCAAACTAGAGGACTAATCAGGATCAGCTTTCTTTGTCATGTGACCAATGACTTCTCTGTGACAGGGGAGTATCTGAGGAAAGACAAAACAATCTTTAAAAGAAACCTCAAGTTTGACTGTTTTATTGATACTAATGTCAACGAGAACAGCTCAAACAACAGTATTTTCTGTTTTTCGGGGAGAACATGCAAACTCCACACACACAAGTCGGAAGCGTGAATCGAACCCCCAACCCTGGAGGTGTGAGGCGAACGTGCCAACCACTAAGCCACCGTGCCCCCCATACACTGATTTCATGTTTCACCAAAAGTTTTTAGGTAGCCTAAATAGTTTGTATTGCTTGAAGATGTATTGCTTTAATGACTGTTTTGCAGATATAACCTTATAATTCTTAACCGAAAGTGATTTTTCAGAATAAGAAGTTTTTATCTGAGTTTGACCTGTTCCAAAAAAAAAACAATTAGAAATTTCAGAAAATGTGATATTGTCCATTGGAATACATTAAGGGTCTCGGTCTTCTTAACGTATAAGGGGGATTTGTTCCTCATATCATTTATGAAATGCAAAAACTTTAAAGATATGTAAATATATAAATATCTCAAAACTGCTCAGACCTCAGATTTGCATTTATTCATTTGGCAGACACTTTCATCCAAAGCAATTTACAAGTAGGAGAGCATATAAACATTTTGTCAACAAGCTAAATAGTCCCGTTAGTTTACCAGGCCATGCTACTATAGGAGGATTAAAGCTGGAGTTAGGAAAGGAAAGAATGAACAATACGTTTTTTTTAGACAGTCATTAGCCTAGGGTTTCACATACTTTTTCCACCCTGCACTATGTTTACATGTTGTGTTCAATAAAAACATGAAAACGTATAATGTTTGTGCGGTATTAGTTTAAGCAGACTGTGTTTCTCCATTGTTGTGACTTAGATGAAGATCAGAACACCTTTTATGACCAATTTATGAAGAAATCCAAGTAAGCCCAAAGGGTTCACATACTTTTTCTTTCAACTGTATATTTTTATTTTGTTATATTTGTATGCACAATGGGTCTTATAGTAACGCAATTTCTATCCTCCATATGTATGAACTGTACATGTGGCAGAATTGACAATAAAGAAGACTTTGACCAGGACTTCTGGATAATTTCCAAGGGCTTGACAGCATTGGATGGAAGGCCGGCCAGTAGAGAATTGCAGTAGTCTAGTCTTGACATGACATGACCAGAGCTTGGAATAGCAGCTGAGAGGCAAGCTCCGACAGGAACGGCGTGATTTCCTGAAGTTGTAGAGCACATACCTGCAAGCTTGAGGGTTTGCTGATAGGTGGGAGGTGAATTTCAGCTGGTCATCGAACATCACCCTAGGTTCCTCGCAGACTTGGTAAGTGCAATAGTTGAGGATCCGAGCTGAATGGTAAGGCGGTGTTCAATTGATGTCTGGGCCGGTATAACCAGGAGTTCTGTCTTGGAGAGGTTGAGTTGTAGGTGATGCCCTTTCATGCAAGGATAGATGTCCAGAAGGCAGGCAGAGACATGGGCAGAGATGGTGGGGTCATCTGGCTGAAGTTAGAAGCTGCGTGTCATCTGCATAAAAATGGTTTGAGAACCCACGTGCCTTAATTGTTGGATCCAGGGAGTTGGTATATATAGAAAAGAGGAGAGGAGCAAGAACTGAGCCCAGAGGAACTCCAGCTGGTGAGATTTGGATGTCTCGGGTCTCCAGGATATCTTAAAGAATCTGCCTCTGATATAAGAGTTAAACCAATTGAGGATAGCAAGGGGTAAGAGAGAGAGATCAGGGATGTATTAAGCAGAGAATTGCCTGCTGATGGTCTCCACTTTATCAGTGAAGAAGTTGGCAAAGTCGTCAGCGAGGTGTTGGCGGCAGGTGAAGGGGGACAGAAAAGAGAGGAGAAGGTTGAAAAAAGTTGACGCGGGTAAGATGCAGTTTGGATTTTGTACCTGGTTTTGGCTGCAGATACATGTATATTAGTAGCGAAAGAGTTAAGATGTTGTTATTTGGTGAGATCAGCAGGGTCTCTAGACTTGCGCCACTTCCTCTCCGAAGCCCTTAGGTTGGTACATGGTCGCGAAGAGTCTCAGAAAGGCAGGGGCAAGAGGGTGTTGCACGTGCAGGCCTAGAGGTAAGAGGGCAGACACCGTCAAGAGGATGTTTAGGTTGTACAGAGCTTATCAGTAGCTTCCTCACCGTTGAGACATCTACTAATCAGTAGAGGGTTGTGGTGGACAGGGAGAAAGAAACAATGGACGAAAAGCAAGTGGGACAGGGGGAACGATGATTACGTTGGAAAGAAACAGGTAAGGGGGGAGGTGAGATTAAAGGGAGTGTTACAGTGAATAATGAGATTAGACTGATTTGCGAAGGCCGCGATGAAGTCTGTCTTGTTGACAGATGATTGGCAGTTCCAGAGCCCTACAGGCAGACAAGCAGAATGTAGATGACTAGTGCAGAGTGACTGAAGATGGTGCTAAGGTATCCGCTGTTTACGTTTGTAAAGTGCGTCTAGGATGTTCAGTCTGAATGTAATGGAAACACATGTTAGTAGCAAAACAAAACAAAAGACAAAAGTAAGGGAAATAAAAATGTAATCAAAGCTTAACGTGGCGTGACCTCTCAGTACCTTTGCTTGGTGGAGTCGCACAGAGTCTCAGGTCTTTACCTCGTCGATCTACACATGAGATCATAAAGCAGTGCTAATATTATACAGGCTCCCTCATTGCTTAATGGGTCAGTGATTGCTTCACAGCCAAAGTGACTAAAGGTGCTAGGTAAAAGGTAACTTAATCTAGATGGTTTGGTGCTAACAACAGCTACTTAACAAACAACAGTTACTTTAAAAGCAGTGCTGAAAGTTCAAAAGTCCTTTGTTAACAAACAGCTACTAGTCCAGTTCAAGCATACACAGCAAGTTCACTAAAGCTACAGCTAGCTAGGCAGACAAAATGGTTTTCTAAATGTAAACGTAAATGTACTCAGACCGCAGATAGAACCTTACAAATCCAAGATGTCGAAATGTTGTGCACTTCTGCAGCCTAAACTTAACTTCCGGTACTCAAAGAATAGAGTCCCTGTGCATTATTTCTGATAACAATCAAAAGAAATAACAATTAAATTACATTAGCTTGCAAGTTAAAAGTGTCTAGCCAGTATTATTTGGGGTTGCCAGTAGAAGAAGCGTTACTTGGCTAAACTTAAATGCGACAAAGTTACACGACCCATACAACAAGTTGTTTATTTTATACAATTATTATCAAATAGAATACGAATGTAAATTCACAGTAAAATCAATTGAATAAAATATAAATAGTTTTATTATACCAGACCGATTAACAAACATTGACCAGAAGTTAACGGCAAGTGTGCATCCGAAGAAACATCTAGGCATCACAAAGCACTTTTCTGAATATTACATTAATTACTTCATTATTTAATTTTAATGTAAACTAGGCTGAATACATTTTTTGCTTCTTAATTTTAACTCTGGTTGTGATTATTACTAAATATTTGTTCAGTGTACGCATGTATTTTCCTTTTTTTATTCCACACTGCAGACTCTCATGGGTCATATTTCCCATGTAAGGGACCCCTTTTCAAATCCATTTTTGTTACGAGTATGTATCTCCTTCAACAGTAAAATGACTTATTTCCAAAAACAGACAGTGGATTATGACTATTAGTAAAAGCATTGCAAATGCTGATGGGTGTGAGTGGGAAAGAGTGACCTTTTTAAACATTCTCAATGAACAATAGTGATTTGTTTTGTCTATTCATGTCATATACACTTGTGTCATATATGTGAGACAGACAATATAAAGATTACAGGACAATTTACTATTTTATTGCATGTCAGTCCTTAGGTGTCATTTTTTTACTATTGCCCTCTCATTTACTCTTGATCATTTCTTATTACATTTCTGATAAGAACTGCATACCATGTCTGTGAAGACTAAAGGTTACTCCTGTTTGGAACAAGCAAATAATGTAAAATGTAATGTACACATAACTCAAAAATAAGATTGTCTGACAAATTTGTGCATGAGTTTGAATATTTGAAAAGATTGTATTTTGTTCTTTTTTAAACGCCTTTATTGATTTCTTTCAGTTTATTGAATGATGAGAGATAGTTGTGCAAGACCTTTGGAGCTGGCTGAAGTTAAACATTACATTCAACCAAGGGGAACGTTAATGACCAAAGGTTACGTGCAATGTGCCAACCTTGACTTCCGGGCATTCTAGATGCTCTGCAAGCTTTTGGAAGTTGATATCCCATTAAACTACAATATGTACCAACAGATTGATCCGGTTGGATTTAGATCGATTTAACAAACGATATTTTCTCGGTATTAAAATCTGAAACACTCACTGCAAATCTGTTAAAATAGAAACTAGCATAGCCTGATTTTGATTTCCAAAGTGGTTAAGTAATATTATCCTGGTGGGATTCTAGCATAATCCCACCCAAGAATCGTACAGTTAGTCAAGGCTTATACGTGCGACCCTGTGAATTTGAGAGCGTTGAGTGCCTCTTATTAACTTGTGCTGTTCATTAATAAGCTGTGCCTCAAAAAGCAAGAAATCTGGCACGAGCCCTTCAAATGAGCTACAATCTGTTATTTACATAGACATTCCTGATAAGATTACCGCTGTGTTTAAGAAGTACGAAAGGCTAACCCGCCCCTTTCAACCCCCCCCCCCCACACCAGTGCTGTTGTGCTCCATACAGGGAATTATAAAGAGCTTGTTTGTGACCTGCCTCTCTCGGGCTCACTCTGTGACTAAAGACAGCAGGTTACTTCATCATTGGCCCAGTCTGATTTGATTTGATTGCTTTTGCCTCCATGGACTGATAACAACATTTGGGAAATCACAGCGCTCTTTAAATTGCTCCCCTCGTTTTCTCGTCTATTTCTCTCTCCTTCTCATCCTCTTCTCTTATTTTTATTCACTCAACGCTTGAATGGCCAATGCTGAGCGGATGCTTGAGGCTTGTGGCCCCCCGACGGGCAATGAACAAGTCACCGAGGCAACAGCGGCTAGTTCCAAACTGTTCGGCTGCAGCTGTGTGCATCGCTGGCTTCCCCTGGCCTACAGAGAGGAGCTCTACCATGTCCTGCACCTAACTGGGCCTCTGGTGAGTTCTCTGACTATTTCAACAATCACTTTTGTGTCCTCAAAGCACACTGTATAAGGATAGGAATTGCCACAAGAGACAGATACCCATTATTTGTATTGAAGTTATGTGACGTTTGTTTCTCATTCTGTGTTTAGGTGTTAAAGTGAGTAGTAAATCTTATGACTGATATGATGAATTGATGAACTTATCACTGTGCATGATGTTTATCTGACTGACTCGGATTTATATAACCATAACTAAGAAATGATTTTAATAATCCTTCTTTTTTGAGATTTCACACTGTTTGGGGTTATTTGCATGCAATATAACCAATGAGATAAACTTAAATTAAGATGTCATGACATCACACTGTGGAACGAAACTGTGAAACTGAAGTACTGGAAAATACACTTTCTTCATGTCTATTTATTAATCAATTTAAGCAAACAATGAAGTTCTCATGCACATTCAAATCCTTTATATTCATTGCATTGCAAACGTGCGCCCAAATGAGCAAAATATCCACAGCGATATGAATGCTAAAATGCATTTGCAATGACTTGACCCACGGGCCTACAGTGCTAGTTACTGCATGTCCAGTGCTGACAGCTGTGACTCCATTAATCTGGGAGGTATTCTTCAATTCAGATGTGTGGTTGACATCTCTGTGTTCTTGTTCTACAGCTCGTCTCCAGGATCCTAAATTTCCTTCTTCCATTTGTCATCACAATATACTGCGGTCATCTTGGAAATGCTGAACTTGCTGGATATGCCTTGGCCTCTGCGGTAAAACCTTCATCAGATCAAAGTGCTCCCTGTGTTCTCTTTATATAGCGTTATAGTTCATATATACAGGGATAGTTCAGGTGATACATTTCTGTCATCATTTATTCACCTTTATGGCATTCGAAATGAATATGAATCTTTATTCTGTGGTACACAAAAGAGGATATTTTGAGAAATGTTTCAGGGGTTTTGTATCCATACAATGGAAGTCAATGTCGACCAATGTTGCTTGGTCACCAACATTCTTCAAAATATCTTGTATTGTGTTCTGGAGAAGAAAGAAATGATGTTTTATTAACAAGGTTCGGGAGGAGCTGCGCAGATAATTAACTCGGATTGCTTTCAATAAACAATCACAGCAATCATCCTACCAGCCTATAAGTAGTCAAGCCTACTCACCTCCATTCCCTCGGACGTTTCGCAACATCCCTCCTCCACCCCTACTCTACACCACTAGTCCGTTTCTTACCTCAGAACCGGGGGGTAGGATCCGGGTCCTGGCACACACATCTTATTTTGAGGAGGATTACCGAGCTCGGAGCCCTTAGCCCCGGGACAACACGCCAAACACGCATACTATCCGGCCCAGTTCATTAGCTGCAAAGCGAACTCGTGAAAGTCATACAGTTTTGGAATGATATGTTGGTGAGTAAATGATGAAATCATTTTCTTTATGGGTGAACCATCCCTAAAACGTACATTAAAGCCAATCAGTGTACATACGCTGCATTGCTGAAAGACATTACAGTCTTAAATTCTTGACTGATTTGTTCATTTCTGAAAATAAGAATGCTGTCATGTTATATCTGTTGTTTGGACACCAAGTCGATATCCTTTTCTAAGAAGAAAAGTTGATGAAAATCCAATTCCTGTATCTCTAAGAAGGAACCGGTTAAATATAGTGAACTACAGTAATGTAACGCTTACAGTAGTTGTCAAGAAGGATTTTTGTATAACTAAAGCAGAATTTATTTCCTCAGACTATTAATGTGACCACAACAGCCACAGGATGTGGACTTGCTCTCGCCTGTGACACGCTTGTCTCTCAGGTATTAGTTTAAATGGTTGAATAGTCATGTCTGTTGGCTTACCTGCCAATTTATGGAATCATTAAAATACATATCCCATTGTTGTGTTTAATGTTTGTATAGTAGAGTAAATTCCCTAAAAGCTGAATCGACCACTTTGGATGAGAAAAACAACGATGGTCTAACACTGGTCCAGAAAAACTTCCTGTTTCAGTTCTTTAACACTTTGTACAAACGTTTGAACAAAATACAACCAACAAAACTGTTACGAGCAACGCGGGACGAGAGCCGTGAGGGAACGACGCGAGGCCGGTGACGCGTGTGATAATAAGTGTAGGCTGCGCGTTGCACCGGTCTCGCATCTCTCACGGACGAGGTCCGAAGCATATAAAGGACGAGCGACAGGAGTGTACGACGAGAGTGGACCAGGCATGGATTTTATGTTATGTTTTATCATGTTTGTGTGGCCGCCTTCTTCTTCTTACGATTGTTACTTCGTTTTGTGGTTTGTTTGTTTTATTAAAAAGCTGTTGAACGTTCGCCGGTTCCCGCCACCTTCATCGATACCTGGAAAATTGATACAAAAACATTAATTTATAAGATGTATTAAAAGATTTAAAATAATGATCATAATAAATAAATAAATACTAAACCCGGCGTGCTTCTGGACCAGTGTTTACATTTTGCAAAGTGATCTATATACATTACATTTGACTGCGGTTTCCCCAAATGTTTTGAAAATGTTTACAAATATTAAAAACAGCCCTTAAAATAAAATCAGATGGTAATACCTTAACTATTCAATGCCAAGATACTACATTATTAATATAACAATATATTATTTACATGTCCTCCAGGATGAAAGAAATCCATGATGCATGTTCAAGAATTAACAATAGTCATGGTACCATCTTCAATGCTTTAGTATTGCCATTACTGTATTTATTGAAAACCTATTATTATTAAACAAAGCGTGAGAGATGAAGTGTAAAACAAGACTCTTTTATTTTTGGACACAGAACAAGGTACAATACTACTTTATTGCGCGAGTTAAACTGTATTTGCTAATGGTCTTTTTTACATGTCCAGACATTTGGCAGTAAGAATCTAAAGCGAGTGGGGGAAATTCTTCAGAGGAGTATACTCATCTTATTGCTCTTCTGTCTGCCATGCTGGGCTATGCTCATCAATGCTGAGTCAATACTTCTCGCTCTGAAGCAGGAAAGAGAGGTGGCAAGGTCAGACTAATCCAAAATATAAGCAATACTATTCTGTCTAACATGTGGATATTTAGGCTCTCTGGACAGTTTTTCACTCTATGGGAGACTAAAGGGACCTTAGAATAGTTTCCTAAAGTTTGCCCAATGTTGCATCATTATTTATTTACATTGGGAATGTTTGACTGCTAGTGAAAACTTTCCAAATGCTAATTTAGTGCATAGTCAGCTGTGTCTGTAAAGCCTTTAACCAACACCAATCCATGGCAATTGGTGAATTTCACCAGTTCATGTAAATTTGTGTCATCTCATTCCTATTTTAGTATCTTTTGCTTTAATTAAATTTGGGGGAGGGGCTTCAGGATTGCTCTTTGTGCTATATGTTATAAGTTTTTGAATGATTGACATCATACAAATTCATACAAATTAGCTGCCTTGTAAAATGGTTATGAATGGTTGTGAAACAGCATAGACAAGAAAAACACCCATCTTGGAGGAACACTTCAAACTTTGAGAAAAGTAAAGTAAAGGGGGAAATGAAGATGATACTGAAACATTTCTGAGATATATGAGGTCATGAAAATAATTGAAATCAAATAAGCGTTCTTCTGGCTAGTTTGAAATTGAAGAATAAAATATATACGCTGGGTCTTCATTTTCTGCTTCACTAGTTCATTTAATTCCATGTGAAAATTCCATGCAAAGATGTTCTCTTGGCATTTTATCAGACAGTTTATTGAAGTCTCACTCTGAGATGCATTTAAACCATTTGTTCTGGGCACATTTTGGGTGCTTCTTCTTCATTATTTGATTCTTTTTTTTATATTTTTGTTATCAATAGAACTTAAAATTTTATTATCATTCATTATTTGTTTTGGCACATAACTAATTCCAAGATTAAAGGTCTTTTTAAGACCATAAATACTTTAAAATATATACAGAAATGTATTGAAGTTGCATTTAAAAAGTGATGGCTTGTGGTAACAAAACCATTTAGGCATCACACTGTTCTGAGATTGTTATTCACGAAGTTCAATTTTTCAGGATTGCACATCTGTATGTTATGGCTTACCTCCCTGCTGTTCCTGTAAGTATAACAACATGTTTTTCCAAAACATTCAGTGCTTGTGCTTTCATCTCTATCTTTGACTTGTTTTAAAGAGTAGAAGTTCAAAGGTTCCCTGCTGTTTTCTTCAAATTGTGCTTCTCACTTTTCACGACACGTTTTTTAATTATTTAGTCTATTTAACATGTCTTATAAACAATTGCCTTATTTTTTACATGAATTTATACTATTTACTTCCACTAAAAATGTTTCACAATAAAACTGCATGTGTTGTACTAAATCAATTTCTTGGTTTTATAGATTTGATTTATATATTGGTGTATTTTGTACTTAAATATACAGAATTAAAAGTTTAGTGTCATCTGAGTGAAACGTTTCTCTTGAACTTTCAGATCATTTAATTTGAATGTGTAGGCCTAAGACAAAGATATAATTGTTCAAACATATCGGTTTCTTTCAGTAGAAAACAAAGATTTTAGTCATAAAAATGTTTTAGAAATGGTGGACTAAATTATGAAGAACTGGCAGCCAATGAATGCCCACAATAGATTAGAAGTCCTTACAGTCGAAAAAGTAAGGGTAAGACCTCAAAATCCACAAATCCAAAAATTTTGATTTTTTTTTGAATTTTGAAACAAAATTCCCATAAACTATTAAAAAACTTGAAAAACTATAATTTTATGGCAGCTGGGGCGCCATAAACCATAGTATAACAATTTTCCCCTGTAAAATCACACGTTTCTACTGTTTTTCTGGTAAATTTGCTTTTCTGTAATAAATCAATTTTTGACAGTATTTTTGTAAATCAGTAAAAACACAGTAAAACCATAACATTTAAACTGTAATATATGGAAAAAATATGGACTACAACATTAAGTGAATAAGTGAGTGACCATAAACTTTTGAACAACAATGTATTTTTTCCCTCGATATTACATTTTAATGAAAAACTCTTACAGTGTTGTCTCTCCATCAAATCTCCATAGGCCATGTTTCTGCACCATTTGCAGGTGTCTTATCTGCAGAACCAGGTACAACCATTACAAGATATACACTAGCAGAGATGATATGAAACTGAACAAAGAATGTAATGTCTTGTTTCAGGGCATCATCCTGCCCCAGATGTACACAGCAGTTGTTGCCAATATTTTAAATGTAGCGACAAACTACGTCCTTCTTCATGTACTAAACCTGGGAGTGATGTATGTATGCTTGTTTATCTTACATCAAAACCACATTCAGCTGCATTGCCTGTATTACAAGCCATTCCGTCATTCCAATCATCTTCCAGTGCCTCTGTGCATTTTGTCAATACATGCACTGGCCATAAGAGCTGAGAATTAAGGGTCCTTATGATAAACGGGTGTGTTTGGTGTCCGCAGGGGCTCTGCTGCAGCCAACAGTATCTCACAGATTTCCATCTGCCTCCTGCTGTTTGCCTACATACGCTGGAAAAAGCTGCATGTCAAGACATGGGATGGTAAAGAATATATAGAGAGATGCACACACAGACACTCATGTTTGCTTTTTACATATAATGGGAAATATTTTCATGCAGATGCACTTGAACCATTACATTGTAACTCTACTGTTCTATTGTTTTTATACCGACTTACTGGTATTTTCATCCCCCATGAGCACCCCTAAACCTAACCATCACAGAAACCATTTACGTATTCAAAAACGCATCATTGCTATGTTAAATAATTTTTGGGAACACAAATGGTACGTTGGTAACCACAGGAGAAGAAATTTTGCTAAGAAGGATAGCCTGTAGATGTGGATTGCATCTTTTGCTATCTGTTCGGATTGTTTCATCAATCAATAATGACAAGAGAATTGGGAAGTGGAAAGAGCTGTACACTCATGGGATTGCAGTGATTCCAGTGAATGCTTATGCGTTTGTCTTTGTCGCCCCCTACAGGCTGGTCTACTGTATCACTGCAGGAGTGGGGCTCTTACATGAAGTTGGCTATACCCAGCACCCTCATGCTGTGCTTTGAATGGTGGGTTTATGAGATTGGAGGCTTCCTTGCAGGTGTGTACATTTGCGTTGGCTTATGGCGTGTTTATATTGAAATTTGGTCAATGCTTGCCTTTATTTTGTTTTATAAAACAGTCAGTTCTGGTGCTTTTTTCTGATTGGTTGAGCCGAATCCTAAGGGGCTGTGTCCACCGATGCGGTTTTCCTGGCTGACAGCGCCCGCTGAAGGCCCTGCGTTCTGCCCCAAGTTGAGCATCTTTCAACTTCGGTGGCCTGGTCGAACGCCTGGTGTTGAGCGCGGAAAAAAAACACCAGCTGTTGGTGTTTTCTAAAAAAACACTGTTTTCATATGAAACAATTGAAAAAACACGCAAAACACCTGCAGAAACGCCTCGGTGGACACAGCCCCTAAACTGTTATAAAATGTACTGTAACCCATTGCTTCTTACGGCTTGCATATGAGTTTTGTTGTTGATCTTTAACCTAAAGTGCGTCTGCAATCATATAAGCCTTAAAATTCCAGACAGATTTGTTAATAATTATTTTTCTTGTGCACCACTGAAGATCTCAGGGGTCAATGGTCGCTTTATAGCTTTGTAATTGTTTTGTAGTTTTACAGTACGGTCGTTTTATAGCAAACTCATCTCTTCGGGTTCCTTGGTTTTTGTTGCGCAATTCCAATGTCCTCTTTTCACCTCTTTCATGCATTAAATATCCTTCATGTCTTCCAATATTCTGGAATTTAACTTTGTATACACAGTACTTACAGTAACACAAGACTCTGATTTAAATTGAATGCTTTGCTTTTCTTCTATACATAAATGTATCCGTCATTGATGTTGTATTATATCAGAGTCATTCCTATTATCCTTGTTCATGTTCATTTGTTTGTTCTGCATTTATAAAATGTATTAAATAAAAACTAGAACCTTTTAAATAAACATTTTTATTTTATGACTTCTTTTCACGCATAATTAAATGACAGCCCCTCCCTTCTCTGCTGATTGGCAGGAATGCTGGGAGAGGTGGACCTTGCTGCTCAACATGTGCTGCTGGAGTTAGGGGCCATTACTTACATGGTAAGACTGTGTTACAACATCACACTTTCTTGACTTATTTAAAAAAGCTATTGACTGTTTCAATCGGCTTATCTTTGATTGCCGTTGTCGGCAGGACTCGTCAGACATTTATAAAGATGACAAGCTACATTTTCTTTTTTTAAGTGTCTAAAAACGAAAGAAAATTTAAGTACTGAAGTTTATTTAAAGGCATTTTTATGCACCCAGAGGAAATTGTAATCGTTCAGAGGCTGATCTTTCATAACTGAGCTTGGTTTGCTTCAGTGTTGAGATCTTTTTAAGAGACATTTGTGAGATCTCTGGGTGTTTTTCTCAGAAGAGATATCCGAGATGTTAAATAATTAAAAGTTTCCAGTTGTCCTCCATTTACTCTCATTGAAGTCTAGGAGAAACTATTGACACTGTAAAGGTCCAGTGTCTGAAATGTAGTGGCATCTATAGTGGTGAGGTTGCGAATTGCAACCAACGGCTCACTCCACCCCTTCCTTTTGAAGCACTACAGTGGCTAACACAGAACTGAGATGTGGTCATGATTTCGCTTCTTTGTTGAAGGAGATAACGCATTTACGAAACACACTCTGTACATCAGTTTGTTTGTTTATGGCTAATGTAGAAACAACATGATGAATTCCATGTAAGGGGACCCATGGTGTATAGAAATAGCTCATCCAAAGATAATAACAACACTTCATTATATAAGGTCTTTGTACACCTCTGAAGACATAGACATTTATATTATATTGCCTTTTTGGTCAACAGATCGAAAAAATTACACAAAGCAATTTTAAAGAGTTTGCTTCCTTGTTTTTTATACAAATGATTGTGTGTTTTAATAAATGTATATTTTTAGTTTCCGTTAGGTGTGCACGCAGCTGCCTGTGTTCGTGTGGGAAATGCACTGGGGGCGGGAGACACTAACAGGGCCCTGCTCACCAGTAAAATGACTCTTGTGATCTCAGGTCAGTAAAATACAGACTTTCTAAAGTCTTTAGAATACCTTTATGATCATCGCTGTTTAGAAAGGATATATCATTTTAACCTTTAATGTATTGCAGGAATTTTGGCTGTTTTTCAGGGAATCATTCTGGGTTCAGCAAAGTCTGTGGTGGGCTACATTTTCACCTCTGATGAGTATGTTCATTTCCGTCATGATACATAAATATGCTGCATTATAATAAAATAAGGATTTGACAGTGTTATTAGTGACCTAATCATTATTTTCTCTATCTAACAGGAGCATTGTAAAGATTGTCTCAGACAATCTCACTCTCTATGTTTTTCTGCAGTTTTTTGATGCTCTTGTGGTAAGTTGGTAAAGACTGTTGTTCAGTTATTCAGTCATCAGCTGTTGAGTCTTTATGACCAAGCCAATGAGGTTTTTAATTGTACACTATAGTATATCTGGGATTGAACCCATGACCTTGGCGTTGCTGGCGTCATGCTCTAACAACTGAGCCACAGCAAAGCTTCCCAGTCTATATGTGTTCTAAGATACAACTACAGTAGTCTTTATCAGTAAAAGGCAGTAACTCTGCATTTCTTTCTTATGATGACATACAACCTGATTACAAAATCTCACATATCTCTGTGTTGTGTTTTAGTGTGTGTCTTCAGGCATTCTTCTGGGTGCAGGGAAGCAGAAAATAGCTGCAGTGTCCAACTTGATCTGTTACTACTGCATTGGGTTACCAGTGGGAATAGCGCTGATGTTTCTTGCTGAGCTCAGGATACTTGGTAGCTTTCTTACATCTGTTTTGAAAAAAAATCGAATAGCTGATTCTTTACTCAACCTCCTCTAAATCTGTTCTCTGAAACTTTTAAGTGTAACACTATTTTCATTTGCGCCCATTCAGGACTGTGGCTTGGCCTGTTGATTTGTGTCATTATTCAGACATGTTTCTTCACTACTCTTATCTTCAAGCTCGATTGGAAGAAAGTGACAGAGCAGGTAGAATGTCATGACTAATGCCTGCCCTGTCATCTTACAAACAGCAAGCATGTATGTAAAACGTTTGCTATAAAATGTTGACTAATGACTACTTTAGGCGCAGAAACGTGCAGGCAAAAATGCAAAGGTGATGTGTGTGCGGCAGAAGCCGTCAATCGGGCAAGTTGTGGTTGATACGCTGGTCTCTGAAGGGCAGAATGATGAACAAGCACCTGACGCTGGAGCTTCTGCATGTATACCAGAACCCTGGGATGACATCACTGGGAACAAAGTAATTAGAGCTAATTACATTTATTATGTATGGACAGACAGAGAAAGACAGATAGACGGACAGAGATAGAGATGGGTAGTTGACAGACCAATATGCTAATAACTAAAAACGTCAGGTTCCAAAGCAATTTTACTGACAGGTACGCCCACCTTACTTGCGTGTACATTTGGGCTTAGTCAACTCATACCATGAACTGACATGGATTTGTGGGGTTGTGGTTACACAAGGCATTTCAGGCAGGTCTGGGTGAGCATTTGGTTTTAGATAGAATTAATCTTTTGTCCCGATACTTTAATTTTTGCAATTTTACGTTTCTTATACATGCATGGGCAACTTATAACACACCAAAGACACAGAAAAACACGTATTCTTGCCATATGACCCCTTTAACAGTTTGTTTTCTAGATTTTGCAGATACACAGACAGCCATATACACATACCGTATATATGAAAGACAGACAGACAGATGCACAAATAGATAGACATAAAGACATATACACAGAAAGATGAAATACCGATAGATAGATAGACAGACAGACAGACACAGATAGACAGATATATAGAAACATACATAAAATACACATACGCATACTGTATAGATGAAACACAGACAGACAGAAACACAAATAGACATACACACATATACAGAGACAGGCAGACAGATACACAGATGGATGAAACACAGATAGACGGACAGAGATATACACTGACAGACAGACAGACATATACACAGACAGACAGACAGACAGACAGATACACAGATGTATGAAACACAGACAGACAGACAGACAGATACACAGATGTATGAAACACAGACAGACAGACAGATACACAGATAGATGAAACACAGATAGACATACAGACAGAAACACAGATAGACAGACAGACAGACAGGCAGACAGATACACAGATGTATGAAACACAGACAGACAGGCAGACAGACAGATACACAGATAGATGAAACACAGATAGACATACAGACAGAAACACAGATAGACAGACAGACAGACAGGCAGACAGATACACAGATAGATGAAACACAAACAGACATATAGAGAGTCAGACAGACAGATACACAGATAGATGAAACACAGATAGACATACAGACAGAAACACAGATAGACAGATGTATGAAACACAAACAGACATATAGACAGTCAGACAGACAGATACACAGATAGATGAAACACAGATAGACAGACAGACAGGCAGACAGACAGACAGATACACAGATAGACAGACAAACAAACAGACAGACAGACAAATACATTGACGGACAGCTAGATAGACTGGTAGAGATACAGAAAGATTGATGGAAAACTACTTTAATTTGACGATTACTGTTTCTATATTTCGCATCATTAGGCACAGCTATCAAGTAACAGCACTGAAGCAGTGGGCTATTTGAAAGTGAGCACTCAAGATCAGGATAAAGCTGAAAGTGGACTAACGCTGGCGACTGAAACTGGAGAAGCTAAACAAAAATTTCTGCTCTCTATGAACCAGCTTGTGTTGAGAAGAGGACTGACTTTGTTGACTGCTGTCTTGATTCTGATAGCTGGAATAGTTATCCATATAACCTGTCCTCTTCCAGAGCCTGTCAGTCCACCTCACAGCAACCTTACAATCAACTGGAGCAACTTCTCCACCCCAGACACCTTTATCAACACTACAGCGAGTTCAATCTACATGTAACTCTGCTCATTTTGCAAAGACACATTTCCCACATCAACACACTTCCCTCATCAACATCTTAAGGAACCAGAACGGTTCTTATCCATTCAATGCAAAAATCATGTGAATGCTTATGAGCCTTTACTGAAGTTCTACAAGGATTTTCATCAGTGTTATTGAAGAGAAAATCTCCCCATCATTAGTCACGGATATAACTCGGGTTTACAGACTATAGCAGTACTTTATGTAGAGCATTACTCTGAATGTAGATTCACTGACACACTCCAAACCATCTTAATAGGCCAAATATTGAAATATATTATCCATTGTTCATGTTTTTTTATTTCCTAGTCAGGTTAAACATTTTAAGTATTTCTTATACATCTGGTCTTGTGTTTATATTTTGCACATTATCTTTTAGGTTGTAGTTGTCTTTGTAAATATATGTATCGTATCAATGTAAAGCAAAAAGAAGAAACAGTTCAATAGCAGTTTAATACTTCTACATATTTAGTTTTGCAAAATTATGAATGACATCCATTCTTATTTGCTCTTTTCTTATAATACATGTTCAAACACACTTTTTCACTGTCAAACATGCCGGATAGATTTTTTAAATTCATTCAGTAAAAACATTCTACTACGTACATCAAGTCACAATTATACACTGTACTTTGACAGATCAATTATTCACTCTGTGAATCATGCACTGTTGTAGAACATGTCCATTTAACAGGACTTATGATTTATATGGTACATTTTTACTAAAAATAATGTAGTGAAGAGAAATTGCTGCTTCATCTTTTTCCACAACTGGTGTTACAACGAAAACTTTTACAAGAGCATACATAATAATTGTACTTATTTAAAGCAAGCAAGAACCGTATGCACTGGGTGATGTAATAGCTAACATTTGAAACAATCTAAATGAATATTTATAAAACATTGAAAACAATCGCTAACATTAGTCTTAATGAGAGGTACAAAGTTACTGTAACACAGTGTGCTAACCAAACGCGATGTCACATTGCATTTGGTTAGTAACGTGGTGTGACTCTCGGTAGGTGCAAAGTGTGACCAAAAATGGAATTTGATTAAGAAAATGAAATGCTAAGTAACTTGTTTTTGAAATGGTAACATACAGCAAAAAGTAAAAACAATAGTTTGATCTTTTATTCAAGATTACCACCAGAACTTAAAATATCAGGCCAAATGTGTCGTAACTCTGTCTGAAAATGTTATTAAGATAGGAATAGCTACGTTTCTAAATTGAATGCTTGCCATTGGAAGCTAAAGCACTCTTTGAATGTTTCCCTGTACAACAGTGATTTCTAAACACTTAAAAATCCTTTATCATCCAAATATATTTTTTGAATCACTTTCTTTTCATTATTGCATTCAATATACATTTAAGTGCTGTCATGGTTTGTCAAGTTTCTCACATTGGTTTGAATGGCTATAGTCGAATTGTGCGTATCAATCAATCATCAAAATGGCTGAACATACATTAGCTGTTTCTAAATGCCTTCTGCTTTTATGTGACCTAGTATTTTAGCGTCACAAATGAGTACTTTGGTTTGATTAATACATCAAGAAAGAGCTCATTATTAAACTAAAAAATTACGATCACGCTAGTTTCACATCATCAGCCCAAGCTGTGCTGTCAATATATATGTTCCCCCAAATAAAATAGACACTGTGCTTATAGAATGCCCTTAAATCTTTGATAAGAATGGCAAAAGGTTTCTTAACTACTGATTATGTGGACTTGAGAAAGCTGGTAAGCATCTCATTCAACACAATCCCTCCAGCTAGGATAGCCAACATAAGAATAACAGCAAGTCCTCGACGGACCACAAGCTGCCGGGTGGTCAAGACCTCTCCAACTGTGACGATGACACCAGTCTCTGCTTTTTCACTCCCTCCTTCCAGGTCTGTGTTTGTGTCACTTTGGCCTTCTTCAATGTTTTGTGCACCCTTTGAAACGTCTGTAAAGAGACATGCAAAATATGTTCTTCACAAGGAAACGTCCAACTTAAAACTTAAAGGGTCACCATATGCCATAATATAGATGCTACCTTCTGTGCAGCCATTGTTTTCCATCGCATAAGATTCATCTTTAGTTTCCAGTTTTTGCACACCTGCTCTCACCAAGGCCTGCGAATCAAAAGACAAACTGGTGTCATCCTCAACAAACACGAAATCATGAAGTGGATGATGGAATATAACCCACCTCTTCAGTTGCTTTCTTCCAGTCAAGTTTGCAAATGAGGATGATGAAGAATATAGACTGTAAGAAGACGCATACAAACATCCCAACCCACAAACCTATAAAGAGAGAGAGAAATAGAGAGAGATTGAGAGAAGACGGCAGGTGAGTGATGGAGGTCCTCAGTGTATCACTTACAGTTAACACTACAGGACATTCTTACCAACGATACCCATGCCCACAGCAAACATCAGGGACACTCCTATTGGAAATCCCACAAAATAATATCCCACAATGTTGCAAAGTGCACCGATCAGTTGCTTTCCAGCACCTCTGACTATTCCACCTGTAATGCCCTGTAGATAGAGACACGGCTATTAACAAGAGAACAAGAATCACATAATCATAATGGCTGCAAAGCTTGAAATATTAAAGAAAAACTGAAAACACTGAAACATAAATTGTTATTTAAATGTGAAGTCCATGACTTTAGGGGTTACTAAGCAACACCATTCCTTACCTTTCCAAGATTCACAACAGTAAACTAATAATAATAATCTATGATATATATTGTCTGGTCAGATTTCGTAGAAAATGTAATGGAAAGATAAGAAGTTAAACTAAAGTATCCTGCATTTTTATTTTTCAAACAGTGATGGCGATAGAGAAGCAATCGTTACAGATTGTGGGTTTAATCTGTCTTTTGCCACTCAGAAACATTATTTTGAAAACAACGACAGCAGAAAAATTGATGAACTCACCGCAATTGCATCAAACAGATGAAAGAAGCCATACATAATCATGACCTGTGAAACTCTGAGCACAATTTCTCTGTGAAAAGAGATCATGATGATGAGGAGAATGAGGTGAAAACACTAATCTCACTATTTAATTTCTCATATTGTGACACAAACACCTTAAAATTGACGTTATACATGAGAATTTGCATTTAATCTATAGTAGATTCAGAAATAAGATTTCATATGTTTGGGTTTCTTTATCTTTGAAAACAGACGGCATCAAAAGGTACAAGGCATACATTAGGTGTTTAACACACATTCTCATCCTCCTGAGTTTGATGGGCAGATACATAAATGATCAGTGAAATCATTCCAAAGTAGGAAAAGACCTTCATCTACCTGAAGGTAAAACATGTTGAGGTCTTTCAATGGTGCACAGGTTAGTTAGCTATTTTGAAAACCCACACCAATATTACTCTAATGTTACGTAAGTACTATCAAACGTGTGCTTATAAGACTTTTTCTATTTAATATTAAACAGCAGATCGCTGTATCTACTTACTCTTCTATGGTGAAGACGTATCCAATAATGTCTTTTGTGGATCCAATAAAGATTGCAACTATACAGGAAACAAGTACTAGAAGATAAAAAAATGAAAAACACAATAATTAAGAATCTTACCCTTGTGAGTTACTGATCTATAGTTTTAGTGGTAGTAAATACGCTACAATATTCAAACCTTTGGGGTCAATTTTGTAAACTCATAAAAACTATGGCACAAAAGAAATGCAACTTTGGGAACTTTTGTTCAGAATGAAAACTCCAAAATAAACCCAAAATATGTTATTGTGAAGCCATTGGCCATCCTTTGTCTAGAATTTCTTATTATCAAAATTTTTGCTTAGTGATAAAAGAAATCTGTCAGTTGGCACAATTGTATTTCCCTATATATTTCTTTGCCTTCGGATCAAAAGCCTTTCAGTCACTAAACATAGTCGCACCTATACAGACCCTGAATGGTAGTGTATAGTATTATATTGCTTTAATGTGCTTTATTGACTCATATTGTTTCATGTATGTAAATATTCTTCTCATCTTATTTCACATACGTCCACAGACTAATGAGACTTTGGCAGACAGTTTGGCTTGTTCTGTGTTTCCAGCTCCGAGTGCATTTCCCACCCTCACACTGGCTGCTACAGCAAACCCCAGAGGAAACTAAAAAATAAAGATAAAAAACATCTATTTAGTTATAAAAAAACAAAGATGAAGTGTTTAAATTGCAGAATATGGTACATAATGTTTTCAGATGGGTCAAAACTAGGGATGTAACAAAATCAAAATCTCACCGTACGATAATACCTATATATAAAGTCCACGCTACAATATTAATTGCAATATTTAAAATGACAAATGATGACTTTGAAACATGCCATAAGCATCCTCTTTTGTTTTTTAATCCTCTGATCGCAAATGTTGCTTGAGGTATGAGTTATAGTATGGGATGGGTTAAATGCCTTGGTATAATTGGTATAATAAAAGGTAACATTTTTCAAACATTCTCTATGTTAGGGCCGGAAGACCTACCGTTTCATAAAGTCATGTGACGATAATATTGAGGTAATATTGCTATTGCGATAATATTACATCCCTTGTCAAAAATGTTTTGTGAAGTGGGTTATCTCGATAAAAACTTTTCTGCATGCCTTTTGCCTGTGACTTATTTAAAACCTAATGAAAGTATAGATTCATGCTGCTGTTGCTTAGCAACAACACTGACCAGTATAAGATGCAAAATTAAGTGCATTTTTGTTTCTGCTTGTGGGGTTTTTGAAAAAACTAATTTAAATCTTTTCAAGTTTGACCCAGTTTTTAGATAGGAGTACTTAGAACACATTTTAAAGGAAATTGCTGAAAAAAAAGTTGAAATGCAGCACAGCCACATACACTTCAATTACATACACATTATAAACCTCTTTGAATGACAAGTGGAATATCCAGAAGAACTTCCTGTTACACTTACACAAACGTTTATGTTAGACATATATCCTTAAGATATTATAATATATAAAATATTTAAAAATACTAATAAAAACTGAAACTGGAAGTGCTTCTGGACCAGTGTTTACATCTTGCAAAGTGGTCTGTAGCGAGTGAATTCAGACATTTGATTTAAAAAACATCTGATGGAAAATCTATGTGGGTAAATAAATCTCTATGGTTTGGTTGCTTTCACCAACCAATGTCTTTAACTGACCAGGCAGAAGATAACACATTTTTATTTGCTAATGGAACGCAACACCTTATGTTCCTTTAAAACAATAATCCAACAGAAAGATGAATGTGGGAAAGGGAACCATGATACAATAAACAGGTTCCAATTTCAGTTTATCTTTCATGTAAATGTAGAGCTGTTATTTCGACCCGTTGACCAGCAAACAGCTGGTGCTGTTGAGATGTTGAAACCAGTAGTGTATGGTTTCCATGTCTTAAACCAAGTACATTTGCGATTCATGAAAAACCTTTGTAAACCTACCATAAATGCAATATTAGCAAGCTCATAGACGACAGACTGAGCCCCCAGCTCTGCCTCACTGATCAACCCTATAGCGATAAAAGACAATATTCACAAATATGTGTGACATTAACTAAATTAATTCACCTCAATGCAAAATAAGTCTGCAAACCTGCCAGGAATCCACCAATCTCATATGTCCACCACTCCACACACAGCATGAGCATGCTGGGAAAAGCCAAGCGAATGAATGCCCCCCATTCCTGCAGACAGTCAACGGACCAACCTAATATTGTGTGAGAGACAGATGGAGGTAGAGGAGAGACGATTCATTAAAGGAGACAGGGGCCTCCTTAAAAGAAAATTCTAAATACACTACAGTGATTAAATTAATCCCTTTAACCATTCACATTTTCATTAATATTGTACATAATTTGGATGCATATAAAGAAAATAATTGAGGTAAAATCAATGGATGAATGCTATGAAATTGAAGGGATAGTTAACCAATCATTTATTCACCCTTTTAAAGTCAATGCATCCAGTTTGTGACAACCCTAGTCCGCGTTTCCCCTGTGTTTGGGAACTTTTATGTTACTTCCTATTCTGTGCCATGTTTTGTAGTCCGTTGTAGTTTTAGTGTTAATAACTTCCTCGTGGTGAGTCTTGTTATCTTATTAGTTTCTACGTATTTAAACCCCAGTTTTTCCTTTCTCTAGTGTGAATCGTTGTATGTTTGTTCCGTCCCAGTGTCGTTTCTCATTGACAACCAAAACTATAGTGCCCCATTGACTTCAATTGAATTAACACAAAACCACACCACACCTCTCTTTGAATGACATGAGAGTGAATAAATGATGTTCAATAAACGCAATGAGGTCTGCACATCCAATTAACCCAGACTGGGCTCAGGTGCCGGACAACAAAAAGTTAAATCACAAAAGGAAGAAATGTGTAGTCCGTACACAGATGAAGATCTGACGGTCGAAACGTGGCGCTATCTAATACACTTTGGAGCATTTTACATCAGTGTGTGGACTACACATTTCTTCCTGTCAATTTTTTTCTTAAGTAAACTTTCCCTTTAACAACCCTAAGATTGTTACACACCTGTATAACCAAAAAGATCTCATCCCCCATTTACCAAAGTAGGCAATAAATGGGGGCTCATTGCGGGATGACATTTAATTAAAAAATAATAATTTATACAGGTTTGAAACAACCTGTCTACATTTGAGACAACCTCAATGTCAGAATTTCCATTTTTGGGTGAACTATCACTTTAAACTAAGCTAACATGACTCAGGTACGTCTGGTCAAATATTACAAATGTACAGAAGACACTTTGCACCATGACATTACTGTTACACATTTAGTCTGTGGAAACTGCAAGTGTCAGACACTGAAAAAGCAAATCTGGGTAAAATTTAGTGAACTGGTAAGTAATAAACTAGACAGACCAACAGACAGACACTTACCGTCCCATGTGGCTTTATGCAGGCCCTTCCAGCGAATGTAGACATAGAGAAACACAGCTAATGAATACTGAGAAATTGTGTTCGCTGCAGCAGATCCACTGTGAACACAGGACAAGATCAAAAATAAGATACAGATAAAAAATCTGGAAAAAAAGCCATTTTGTTATTCATAATCCTAAAATAATAGTAACGATTCATTACAAAGACGACAGATATTATGAGAGGAACAGAATCAAGCCTTCTTACGCAACGCCAAGTTCAAGAACATGAAGGAAGACGTAGTTTATTAAAGCATTGAGGACATTTCCAGCTAATCCTGTGATGACCTGAGGCCAAATAATACCCTAAAACAAGAAAACAGCCCCATTAATATGATAAGAAGCAAAGCCAAGGTCAGGCAAAAAACAATAAATAGACATATTCATAAATATAATATAACACATTCTCAGCACTAGACGCATTACCTGATTTTGAAGATATTTGCCCTGAAGCTGGTACATAAAAGCAGCCTGTAGACAAATACAAAATCAGTATGAGCGTAAGAAAAAACTCACGTTTTCATGCTACGAAAGTTAAATATTCTAATGGAAATGTCAAATTGCATTCGTATGTTAATCTCATACAAATTTAAAAAGAAGAAGGAAGTTCATCAATAAAAAGGTTGTGACACTCACAGGCAGTGCGGGCATAAATATTTTAACATAGAGCTGAGACAGACTGTTGAAAAATAGAAAGAGACAATCAAACACAGCCTAAGAAACTTTTGTAACACGTGAATCTCGCATTTCTAGAGGATGAAATCATGTTTAAACCAGCTATGGTTTATAGCAGACAGACTTGACAAGAGTACAGGACTACAGATTGACTACTTGCTCAGTCAATGCAGTTTTGGATTCTTAAAGTTAAAATGTGTCAAGCAATTAACCCTGTCATCGTCCTTTATGGTCTCATTCTATCACAGATACTGTAGTAGTAACTCTTTAACATGTCAGACCTGGCCACCCTGGGGCTCTGTTTTACAGTCAGGAGGATGGGTTCTGTGTTGATGAGCAGCGCCCAACAGGGAAAACAGGCCAATAGCAGAATGAGAATCCCTCTCTGCAGTATCACACCCACCCGCTTCAGATTATTACCACCAAACGTCTGCAAGAACACACAGATCCATTACAAGCTTTGCTTCACATTCACACCACAATGGCCACATAATACACTTATTTCGATATCCTACCTGTGATATGAGTGTATCACATGCAGACGCCAAACCAGAGCCGATAGAGATCCCGGTCACATTAATAACCTGTGAGAAAAATAAAAATAATGCACATTGCTGTTCTAATGAAGACTTATGGATGTTCACCACATAACACATTTTTATCAGGAACTTCATAAACTCACAGCAATAGCCAGAGCAACACCAGCCAGTTCAGTTTTTCCCAAGTGTCCACAGAACACAGTGCTGACGAAACTGATCAGAAAGATCATCAGCTGAGATATAAACTACAGAAAGACGACACACATCAGCATTATTAAATAAAAGCTATACGAGATTTTAAGTGTTGAATGTATAATAGTGTCATTCATAATGACAATCAACATACATATATCTGAAGGATGTAACAGCTCGAAATTCCCCCCCCCCAAAATGCAATACAGTTGTTACTAATGTTAATAACAATTATAATGTTGTCTTTAGTTGGCTATGTAGAGTGAAATACGTGCCACATACGGATACAAATCTATTCGTTGTTTCTTACCACTGGTCCAGCCAGTTTTACCAAATGTACAACTTCTTCTTTATAATTTACTGGTAACAGGCTTCGCAGTTTCCTTCGACATCCTCCACAAACAATCTGTGAACTGGACGTTGACAGGGCATCATCGCATTTCTCTTGTTTTGATTCTCCATTCATCTGAGTTACTGCTTTAATACCGTCCATTCTCTCTTTCTGAAGTCAGTCCTGAATGCCTTCACAAACTCAATAACTTGTTGTTAACAGTATAGGGCTACATCAGCGTGTAGGAAACTTTAAAGCCCTGAATGTCAGCTACAGGGAGACGAGTGGAAGACATTTGAATAACGGTGTGACAGCGAGCGTAACCCCGCCTGTCTGCCTGCCGGACTCCACGAGGTTATTACATAAAGTCAACGCGTGGTCAAATTTCATTAAAGGGACACAGACACGCGCGACTCTCAACCTCGGCAAACATTCACTCTATGGAGAAACCAAACGTGATTCATTTATGATGTTCGTGTTTCTTTGTTCGAAAGTTGTGGAGTGCAAACACGCATAGCCCGAGACACGATATTGCGTTTACAATACAGCCGTATACCGAGATATGCGTTGTCGTTTAGCAGACGCTTTTATCCAAAGCGACTTATAGGGAGTTCTGGCAGCAATATGGGAGCAATAATTTAATAGGAGCAAATACAAAACTAGTTTCAACCGTATAAAATGTTTTCAACAAAAGCTAAACAACCACCTGTTGAGAGAAAGAGTTTTAGTTTGATCTTTTTTCTCATTTGTCTGTCAAGTATTCACAGAAGAGATGGGTAGTTTTTTTAAACTAGTGAAAGATGTGAGATATATGTAAGGAAAATATGAAAGCGTCCGGACGTGTTGGCAGAAAAGATTAAAAGAAAATATTGTAATATAGAAACCTCGTATATCGCCGTTTATTAGGAAATAAGAAAGCTATTTTATTAGTTTGTTTTGTCAACCACTTTTTAATACTGCTTATTGGTTATATATTTGCAATACTCAGTAACAAAGATAAAGGGTGACTAATAACAATTGATGAAAAATATGGAGATACAAGGTTTAAGAAGGACAGCCGCGAGGTAGACCTCTGCACATAATCTTTTGAGTAGTTTTAATTTAATTTATATACAATAAAATACGAATATCAGTTAAATGTAAAATAAATAGTTATATTATAACCAAACAAAGTGTGCCAGGCGTGCACTCGAACCATATGCAATGTTAAATAGAATGACATCATCATTGGTCCCCATAATGTATTGAACACATACGTCCCTGATATGTAAAGTACGAGCCTAATATTGCTGTGATAAAAAAACTGTAAAGAGTGCAGCTGTGATTATACACGAATAAACCACAACTGTGCAATCAGCATCGAAGAAGGGAACTTTCCGTTTTATATGAAAAATCAATCTCACTTCATGATGACTCATCAGAGAGACTCATTTCCACTCAACATAATTTTCAAATGTCGCACAGTAGACTGATAAAAAGGTAAGGGCAATATTGAGGTCAAATAATATGTGTTTCAGTGTCTTCAAATAATTAAATAAAATTAGATAAATGAAATAAAAAGATAAATGATAAACATAAATGAATCAAATAGAATTAATAAAAAATAAGGGGTTCCCCTGGCAGCTGCTCTTAGATAAACCCACCATAATTCAAACAGTCTACACATCCTGTATAAGCCACAAGGTCAAGCAAAAAAGTTATCGAGGGGAAGCACTTCTCCACATTCACGGAATTTAAACAATCGTATGCACCTACAGAATAAAAATAATACAGAATTACAAAACAAAAATTACAGCAATTAAGCTGAAGTGTACGTCCATCTCCAATAATATGATATGAATCAACCTATACAGTTCAATTCCAAAAACTACAAATACATTTTGGAGAACATAATTCTTTATTGAAAAATCTACTATATTCTTCAGATTGCTTAAAATGAGAAAAATTATGAGAAAGCGATAGGGAATTAGTGACATTGATCGCAGGTTATGGGAATTTCATATCATGTAAAAAAAAGGTCGCTAGAGTGCACGTGTTTTGAAGTTCATGTTATCTGTTATTGTTATCTGAGTGTTTCCAGTGTTGATAGCATGTATACTTTAAACTTTAAACATATTTTGTACAAGGATTATGTTTGGGGCATATGCTACTGCCTGTGAAAAAGAAAGCATTTAACACGTGAATGTGGTGTGAGGTAATATAAAATTCAAATTTTGGCTCAAGAATAAAAATGTTCTCTATCTGAGAAAGTCTGTCAATATCTCATTCAGCACAATCCCTGCAGCTAATAGAAGCAGCATTAAGAAAACAGCCAGTCCTCGACGGACCACCAGCTGCTTGGTGGTCAAGACCTCTCCAACTGTGACCAGTGCAACACCCTCTGTTAGTCCTCCTTCTGCTTTACTCAAAGCTTCGAAGTCTGTGTTTGCATCTGTTTGACCTCCTTCAATGTTTTGGGACCCCTGTGAGATCTCTGCAAAAACAAGGACAAAAGATTTCTTCAGAAGAACCATAGATGATAGTATAGAGGTGTGATCATATGCTATAGACAGATGGTACCTTCTATGCAGTCCATGCTTTCCATTGCATAGGATTGAATCGTGGTATCAGGTTGTTGTACGCCTGCTCTGACCAAGGCCTGAAAATAAAACAGTTTAGAAAAATCAACAAACATAAATCATTCATGATGTGGATGAGGGAGGGATACCCACCTCTTGAGTGGCTTTCTTCCAGTCTAGTTTGCAAATGATAACAATGAATAACAAAGACTGTGAGAAGGCACCAACTAAAAAGCCAACCCACAAACCTAACAAGAGAGAAGACAACAGCAGGGTATTTGATGGTGGTCTTCAACATACTATAACACCTAGAATTACGGAAACACAAGATGGAGATTCAGTTCTTAGCATCATAGTGAAGCTTTTCAACAATTGTTTCCGATTATGTTTTGTTGAATGTTCAGCGATGTTCAGAAAGTTAGAAAATAAGTTAAGATGGATATTTTTTGGTTGTGAGTACTGTAGTGGATTACATTAGTGGTTGTTCTGGCAAATACTTAATTCACCAAGTTAACACTTAAGTTCTACAACATCGTGTGGTTTCAATGGTTATGACATAATACACTGCAAACTCATTTTCTTACCCATAATGCCCATGTTGACTACAAACATCAGGGATACTCCTATTGGGAATCCCACAAAATAATATCCAACCATGTTATAAAGAGCACCAATGGCCTGCTTTCCAGCACCTCGGACTATTCCACCTGCAACAGCCTACAAATAACAATTATTACAAAAAGGTAAAGGATTGTAGATTCACATTATGTTTGAAACACACAATTATTTCAAATGATTAAATTCCAAATAATTATTTAAATTAATTACAAAAATTAGCATGCACTATTTATTATTATTATAAAATAAAACAACTAAACTGGTTTAAATAGGCAATATTTACTTGGAAGTTCATTTTTTTAAGAGACGAATGAATAAACCTACTGCAACAGCATCAAAAAGATGAACAAAGCTATATATGGTCATGACGTTAGAAACTCTCATCACAATTTCCCTGTAGGAGAAAAAAACTTGAGCTTATTTGAAATGTAATAAGGAACACCTATGTCTCTAACCTTTAAAGGCTCTGCTGTTTTTTTGTTGCATTTTGTATTAATAACGCCACATTACAAAGTGCTACTTGGAAAAAAAACTTGTTCAAAAATGTTGAAATAATAAGATCACAATGCCATACTGAACTGTGGAGCTTTGTACTCACTCTTCAGTGGTGAAGATGTAGCCAATAATGTCCTTGGAAGCTCCTATAGTTGTTGCAGTCACAGTAGCAACAAGTACTAAATCATTGAGAGATTTTAAGGAATATTTTCAATTCATTAAATTCTTATTCGCTTTGGATTAAAGCATCTGCTAAGTGACTTAATGTAAGAATGTAAGAATTGGGAATTTACGAAAAACCCTTAATTTGGTGCATATGTGTTATTTAAAAATGATTAATGTATCATATTTATTATTTGATTTAAAAAACATTGCAGTTAAGGCTGTTAATGACATGACTACATACGTCCACAGACTAAAGAGACTTTGGCAGAAAGTTTGGCTTGTTCTGTGTTTCCAGCACCGAGTGCATTTCCCACCCTCACACCAGTGGCCACAGCAAACCCCAGAGGAAACTAAAACAACAGGAGAGACAACAACCTTTTAAGTTACAAAAAGAAGACAATGATTTTGTGCAACTCAACAACCATCAAGGGATTGTAGGTCAGACCATTCAACGTTAAGTTTGAAAAAACGTTGATAGTTTTACCATATATGTAATATTGGCTAGCTCATAGACAATAGACTGGGCCCCAAGTTCAGTCTCACTGATGAGCCCTGAAATAAAATAAAATACAGCAAAACTAGCCTTTAGTGTCAAATACATTCATGATATGTAAACAAATCACAAAAAATGGATAAATATAACAAACATACCCGCAAGGAATCCACCGATGTCATAGGCCCACCACTCGACACAAAGCATGAGCATGCTGGGAAGAGCCAGGCAAATAAAGCCGCTCCATTCCTGCAGACAGTCACGAGACCAACCTAACAGAAAGAGAAACAATTAAGACTAATGTATCATCTAATTTTATCAAATAATTGGAATAAAATAAAATTAAATCAATTTGAAAGGAATTGAAAATGAAATGAACTGAAATTAATTTAATGAAAAAATAAAAATGAATTGAAATGGAAATAAATTTGAAATGAAATGGAATGAACTGAAGTAAATTGAATTGAAATGAAACAGAATGAATTGAAATGAACTGAATTTAGCATGCATTTGAAGTGAAATTGACATGAAGTTAGTTGTAATGTTAAAATAAATTAATACAATTAATATTGTTATTATAAATATATTAAATATTATAAATTAAATTAAAGGAACAATACGGCGTTTTTTAGGAGGATCTATTGACGGAAATGCTATATAATATACAAAGCTATTTCTTCAGAGGTGTATAAAGACCTTACATAATGAACCATTATGTTTCTAATACTTTAGAATTATCTGTTTATATCTACATACAGAGCGGGCCTAAATAATTTGAATTCACCGCCATGTTTTGTACAGCAGCCCTAAACGGACAAACAACTCTACAACACGCGTTTCCTCTTCCTCTCCACCGCGGTATGAAATGGATCGCGGATGATCCGTACGGATCTGTACTCTACGGTTCAGAAAGTATGTGACCCACTGATTAAATGTATGTTTATTAATCATTGAGTAAGATGAGTTTTTATGACGATCTTTCGCTCCAACGGCTCTCTGAGTATCTCTATAGATATCTATGAGTATCTCTGCAAAAAGTCTTAGCAGGTCCTAAGCAGTGTACGAATTGAAGGGGGACTGGGGGGATCCGGGATCCCCCATAAGGCATCAGGGACCCCCCTTAAGAAGTAAAAAATGGACTTTGGGGGTCCCTCAGATGTTTGTATTTGAGAAAAAATTATAATGACAAATGTGATTAAATTCATGCAATGGATGTGGTAATTTTTGGGAAGTAATTATTTACAATAATTTATATTCAGTTTGTTTATGGGCTAGTAGTCATGTCTCTTTAAATTTGAAATGCACCCCCCAACGTCTAAAGCTAAGCGCAGGACAGTGAAAGAAGCCTGTTCTTCTATGTAAGGCTGTTTTAAATATAGTAGTATATAGTTATGCATATTATAATCAAATATATTGTGTATTTTGTATAAATTGTATATTGCCACACTAACCCCCACCAAAAAAAGTCTTATGAGGGGGACCCCTCATAAGACTTGGTTCAATTCGAGCACTGGTCCTAAGTAAACGTCTCTGCTGGAAAGTCTTTATAATATTAGCGCAGGTCCTAGCTCCTGCCTGACTTTTATCCTTCCCTATGTACTTAAAACCCACAAACCTTTTATTTCATGTAATAAATAAGACATCGATCTTTCTACAGTCTTTCTAATGCCCGCATGATCTCTTCCCTGCGTCAACATGACAACGACATCTTTTCGTACTATGGTGGCCACTGTCGAGTTTGGACTATGCGATTTGTTGCAAATGTATAATACAACGCTAGTGCCCGCTGTAAATCAATAACTGCGCCTTTAAAAAATAAGTCCTGTGACAGTCTCACCACTCCATGTGGCTTTATGTAGGTCTCTCCATCGAATGTAGACATAGAGAAACACAGCTAATGAATACTGAGAAATTGTGTTTGCTGCAGCAGAGCCTCTGTGAACACAGGACAAGGAAATATTATAGAAATGAAATGAAGACCCTGTTTCTAGTCTCTGAATGCGAGACAAACAGCTTCTTACGCTACACCAAGATCAAGTAGATGAAGGAAGATGTAGTTTATTAAAACATTGACGACATTCCCAACTGCTCCTGTGATGACCTGAGGCCAAATAATACCCTAAAACATAGACACAAAGAAAACGTTCCTTCAAATTAAAGCATTATGAACACAGATAAGTGAAAAAACTTCAACAATGATGTTTACCTGATTTTGAAGATACCTTCCCTGCAATTGATACATAAATGAAGCCTGTAGACATGAACATACTGTAGAATAATTTTGAATGTACATATGTAATTGGCAGATTATCTTACTATTATTTGCATTCAGAGTAATGTAATTTTAATAAAACACTTACAGGCAAAGCAGGTATAAATATGTTTATATAGAGCTGTGACAAACTGTTGGAAGAGAGACAGACAGACAGCTTTTGACAGTGGATCAAATAAGCAACCGTCGCATTTAAGTAAACTGTAGAGTTTAAAAAGGCTACAGTTTAAAAAAACAGAATAGCCATTCTTAAAGTAAGGTCTAACTAAGATTGTAAGACCAAATAGATACCTGGCCACCCTGGGGCTCTGTTTTACCATCAGCAGAATGGGTTCTGTGTTGATGAGCAGCGCCCAACAGGGAAAACAGGCCAATAGGAGGATAAGAATCCCTCTCTGCAGTATCACACCAACCCGCTTCAGATTATTACTGCCAAACGTCTGCAGGACAACACAGATGCATTACAACAACACCCTCAACCTCAGACACTAACTACTGTGATTCAAATGCACATTGAGAAGAAACAGCAATAACATTCCATTCCATTCCATTTTCTACCGCTTATCCGAACTACCTCGGGTCACGGGGAGCCTGCGCCTATCTCAGGAGTCATCGGGCATCAAGGCAGGATACACCCTGGATGGAGTGCCAACCCATCGCAGGGCACACACACTCTCAGATTCACTCACGCACTCACACCCTATGGACAATTTTTCCAGAGATGCCAATCAACCTACCATGCATGTCTTTGGACCAGGGGAGGAAACCGGAATACCCGGAGGAAACCCCTGAGGCACGGGGAGAACATGCAAACTCCACACACACAAGTCGGAAGTGGGAATCAAACCCCCAACCCTGGAGGTGTGAGGCGAATGTGCTAACCACTAAGCCACCGTGCCCCCCCACAGCAATAACATACTGTAAAATAAACATTTAAATTTAAGCCTACCTGTGAGATGAGTGTATCAAATGCAGAAGCCAAACCGAAGCCAACCGAGATGCCCGTAACATTAATAACCTGTGAGAAAATGTACAAATGTAATTTATGATTTTAATAAATACATCTGGACTTCCACTTAACCATGCATCTTTCAAACTATAAAAACTCACAGCAATAGCCAGAGCAACACTAGCTAGTTCCGTTTTTCCCAAGTGTCCACAGAACACAGTGCTGATGAAACTGATCAGAAAGATCATCAGCTGAGATATAAACTACAGAAAGATGAGAAACAGGTCATGTCAATGTTTGGACTGCTAAACGGTTGGTTTCATTTATGCACACTGCATGATAGGTTGGTTTTAAAACAATTTCTCTAAATAAAGAGTTTATTTACATAAGTAAAAACAGGTGTTTTATTGTATTTGTTAGCTTTATTTTTTCGAGTTTTTAATACTCAATCCAAACAGCCCAGCTGCAGTTTAATTGGTGTAAAAATAATAGTTGGTTCAACTTAAAAAATAATTTTCCTGGTCAACTTCAATTCAACTTGACAAAAATATTAGTCAGCTCAATGAGTTTAATTCAACTTAAAAATATCAATCAACTAAACGAATTTCTCATTGACTTGAATCATATTTTTAGTTGAGTTAACTTAACACGATAAAGCAACCGTTTTAAGTTCAACCAACAAAAAATAAATATACTTTTTTACAAAGTGTGTTAATTGGAATGCACAATAAAAAACAGATTTTGTACATTTTCTTTGCAAATTGCAAAGATTTTCTAAAAGGATTTTCTAAAACCACCCATTCCTATGTCTTTTAAAACATATTATAATCATTTTTAATTATTTTTATTATTTCATATAGAAATTGATTTGTAACTGACTTGAGATATGCATGACATTGAAATACATTAAAAAATGTAAATAGTTGATACAAAATAGAACGAATGGTTTTAAAAGTTAGGTGACGGATTTAAATAAAGTTACACCTCATGCACATTGTTATCAAATACACTTAAATATATAGATAATAACTCTTAAAAAGTTGTTTACATCCAAAGAGCCTTTCTTTTTCACCAAATGTTCTTTGTCATGCAGAAAGTTTATTTAGATTATAAAAACATAAGAAAGAAATCCTTATTCTATATGCCATCGCTGTAAAGAACCTTTTGCAGCACTTTTAAGAGTGCAAATGAATATATTACACTATATATTTTAATGTTTACTTACCACTGGTCCAGACAGTTTTAGCACCTGTAAAAGTTCATCTTTATAATTCACTGGTAAAAGACTTCGAAGTTTCCTTTGACATCCTCCACAACAAACCTGTGACTGAGAATCATCACGCTGCATCTGCTTTAAGTCTCCCTTTATTTGAGGTATTGTTTGAATACTGTCCCTCTCCATAATTCCCATGCGATTACAAAGCATTATGTAAACAGTACAGAATGTACATGCATGCAACAAGTAACAGAGAAATATTTAAGAGACACTTTGTTAAAAGTCTGCCCACTGAACTCTATTTGATACAGAAAACATTTCAAGGCCAAATTGTAAGGCGGTCAGGCAGAGGGCCACCTTAAAATATTTTCAACCCTTTTTAAACAGCCCCACATTACTGTGTGTGTTTGAATTTATGTTGAACATTATTTTCTCTGCCTTTTTTAAAAACTTTTTTTAATTTATAATTGTGTTATTTATTGCTCTAAGAAAGTCAGTCGGCATCTCATTCAAAACAATTCCTGCAGCAAATATAAGCAGCATAAAGAAAACAGCAAGTCCTCGACGGACCACCAGCTGCCTGGCGGTCAAGACCTCTCCGATAGTGACCAGCGCAACACCCTCCTTCTGTCCTCCTTCTGCTTTATTTAGAGTTTCTAAGTCTGTGTTCGCATCAGTTTGATCTCCTTCAAGGTGCTCAGACCACTGTGATGTGTCTGCAAATGGACAAACAAAAAGGAAAAAACATCTTGAACGTTTGTTTTTTACGGAAAAAGACCACAGGGACATTATATGACATGTCATATACATGCAGTACCTTCTGTGCCTGTCCTGTACTTTTCAATCGCATTAAATTTATCTCTGGTTTCAGGTTCTTGTACACCTGCTCTGACCAAGGCCTAAAAAGACAAATATGTGTCACCATCTAACACAAACAACATGATGTGGTGAAGAAGTATGACTTACCTCTTGACTTGCTTTGTTCCAGTCCATTGCTCCAAGAAGGATAATAAAGGACAAGGTTTGCAGGAAAACACATATAAGAAACCCAACCCACAGACCTAACAAACAAAAAAATAGAAGAAGCAAAAGGAGGGAGAGAGAGAGAAATCCATTACAGAGTTTTCATTTTTGTGTGAACTTTCCCTTTAAAATACAGTTATATGTACAAAACCACATTCTTACCCATAACGCCCATGTTGACAATAAACATTAGGGAAACACCTATTGGAAATCCCACTAAATAATATCCAACATTGTTGCAAAGAGCACCAATCGCTTGCTTTCCTGCACCTCGGACTATTCCACCTGCAATAACCTACAAACAAAACATTTCAAAGAAACAAAGGAAACAGAATGGTTTCCAAATATTTTGAATATCAGAAAACCAAAATATTTTTTTCGTTATGCTCTTTTACATCCAACAGATGATTTCATAAATATTTGAGCATCACTCAAAGTGTTAAGATTTGGAATGAATCACTGAACAAGTCCACATACAGAGTAATTAAAACAAGAACCTTTGAGCATTTCAAAATCTTTCAAATGGTCAAAAGTACCTTTTCTTGTGGCAACAGTTTAGACACGACCAAATATTTCTGTTAATGTCTGTGCAAACACTAGGGATGGGTATCGTTAAGGTGTTAACGGTACTACTACTTTTATCGATACCACTTAACGATCCGGTACTTTAACGGTACTCTTATCGGTACTTTTTTTGTGTTTTTTTATGAAAGACAAAACTAAAGCTGGAGTTTTTTTTCACTATTTAAAACATTCTTATTCTTTACATCCGTTGACCTAACATAGCTTAATGCAGGTAAAATATGACTCATACCCGCTTATTATTCATAGAGAATTAAAATAAAATGCATGTGGTCTTAAATTTGTTTGAGTTTTTTGTTGTTTTTGTTTAATAATAATAAAGAAATGGTATTCCAATTACGTGTTGTGGCTGGAGATCTTCTCTTTTGTGATGATGTGTGTAGTGTAGAACATATTTCCTTCATTTGTGTGTTTGTGCATTTAGTACTTATGATAAATAGGGACATAATATGTATAAACACACAAACACAAAAAAGTTTATGTATTTCATCGCTACAAATTAATTTTTTAGGTAAACTCTGATTTATAATTTCTAAGGCATAATTTATTATTATTCATCCATTTTAAATGCAGTACTGTGAAAGCATATTTTATGTTTAAGATTTATTTAGGCTACTGCTGATAAATATGTAGGCTATTTTTTTATGTGATGTGTGTTTATTAAATTATTACATACTAATTTAAAGAAATCTTATGCAATGTTTATGTCTGTGTTATTTCGGAAGACTGCTAGGCTAGCATACGTACCTGAGGACGTGGATGATGAACTATTAGCTAGCAGGCAGTCGAAAACTTTGCATTTATCAGTCTGCACATAATGCACTTTAGATGTAACCAGACTTTAGACCGTCTGATTCTCTCCGCAATCGTCACTCTATTAAGCGCGAGCTCTCGTGTTGTTTGTGCGCGAGCTCTGTGTAATGTACGCGCGAGCTCTGTGTAGTGTTGCACAGACGGACATTTCGCGTGCGAGATTGCGAATATCAAAAATGCAGGTAAATGTCTTTAATATTATCGCAAATTAGACATGGTTGGTCAATTAAAATATGCAAGTTAACGTTTATTTAGCAATAAGAAATAGTAAATGTTTTTCTTAATTTCTCCAGTACCGACAGCAGAACCGTTAACGGCAGAGTTTATCGATACTTCGGTCTTTTATAATTTAGCCCCGAGACCGATAAAGTACCGAGTTTCGGTACCCATCCCTAGCAAACACACAACAAATTTATGATCTTACCGCAGAGGTATTGAATAGATGAAAAGAGCCAAACACGATTAAGACCTTTGAAGCTCTGAGCACGATTTCTCTATGAAAAAAAATAATGACATGAGCTCATTAGAAATCAGAGAAAGCTGCATCACTGCAAAAACAATGTCTAATAAAGTGAAATCATTTAAAGCGATCATATGGCGCGAATACGTGCTTTTATGTGTGTTATAAACTGCCCATGCATGTATTAGACAAATTGCAAATATTAAAGTGTTGGAACAAAAGGTGTATTCTATCTAAAAGCGAATGCTCACCCAGACCTGCCTGAAACAGCTCATGTAACCACACCCCCACAAATTTAAATCAGTTTGTGGTACGAGTTGACTAAGACCACCCAAATGTATACGCAAGTAAGATGTAACATCCTCAGCTCCTCAACCGGCCACACCCCCTACATCAGCGCTCACACCACGGTTTACCCGATCTCTGTCACCGGACTTTTAACAGACTACATTCCCCATCATGCACCACTCCGTCAGCCATCTTTTATTTCCTCACCACCTGCACCTAATTACCCGGACAATATTTAAGATTGTTGATTTTCCCTTTCACATTATCTGGTCTTGACGTCATCTGCACTTGATTTACCCGTCTTTTGAATCATGTGGATGTTATTTTTACCTGATCTGTACTAGTACCTGAGTAAACCAGGATACACTTTCCAATTGTTTGTCTGTATTTGCAACTTGACCAATCTCCGGTGAACCTTGTTTAGTTTCTCCTTTTTGTATTTTGGACTAATACTTTTTGGACATTGTTTTTTTTTGGTTTAGTTCTGAAATAAACCTTTTTTGAACTTGTATCTTTTTCGTGTTATTTCCACCACTCCTGGCCTGCACGAGACTCTGGGGGTTTAACAGTCTGTTAGCCCTCGCACGACATATGGTGGGCGTACCTCTCAGTACAATTGCTTTGGAACCTGATGTTCCAAATGGTAAGAGGCGATACATTTACGTCACACGCTTGCAGTATTTGACCAATCACCACGCACTGGTTAACTGCCCAATCATAGCACACCTCCCTTTCAGACCGATGAGCTTTGTAATATATCTGTGCTTTACAGAGAGGCGGGGCAAAGAGGAGATACAAACATGCACGGTGTGTGGAAAATACAGAATTTTTTAACCTTAAATCGTGTATACAAACTGAATTAGAAACTACATGTGTTATATTAATTTAAAGGTTACATATTTTGCAGCTCCAGACCATTTTTTTATCTCCTTCGGCAAGGAAGAGAAAACGTGACCCCATGTTTGTCCTGTGTCAGTTGCCATAGTGTTTTGAAGGGGAGGGGTGGAGTGAGTGGTTGGTTGCAATACGCAACATCACCACTAGATGCCACTTAAATCTCCACATTGCTCCTTTAAGGAAGAAAAGCTTTGCAAAGTTCACTTTTTAATTTTTTTAATTATGATACCCATACCAATAAAGAAAGAAAAAACAATATTCAATGTTTGGCATTTCATGTTTGGCATCAACACATCATGAATTACGTAATGCACTTTATGCATTATGAAATGCTAATGAGACCACAACTATGCAACATTAAAGTGTAGATCTATAGAGATACTTACTTTTCTGTGCTAAAGATGTATCCAATAATATCTCTGGTAGCTAGAACAATGGCTGCAATCACACAGGAGACGAGTACTACAAAAAAGTATTGAAAGAAATCAATCAAGAAATCAATGCTTTGGCAAATGTTTTTTGTTTAACTTAACATTGTATTTAATGTTGGTTTGATATGAAATGAAGGACTGCATACGTCCACAGACTACAGAGACTTTGGCAGACAGTTTGGCTTGTTCTGTGTTTCCAGCTCCGAGTGCATTTCCCACCCTCACACCGGCGGCTACTGCAAACCCCAGAGGAAACTAAAGATAGACAACAAGTTACTGGATGACACAAATGAAATCAATTTGGAATTATTGAAAGTTTTTACCGTCATGTTAAAGAGCACTCATTGTTATCACTAACCAATGATTTTAAATCAATGTTTTAGTTTGAGTTTAGATATTGTTTTATATATTCAGTAAATATATTGACCAGTATTGATAATCTCACCATACATGTGATGCTGGCCAGTTTATAGATAATATACTGTGCCCCCACTTCAATCTCACTGATAAGCCCTACAAATTTAAGAATAAGACATATCAAATATAAACCAAAATGGACATATTATGTCAAATATATCAATGACATTAAAGTTCCAGTGTGTCATTTTTTAGAGGATCTATCGACAGTAAAGCAATAAAATAAACACAATTATGTCTTCAGATGTGTTTGAAGACCTTACGCAATGAAACTCCTTTTCAGAGCTCGTTTCGTGAATACATTTTGCAAAAGAAGCGAAAATGTGACGGCCTGTGTCAGCCATCGTAGTGAAAGGGAAGGGGGCTGAAGTGAGCCATTGGTTTCAATTCGTAAGTGTCCTAGATGATGCTAAATTTCATACACTGCACCTTTAAAATAAATCATTCACATTCAGCTCAGATTTTATTAAAGCGACTTGGACAAGAACACAATGAATCTTAAGAAGGCAATAATATTAGAAGTTCAAAGTTTCCATAATTTTTAAAGACACTACCCCTTTCAGGAAGCAGAAAAAAATTATAAATAAACAAAGAAATATTCTGCAAACCTGGCAAGTATCCACCAACTTCAAATGTCCACAATTCCGCACAAAGCATGAGCATGCTGGGAAGAGCCGAGCGAAGGTAGACCCCCCATTCCTGTAGACCCTCGCGAGACCAGCCTGATGGTGTAAATATGAGTGTGACGCGTGACAAAAATAACAATTTTAAAACCACAAAATGGCAGTAAAAACTCATTGACTTGAGAGACACTCACCATCCCAGGTGGCTTTATGCAGGTCCCTCAAGTGGATGCAAACAAAGAGAAACAACGCTAATAAATACTGCGAAATGGTGTTCGCTGCAGCATATCCTCTGTGAACACAGGACACAGATAATAAAGAAATGAGATGTAAATCAAGACTCTAATCTATATGAGATAAACAGCCGCTTACGTTAAGCCAAGTTCGTGCCAAACAACGCCGATGTTCAATAAAATATTAAAGACATTCACAATTGCTCCTGCTATAACCTGAGGCCAAATAATACCCTAAACAAAGAGACAGAGAAAGAGACCAAAATTACAAATATATAACTTATAAAGCAAACAGTACACGTGCTGCAAAGTAAAGCTATTTGATCGCCCCCTCGTGGTTGGCTGCAGTATATGTCATAAACCCTTCTCTCTCCATGTATGGGAGGTGAGCCAAACTAAGAAAATCAAATTAGACTGCAAATTAATATTATTTTTTGTCAGAATTAGTTCCTGTCAGTTGAGTTAGCTTACAACACACTTATGTATATTCACCTGTTCGTTTTTCAAATAAGCTTTTTTTTAATTAGTTATTGTGACTAATTAGGTGTTTGGGGTGTGCAAAAGGGGTGTGGCTACATGGAAAATGGCTGGGATATTGATACCGCAGCTTGCCTCAACTCATGACGTCATCGGCATTTCTTGGATTATTTTACCTGATTTTGCAAATATAACTCCTGCAGCTTGTACATAAAAACAGCCTGTAGATGTAAACAAAAATAGTATTAAAAGCAAAACCGTTTGCACAATGGCCCATAATAAAATAAATGGAGGAAGTCCCCACAGAATAAAAAGAGAGAATGAAAAAAACTCTTTCAAACTTTATTAAAAATGCGTGTGCTGGTATATGTAATTACTCTGTGAATGAATTTGCATCTATGTTCTAAGAGATTTTGGCCTATTTTGCATTATTATTGTTCTTTTTTTCTAGATCCAAGAATGTTTATTTGTCCAAAACTGCTATTTTATGCCAAGTGCGTAAGCTGTGGAGGATTCGTACTTCCAGTTGGGTGTAAGTACTCTCTTTTGGTCTTGAAGAAACGGACAAGCCTGTGGATTCTGCTATGAACCAGAATCAGGCGGAACTTTGCATCCTCATCCTTTCTGTTCCTTTCCAAGTGCTTCCTGACAGCTACTGCCTTCTTGATGAGGTGGTAGAGATCCTCGGGCAGATCAGGGGCAAAACGCTTGGACTTCAGGATCCTAAGGATCTTGTTGCCAGTGACAAAACGCACATGGGCAACACCTTAAGAGTCCCTAAGTATCACACCAATCTGAGAAGGGGCTAGACCCTTCTTGGCCTGCTTGATGATTTGCTCTTTGACATCATGTGATGTCAATACTTTGACCAATGTGTGGACACTTCATCTATAGGGCAGTGCTGACTGGGACAAACCCTTGCCGGGAGCGGGCATATGACCCATGATGGCAGTTTTGAAAGTCCTAAAATGCTAACTCGCTTCCGGCGTTTGCATAAAAAAATATGTCATCTCAGTCTGCGGCTCCCTATGGCCAGAATCATAAACAAACACAGACTGGAAGTTAACTTCAGTCCAGGTGCGAGCGTCCGATGAAACGGTCTATAGGATAAATCACACTTTTTATACCGATAGTTCGGAAATGAAAGAGAATGGCACTCACAGGCAGTGCAGGCATGAATATCTTTACATAGTGTTGTGCCACACTGTTGGGTGAGAAAGAGAGAGAGAGTTTGTTATATATATTTATTTTATCTTTAATTATTTTATCGTTTAACACGACCAACCTTGCCACCCTGGGGCTCTGTTTGAAAGCCAGTAGGATGGTCTCTGTGTTGATGAGCAGCGCCCAACAGGGAAAACAGGCCAATAGGAGGATAAGAATCCCTCTCTGCAGTATCACACCAACCCGCTTCAGATTATTACTGCCAAACGTCTGCAAAAATTAATATCCATGAACTAATCCATGACTGTTTGGTTAGTAAACCAGCACATGCACTTACTCAACATCCTCTATCTTACCTGTGAGATGAGTGTGTCACATCCAGATGCCAAACCAGAACCAATAGAGAGGCAGGTGACATTAATAGCCTGTGAGAAAATTGTGAGAACGTTTGCAAATTGCTGTTCTGTGAATACGTATGGATATTCACTAAACACATGCTTCTGTCTTTATCAACAAGGAACTCACAGCAATAGCCAGAGCAACACCTGTCAGTTCAGTTTCCCCCAAGCGTCCACAGAACATAGTGCTGACGAAACTGATCAGAAAGATCATCAGCCGAGACAAAACCTACAAAAAGAGGTATAGCATCATTAATAGTGTGACTTTTTAAAAAATAAATCTCTAAATTATATCTTTTGTTTTAAAATTAAGTAGCCAGACGGTATACGAGCATTGTCGCATTACATTGCTTTGTAAAAAGTGATTTTTCTTCAACAATCCATTTATTTGATTGCCTCCAAGTTGAACTACAGTGTAAGACCCACAACTCAATTGTATTCTCATCTAAATGTAAATCTAAGACATTGAACAACACTTTAGAGGGACAATTCTACTAATAATATTTTAATGTTCACACTTACCGCTGGGCCAGCCAGTTTCACCAACTCCACAGCTTCTTTATAATACAAGCTGCACAATTCCCCTCGGCTGTCATCGTGTATCTGTGAACTCCACGTTGATGCTGCATCACTTTCCATATGGCTTGAGTCTCTGTTACCTTTTGTCACTGTGTTTTCTCTGTCCATTTTCTATATTGTCCTCTCAAGTATTTAAAGGAAACTTTGGTTTAAAAATTAACTACAAGGGACGACACCTAAAATAACACAGCCTCAAGGTCCTATACAGAAAGTGGTTTCAGTAGATTCCACTGGTCGGCAGTGAATTGTTCATTGCCGCCTGCTGCACTTGATAACAACATTACTGCATTTTCAAATCAGATTTTGTTAGACACAGACACACCCCGTTAAAAGCATCCAATAAACACTTTAAAATATGTGGGGAAAGTGTCATAACGCCACTTTGATGGCTATGTAATCTGGTTGTTGTCTTTTACATGAAATTAAAGTTCAGATTAGACTCCTGCGAGACAACTGGCAACTTGTGTCATTCTGTTTTAATTGAAAAATCAACATAAGTGAAAAGTGGAGCACACCACATGAAGTGTGTAAAAATGTTATAACTGTTAATAAAGAACTAGGCCTAACACATTAAAGGGCAAAAAATGAAAATTTTGTCATCATTTACTCACCCTCGAGTTGTTCCAAACCTGTATATATTTCTTTGTTTTGATAAACACAAAGATATTTGAAAGAATGTTAGTAAGCAAACAGATCTCATTCCGCATGCCATATAGTGGAAATACATACTGTGGGAGTCAATGGGGGATGACATCTGTTCGGTTTCTCACATTCTTTCAAATATCTTTCTTTGTGTTTACGAGAACAAAGAAATTCATACAGGTTTGAACCAATTTGAGGGTGAGAATGTTTGGTTGGAGTGTCCCTTTAAGTAGATCAGTATTAAATGTTCCCTTATTGCTATAATGCAGTTTTGTTTGTTTTTAGTACAATCCTTCCGTATTCAGAATCAACAGAAGTTTATCAAGTATGATGAAATGACGACAAATAAGTTGGTCATATAATCGCTTTAATATTGATTTAATATTGTGGGTACTTTTACCACAACCCATTTCAGTGCCTGTATCACCACTACAACCACAAGAGGGCATAGTTTGCCCATTTTAATTTAAATCTGCTTTCAATGTTTCCTTGAAACAGTCCTGAGAATATTTGATTTTATTAAATCAACAAAGATAAATCTAAAATGGTAAATAGACTGTGAGACCCTGTTAGTTTTGTAGGCACCTATGAGAGGCTTTCATTGTTTTAGCCACATGAAGACCATCATACCAGTCAACTTTGAAATTATTCTATAAACCAGTAAATGTTTTCAACACAAATTTTTTTGGTCTAAGAAAATCTCAGGTCCCTGACGTATTTTTATAATACTTTAAATCTTCTCCAATACTGCTAAAGCATTTTACGGTAGGTGTTGTCACCGTATGTGAAATGACTATGTATGTTGTTTACTTCCACATTATCATTTATCAAAACTCAAAATACCTGATAACAGTGGTTTTTATACATAAAAAAAAAACTGAATACATGCTTCACTGACAGACATTTAAATTCAAGCACACAAGTTGATCAATTATTTATTTTCCAATACATAAGACTGTTAAAAAAAAAAAAAAAACCTGCTGAAAGGCAATTTCATCAGCCTCATCTTACCGAATTCATTTCTCTGACGTTTCATCCAAGTGGTTTACAAACACACAACATTATGGGCCTATAGAGAGCATTCCGACAGTCCAAGCCTGATTTTAACTACAACTAAAAAACCCCACTTGCTTCTATTTACAAAAATCCCTATCTGAAACACAGACGGAGCGTGTTGATCACTTCACTTGGAGGTTGCGTTGCTGTGTGGTGGAGCCTGCGGCTGCTGTTGTTGCTGCTGTTCTGCGAGAGCCTGCTGCAGACGTGTTCGCTTCCGTGAGTAATGCTGCCAGTGCAGGATCTGCTGCTCATCTATGAACTTGGCACACTGAGCGTTCACCAGTTCTTTCCGAAAGTGTTCGTACTGCAACAGCTCTAACATGTGCAGACAGTGAGGATACCTAAGCGAAGTAAGATATAGACAGCATGAGTCCAACTGTCAATCATAACCAAATTTACATAGAAATCTATGTGCATCTCTACAATTGATGAGATGTTGTAAATAAAGAATACAAACTGTATGCTATGATTAATGTATATGTATTACCTTTTTCATCGTAACATGAGCATAACCATCCATATACAACTTACTTTAGGAATTTAGCATAATCTGGCTCTTTCCAGTAAAGCAGATACTTCAAGTAATTCACGAAAGGCTTCTCTCTCAGGTAACCCCTTTGAGCCAAAACTGTGTGAGGAGGAAACACAGCTGAATACAATAAATGAAAGAATAAATACAATACCATCTTGAAAAAGTGACATGACTACATTACATCTGGCTACAATATTTATATCATGACCACAGATTGACTGTACAATACAAAATCAAACAAAGCATTTTCAAAAGGTTAAAACAAGGATTACAGTCCTTACAGTTAAGGTAGTTTGGGTTTGCTAAACACTGAACAAACTCCAACTCCAGCTGGAAACGGTTTCTCGCCTGTTCCTCTGTCAAAGTATAAAAACATGTGGTTTTATGAGAGAAGAAAAAAATGAGATATGAATGTACGCATGAATACAACTATTAATAGATGGATACATTAGAATAATAGTAACGTCACTAAAGTTGCATCGCTTTAAATTATATTTACAGCGTTGATGAAATCTGCCTGGCTAACATAGCTCGTCGTTTTTAACATTACAAACCTGTTTCCATAACGCCAGCCATGGCAGACGACTGAAGAGCAAACGTGGTAAAATACGCTGGAAATGTTGAATATCTACACAGATTTAAGGACGGATTACTAACAGAACATTTCCCGTTTTGTCTGGTAAGATTTACGCTGACGCCATATTTGCCAAAAACATGCGCTGGTGTCGTAAAATAGTTTACGACGTTACTTCACTGTTGCGGGCACTTTCTTTTGCTTTGAACCAAATTGTTTAAAATCTTTGTCATTAGGCTACATGTGCACCGGCTACTTTAAATATAAGGCAGGTTGTCTGGACTAAACTTAAATATATGAAGAGTTTGGTTCCAAAATGAGTTTTTTTAAATCATGTTTTTATTATGCCAGTTGTATTTATTGATTTATTATGACTTAAACCAAAACAAACCAACTGCAGTTTGATATTAATATTAATTTGTGACAAAATAGTTTTTAATATAAAATATGCAGGCTATCTGCATACACACACACAGAGAAACAGACTATGTCTAAAAATGTATTAAGAAATATCAACAAAATGAAAACGACTGAATTTACAATGCTAAAAAAATAAATTTTACATAACATTGCATTGATGAACGTTATTTGCACAACAGTGTTTAAGTGACATGTTCAAATCACAATATTACTAGATTAAAGTCAACATTTTGAGCAAAAAAATCGCACAATTATATTCGATAGATACAATCATTTCAAACTACATTTTCCCAAATATGAAAACATTGACTACATCATTTAAGGTCTTTCACTGATCCTGTTAAAACATTATCTTTTTTAACTTTATTCCCATAATTTTGACTTTATTTTTAAATTGCAATACATTTTACATTTTAAATACATTTTTTACTGTACATGATTACACTGTACATGAAAGTATACAAACCTTTACATTGCTTAGACTATAAACATCATCATTACTTTTCATAGTATATGATTTCAGCCTTTTGGCTTTGCAGTCATACACCTCTTGTAGCATGTGCAGTAAATCATTATTGCTTTTGAGGCTTAACCTTCTTTAGATTCAAAATGTTAGCCTCAGCGTTCAATACATTTACAAATGTATTTAAATTTAAAAACACCATTTGAGCTGTTGAAGTGATCGCACTTCCTCATTCCCAGCCACTGGCTTTACCCTGCTTGGCCTCCTCAGTTTGAGGTGAGATGTGCATGGTGAGAATATTGTGGAATGCTGCAGTTTGACGGCCGATTGATGTCAGGATTTCAGTCTCTCTCTGTTTCTCACACAGCTGTAGTGTTTGCCCAGCTAGGAAAGGTGTCTAAACTGAACAAAGCTCTGCCCCAGCTGTTAATGGCCAAGGTAATGGAAAGAATACCAATGATATTCATGACGATGCCTGTTTTTGCCTGTGGATCAAACAGATTTTGATCATGTGAATATAATATAGTGGGTTGCATCAATAATTGTTTCAGTAAATGGTTAACACTCACCATATCAGATACTTTCAGGTATCCGTATGAGAAGACTATGGCATTTGGAGGGGTTGCCACTGGAAGCATGAAGGCGAAGGATGCACTGAGGGTGCAGGGGATCATTACATAAAGCGGGTTGATGCCTATAGACTGGGACTGACAAAAATAAGACAAAGTTCAGTCGAACTCCGACACAGATTCTAATCTCTCATTACGTAAACTTGATCTATTCTAACAGCTCACAGGTAACAAAGAAAAGACAATAACACTCGATCACACAGCAGTGCCTGGATATCTGCCTAGTCTTGGATGAATTAACAAGTAAAGTTACCAAAACACCCTTCCCCCAACCCTTATTCTTCCTCTTTTTTTCCAGTCAGACAACAATGGCACATCTCCATGGCTCTCCCATATGTGGCACTTCAGCCCCCTACAAATCCCTCCGTTCACAGGCTCTCTTGCATAGGCTAATTCATGAGGATAGGGCAACCTGTGCCAACTGCACAGAATGAGGCAAGAAAGATGTATTCCAATGAGAGATTTATGAAGGAGGAGACTATGCTTATATAAATTAATGTGTGAGAAAACCTTTCTTGGACGCTTTAGCCGATTTAAAAAATGTAGCCTATTAACGTAATTGCATTCAATTATAAAAGTGGATTACGTCTTAAAGGTCCAGTGTATGAAATTAAACGGCATCTAGTGGTGAGGTTGCGAATTGCAAACCAACAGCTCACTCTACCCTTCCCATTGGAAGCACTACAGAGGTTGACACTGTACTAAGATGTCGGCATGTTTTTGCTTCTTTGCCTAAGGAGATAGAGTATTTATGAAACGCGCTGTTTCGCATTTTGTCCGTTTAGGGCTACCGTAGAAACAACATGGTGAGTTCCATTCAAGGTGACCCACGGTGTATGTAGATAGAAACAGCTCATTCTAAGGTAATAAAAATATAACGCTTCATTATGTAAGGTCTTTATACTAGGGTTGCACGGTGTACCAGTGCTACGGTAGCACCGTGATGCTAAATCTTCAAAATACTTGCGATGCCTCTCAATTTTCGAAACGGTAGCATCGTAGTACCGTAGTTAATGTTGCATATGCGCATTAATATTCATTTGAAGACTTACATTTGCCTTTTTGCTGTGTTTATCTCCCAAATGAATGTGTGTTTTTATAATGACTCAGACGAGATAATGATTCAAATTAGCGTTTTGAACAAGTAGGTTAAATGTTTCACTAACTCAGTGGAAAATTGACGCCACCCACTGGCAGTCTTAGTTCTGCATTTAAAGTAAGCCTTATACTTCCCTTTATAAAGACTGCTTTATCATTGAAATTTGTCCAACAATTGAATTAGTTCCCACGTGAAAAATTATCTTGTGTCCTTTAGTATTTACTACAGTAAACTACTAAACTCTTACCATAGTAAATATTTAAGTATACTACAGTATTTGCTATAATTTATCCAATTGCTACAGGTAATACAACAACTTATTCTAGTGCAAAGTATAGTACAGTTAACTATAGTAAATACAAATTGTTTAATCTAAATCTGTGTTTTTTTGTATATATTTGAATTATATGGCACAGCATCGTGATACTACTTGGTATCGAGATACTTCAGCTGGTATAATATTGTGAGACATGTTTATGGTACCGTGACAACCCTACTTCATACACCTCTGAACACATAGTGATGTATATGCAATTGCATTTCTGTCAATAGATCCTCCAAAAAAATGACACATTTAACCTTTAAAAGATAGCGCAAATGAAACATTTGAACCAAAAAACTTTTGTTTTAATGGTAAAAACCAATGCATGCGTAGTTAATATGAGTCACGTACGTACCATCGATGCGAGTATAGGCAGAAATAATGTTGCAGTGGCAACGTTGCTGGTGCATTCAGTAAAGGTAGCTATCATCAGACACAGGACGATGGCAATACCCCAGGGAGGAATACTTTCAAGAGGCGACATCTGATCTCCAAGCCACTTTGACAGCCCAGAGACCTCAACAACAAACAAACGAATAAGACTTTATTGCACTTAAAGCTGATCTTTGGTACTATAATTGTTATAGCACATGATCTTGATTCATCCTTGATCTCGCCCTATCAAACAAAAACACAAACACGAATATTGGAATAACGTTTTTTTTTTTACCTCACAGCCCTTGGCTAGTGCAAAGCCCCCTCCCAGGAGCAGGATAATGCCCCACGGCATTTTTTTCTGCGTCACCTTCCATGTGAGCAGAGCTGGAGTAGGGCCGCTGTCTGATTGAGGCACTGACATGAGACACAATCAGATTCATTGCATTAATATAGGGCATAACTCTCCATTTTCTCCCATTACACACAAACAGATTGGGTTGCATTCTTCACAATCTAGACAACAGCCTAACAGGTGTATTGCTGACCTGTGTCATCACTCTGCTCCCTCCAGGAGCAAAGTTGTGGTGGTTTCGAGGGGAAGACAAAGAGCAAAGCAGCTACGAACATAGAAACTGTAGCGTCCGTCACAAACCTGCACACAGGTGAGCCAGGGGTCAGAGGTTAAAACAGGTGATTCTTAGGGGGTGCAATAAAACACGAGTGTAGAGGTCTTAACTTATCCTAGATAATCATGTATTGACTCCCTGCCCATGTACGTTTGGAGTATTTGTGTACCCTACATCTCTTCTGTTCTGTTTTTTGTTCTAGACCTTTCACCCACATAACATCATTGTCTTCACGGTTATAGGCTCAATATCTGGGCACATCACTGGTCACTGTGCGCTCCATCAGAAAATGTACACAAGTACTGATTGCAATGTGAGGAAAAATCGATTGCAATGTGAGGAAACGCCATTCACAATTTTTCTGGACATTTGACCTACAAATAAAAGGACACGCTACAACTGATAACAGAAGAACATGCTATTTGTGTTGAGCAAACGTTCAATGTGTATGTGATAGCTAAAGTCTTGATAACTTCATTCAACTTTAGGGGTATTCTGTCCGTGGGCCAAGGTTTGCCTTCCTAAATAATTGTGTGGTTTGATTTTTTTTTATGAGTTGAATTTCTTTTCAAAGTTATCTATTTTCGCATGCTTGAAAATTAAAGATTTGTTTGCATTCAAAGGATATCATAGAACATTTGATATTTCATCTAGTAAAATTTTGCACAGTTTTAGAGTGCTTCATTACAATCACAAATTTGGTTTAACACAAAAAACTAAATTTAAATGTAAAATTTTTGAAGAAAATGTAAATAGTCCTTGGCCACAAAAGTAATCCTCATAATTATGTGAGAGGTTGCCAGGGCGTTGCTATGCAGATCACCCAAAAAAAAAAAAAAAGTCAAGTACAACTCGAATTCTTCATCTCATTAGTGTTTTCACTCTTACTCTTTATCAGCATTGAAAAAGTGCGTAGCCCATCCATCCACAAAGCCTGGCTCTCGGGTGAACCAAAGCACCACCAGCAGGACGAACAGGGCTAGGACACTCAGCTCCCCAAATGACATGGGCCCGAGACGCTGGTGCTCCTCCTTAATCACATTATATGCTGCGATGTCCTTCTCTGTTTTCACTGTCCCACAGCCCCACGTCTTTTTGAAGCTGTAGAGATGTTTGAGGCATGCATGAATTTTACAGTTACAAATAAACATGCTAACATTTAATACAGACTAATTCTTGTTGTATGTTATATTATGTTTTTGGTCTTGGATGACACGCCCTTGGAACACCCAAAGTCCATGTTTCCTTACAGTTCAGTTAACTGTCTGATGCATATTGTGCAATAAATATTTTCCTGATCTAGCACGCTCTAATCTGATTGACAGATTGAAACACGCACAGAACTTTCTGCGTTTTTGAGAGTTATGTCTGTGACTAATACGTCTATGCACACAGTATCACTTTAAACATGTTATTAAGTTCAATTCGTTGCAGAAGAACACATACTTGCAACCCAGAAAGACGATCTGAAGCCACAGCCAGGCCAGTGTCAGCATGATGATCATGTTGGGGAAGGCAAACGCGAACCACGAAGCAAAGTTTATAACGTCAGGGTTATCAGGGAAAAGTCTGTAGATCAAACAAACATTGATTTTATTAAACTGGATTTGCTGCATTGCTTTCACTGAGATTACATTATGCACATAAGACCACCAAAAAGTAAGAAGGTAAATCTAGAAGAGCACTGAGGTGAGGTACCTACTGGCTCATCTGTCCCATAAGTACCAGATTTGGTCCAGTGCCTGTGAGTGTTGCTGTACCACCAATGCTGGCTGCATAGCACACACATAGTGTCAATCCTTTACACAAATTTAGTTTTTCCTCCGTCTCACTGTGATTCTCCTCTCCGCCTGAGTCAACTGAGATGTGTCCATTCAGAACCACTGTGCACATAGCCAAGCTAAAGTTACTTTCCGCATTTCACCGAACAGAGGTACAGATGAAATCTACATTAGATTTTCAGTATTTATGTAACATGTCTTCAGGATATGTCAAGATGATTTTAATACAGTGGGTCATTGTGATTTTGCCAAGTAAGATCTGGTTCTGGATCAACATGTTTTTTTTGGCCTGAAACAACATTACTGTCAAAAAGACTTAAAATGAACCTGACCTAAACGCTATACCTTAAAGGTGTGATGAATTAAAAAAGTAATCTTTTGTTATAAATATCTTTCCTGTAGTGCAGTGGTAAGTGCATTGCGTTAACAAGGCAAGGTTGCCAGTTTGATCCCAGAGGATCGCACATACCTATGTGCAAATGTATAGGATAATGCAATGTAAGTCGCTTTGGATAAAAGCTTCTGCCAATTGCATCAATGTAAATGTAAAAGTAAATATAAGAGGGAATTGTATTCATGCGAACATCATGTAAGTGTCAGAACTGAAACCGCCCTTGTTACTGAGATTACATCTGTTATTGAACCCGGCCCAGCGAACACCAGGTTCTGGAATTGTTGAACACCGCCTCCTTAGAAAAATATCAACAACTACTTCTCTAGTCCCGCCAACTGGTTTTGCGCATGACATTCTGAAGAGGTGCGGAACCAGATAGAGTGAGCAAGCAATAAACAAACATGCCGTTAAATATAGCTAAATAATGTGCCAGCCCTGGTTTTGGAAGAATAAAGTCGCTGCATAACCTTCCTTCGGATTCCGACATTAGTAATGCTGGGTTAAAGTTTATTTTTAAAGAAGTTTCACTTCATATGGGAAAAACATGAAGCGTTTGTTCGTTTGTTATTTAAAAGCAGTGCTGTCTTGTGAATATTGGATCCGATAGGAATGGCGCAGCAATTTTCTGCAAGTAAAACGTTTTTGTACTAAACGTCACTATTGCTTTGTTATAGATCGCTTGATGTGCCCTGATCACTATTGCACAAGATTAGTATTACCTGGGGACTTCTAGTCATTTGTATTAACTGCAGAGGTTGTCTATGATCTTAAGCTTGTTGGAATCGCCATCTCTGTGATTTGGTGGGCTCATATATATAATTTCTCAAGGTTTTATACACTGTTTGCGAATAATGGAGGCTGTTTTGGAGTGTTTTGGTATTATTTCGGGTGCTGGGTGATATCCATAAATTACCGTGAGTCTCCCGTTTGTTTATTTATCATGTAAACTCTCCTAACATTTAAAACCCGCTATCGCGGGGATCTCTTGTCCGGTTCGCGATTACGGGTCTCAAATGCAGACAGGTATGTTCATATATCATTAAACACCATACAACTATAAAAAATACACGCAATGCCTTGCCATCACATCCGGGAAATATTTCATTAAATTTGAGTAAAATCATCACATGCGATTGTGTCATATGAAATACTGATGTAGGGAGGTAATTTATAAATCACACAAGGTCTCGAGATAATACTATTGCCGTGCGAAAACTATGAATGGTGCGAATGTGTAACCCATTGTTAAGTCTCGAACCAAATTCGCTGAAGGCTCCAACTACGCAAACTGCTATTCAATCAAAGCAGTGGGGGTTTACTTTAAAAGTCTTCAATGCTGCATGCCCATTTAAACCGAGCGTTTGCAGAGCTGGCCTTAAAACCTGGGCAGAAAATAGCCTATTACTTCTTGATTTTGATGTTTTGGAATGTAAAAATCACGGGAACGTCATAAGTAGACCTCATATAACAGAATAAAACAATAAACAAGGGCAGTTCATGAGACCTTTAACTAACTATGACTTATGCATAAAACCAGAGGGAAAAAATAAAATGACGAGAACGTTATCCATGCCCTTAACCCTGTCTTAAACTCAAATCTAGCACTGACCCTAGGCCAAGTCTTTTTGTTAAAAGAAAAGTTGTTCCAGGACCCAATATGATGTTAATCCTGCATCAAATCAACATTCTCACTCTGGTTATTGTTTTGCATTTCCGTATTTTTCTCCTCCCTCTCTGCAGGTGACATCTGCTCTTGTTCCGCTCTGTTGTTGAGCTGCTGCAGCACGGCTTGAACAATTGGCACCATCATAGCTGTGGTGGCCGTGTTGCTGATCCACATAGAGAGGAAGGCGGTCACCCCCATGAAACCCAACATCAGTCTACGAAAGAGCAGAAGAAGCATAATCGATGATGCTATTATCAACAAGAAGACTCTCAGTGGATCTTAAGCACTTACAGAGCGGGCCGCACACCCACTAAGAGCAACACTCGGAGCGCAATCCGTTTGTGTAGGTTCCAGTGCTCGACGGCTACGGCCACCATTAGACCACCCAGAAACAGCATATTAGTGTCCTTCAGGTACTGCATACAGACCTATGCATACACATGTGGATATCTGTGATGCAAAGTTTGAAACCCAGAGCGCATTGCAACATAAACACACATTAAAGACTAGCACTTGAGATTTTAAAAGCAGTATAAGGATATGTTTTACTGTAAATAGGACCTCAAACTCACATCTTTAGACTCCATGATTCCGAACAGAGGAAAGAGCACAGCTGGCAGTAATGCAGTGATGGCCAGCGGCAGCACCTCTGTACACCAGTACACTGCCATCAATGCCACCACATATGCACAATTGGCAACCTGCAGACAACACAGTGCATTGCATAAGTGTGCAAACGGATGAAAAAGTAGCATGCAGTGAAAAGAGAGGAGTTAAACACAGCTTTAGGTTAAACTGCTGCGTCTCATCCAAATATTATGTTATGTATGATCAATTTAAAACATTACCAATGAGTTACTTTTCTTTCGAAATACATGTCAACACTCAAACTGTTATCTCAATAAATCACAACAAAGTTGTATTGTGTAACTAAAGCATATTGTTGTGCCTTTAAAGAAACTTTGATGATATGCCATAAGGACAGGAATGAGGTACAAAGTTCCTTTTTTTAGTCACTCAGTAACATTCAAAGTTCCTCACCACTTTAAAAGTTCATAATCAGCCACATAATCCAAATGATTTGGTTAATTCTATTTAATCGTTTGTCATAGTTTCCAAAGGTTGTATGATGAGAAACATCATACCATTTGACCGGCAGGAATACAAGTGCGCAAACGCAAACTTTCTCATCCAATCGCGTTACTTTGAGCGACACGAATTAGCAGTATAATGTGCTTAAAACTAAATACAGTTTAATTTATCGTTTATATGCAATCATATATTTACTGTTTATAAGTGATATTACGTTATTTGCTATAGGCCAATTATTATGCGCAAATTTGGCAGCAGAAACTTTGCGTCAACAAAGGGTTAAAGAGAAAAAATAGAGCATTGTGTGTTTCGGGTTAAGGAATGTGTCCCCCCAAAGTCACGCAGGGTCTCGTCCCATTGACTGTTCTCCAATACAGAAATACAATTAAGATACAGAGAATTTCTACTGACATTACATCTCGTATTTTGTGCATATATTCTAGATCCACAAAAGCGCATCCCTAAATCTACTTGACACTATTACGCACACTTGTCTCTGTCAAGTCACTCAGGGTGCAAACAGAGACCAGAAGTTTTCTGTGGGGCATAACCCAATGCCTACCACGTTCAAGTCTACAAGTGTTTAATTTTTTTACATGCCTCAAAACATGACCTGTCAGAATGTTACTACAGACTTACCTTTGTTCCAACGACCAGCGGCAAAGGGAGAAGAAGAAATGGGGTGCAAAAGAGAATGAGTCCATTTTTCTTCATCCATAATATCTTGAGTAAATGCAAACCCATCGTTTGTTTTTTGGGATAACTTCAGAAGAACTTGGCCGGTGGAGCCGCGCACAACACAATACTGATCAGAGTGGACAGCGCATGGGCTCGCGCTTTTCTCTTTTACGCACGCACGCGCGCGCTCACACACACTCACACTGGAGAGCATAGTTAAGCGAAGTTTGTAGTGGACCCTGGAGTAGCAATTTCTGAATATTTACCTGCGCATGTCTTCATTTAACATCACAGAAAGTCTTTGTTGTTAAAACAATCAAGCATTTTGTCAGCATGCCGTTTTATTTTGGTCTTTATTTGATTGGGATAATTTTGATGTTTAGATTTTAACAACACTGTTTTTTTGTAAATGAGTTAGGATATCAGATGTTTTTTTCCACATTTCAGATGTTTTACAGGCTTTCATTTGAATATTTTGTCAGCAAAGCACATACGTTTTGTCAGTATTATATCTATCTTAGCAAATATATTTTGCTGATCACAAAATGATTAAACCAGGACAGTTCACACAAGGGGCTTTGTGCGTAAGGACCAGCGCAGCCTGAAGGTGAGTTTGAGCGTTGAAGAGTACCGAGAAAACAAAGCGGTGCTCAATTTCTGTGCAGAGTTGAATGACAAGGAGATAAACAGTGGGCATCCACTGCTGCACTTACTGAAACTCAACACAGAAGCAGCAGGGAGTCAGACACACAGGCCTGCTGTGAGGCTGACAATAGCTCTCTGTGTAAGAGCTAGGATGAGGTTTCCTTAAGTCAGTTGAGTTGTGGGAAATCCTGATGGACCCACGTGTTCCAGGTGAACCTTTTATAGGCTGTGATGTTGAAACGACACAATAACGAAAATAATCAAACTATTGAAGTTTTCAGTTTTTCTTGTACATTTGTAGTTTTTTTCTGTAGCCAAATTTGAAAATACGCAGCAAATAAGAGAAAACGTTACACGTGAATAATCTGTTAAAAAAAGTTAAATGACATCAGAAAATAAGTATACTTTTATATTTTTTTAGCATAGTGAATGAGTCAATTATTTGACTTTTAAATTTCTGTTTAACAAAACACAACCCATAATAAGGTCAACCCTCGCGAAGAGATTAACACTCACAAAGGCATATTAATTTTGTTATGTTTTCAATGGACTACACATTTCCATTATAGCTACTTATTTTAGCTTTTGCGCACTCTAGAGTTCAACATGACGAATTACAGCTAGAACAATGAGGTAAGGCATGAGTTTGATTGGTTGGAAAATGAAATTTTCATGACAACATTACCCAATATCTTATAAGTAGAAGGTCGGATGTTTTAGATTTGTCTTTTATGATAATATAATATAATATATTTTTAATTTTGCACAGATGTTGCTGTAATTTTGTTACCTAGAATGACTTTTCACGGATGAACCCCTGGATGTTTTTTAGCACAGTGGCATTGAGTCTAACATGGGGTGGGATTAAGGATTCAAGGTTTTGCGTAGGCGGAGAACTAGACTTGCAGGACAAGCTGGACAAATAAATTCCATTTATGGGTTTTGAAAATACTTCTAATGCCTGTTCAATTTCGAGCAACATTTAATGACAAACTAAGTGTTCAATTAATGATTTGTTTCATAAAGATGTTTATCTAGACTATGCAAAGTATTTTTAGGTTAGTTGAATATAATAAATAAATTAACTAATAATTTAAGAATTTTTCAAATTTGAATGCTATTGCTGGGATAAGCATGAAAACAAATATCCTTTAACAAACTTTTTTTTTAAATTCTTAACCACTGTAACTGAGTAAAGTCATTCCTATTTAAAAGATGTAAACATTTGTTTTAAAACTTTTTAATATTTAATAATATATCCTAAAAATGTAATATTTCTGTGCACAGACATTCTATTATCCTCAACATTATTTACCATGTTTTAATATGGACTTTTTTGCATTTTGTTCTCTTTTGGTGGCTATGTGGCATTTCTTGAGTTTGACCGCTGGACCACATATATTCATATTTACATTCAAAACTAAACAGTGACACAAGTCAATGAGTAATAAAACATTAACCAGCAGCACAGTGTCTGACACCATTAGCAGTCCTGATCAGAACAACATCATTCCCTCTTACTATATTTTACAACGCTTTCCTACCACAAGGTTTGGTAAGTTAAATGCATCTATTTAAACTTCTAAAACAGCTCTAGCTTTTTAGGTGACAATATATCTCTAAAGTTGAAATCTGACAAAGTTTTTAGTCTAGCGGTGACATGGCATGCATGGTGCTACTAACATGGGCTATTAAAATATTGGAAATTTTATTTTGCAGATATTGCAGCATTATTACGGAAATTATATTATTACATACGTCATTGACAAATTTAGAAAATGAATCTTATGTTTTAATCAAATGTTTTCTAAACCACTGCATTTCAATACTTCTTATTGATTTCGTAACCAGCTGCATTTGGTCCTATTAAATTTATCTAACGCTTTTTGAAGCCCTTTCTGTTTTTTTTGTGGTGTAGCACTTAATCTTAAAGTCTAATCAGACCAAAGGCTAATATTATCTCGGCTTCAAATGTTTTCTAAAACCACTCACTGCACAACAGTTGTTTTGTGTGTAATATATATATTTTTTATATCGTGCGTATAGTCTTTTTATTAGAGAAATGTTATAGCTAGATGCTTTTTTTGTTTTCCAGGCCAAAAGAAAAACATGAAGCATAGTCATGTGGTGTTTACACTTCTTTGTACGTTTAAGTTTGGACTTATGGTAAGACACAGCTTTTTTACTCGGGATATCAAACTATCATCCAAAACCTTCACTGTTAACAATGTCTCTTAAGCGTCTTTATAAAAGCACATCTTTTTTCCCAGGCTTCTGATGAAACAGATAAAGAGAAATGCAATGATATTTTAAGCTTGGAAGCTCAACGTAGAGTTGGTGGTGCAGTGGCCAAACTTGGCTTAGAGCTTTTAGAGAATCTACAGCTTGGGCTTGAGCAACCAAATATAATTATATCTCCACTGAGTGTTTCCCTTGCACTTGCTGAGCTTGCTCTTGGTGAGAAATCTGAATAGTTGTGACCATACACACACACACACACACACATCATTTGAAATAGGGAACATTCTATTACAGTGCAAGATGGCAGATATGATATAAATATTTACATACTTTACATATTTTAAAATATTTTGCTTAATAGGTGCAAACAACAAGACCGAGGAGAAGTTGTTAGAAGTCCTTCAGGCACTACCACAGGCTAATTTTCACGAAACCTTAAGCTGTCTCCAAGAACATCTGACTACTAATGCTGTAAAGATGGCATCCCGTCTCTATCTCTTACCAGGTAAAATGTATTGCATTTTGGTAAAAAATAAATACATTACAATGAATTAATAAACAGTTAGAGACATAGAAATAAAATGGATAAGTGGAATAAATCAGGGTCTGGGGTAGGAGAGCTCTTCCCCCATGTTTTCCTTTGGCCCCTCCAAAGATGTCAAGCTGAAAAAGAATAAACAATAAATACTTCTTATTTGCATTATTTGTTAAATAATGATCTTTCAATTTAATCATATATGTGATTAAACCTTAAACAATTATGCATGTAATGAACTATGAGTATACTACTAGAAAATTGTTGCCAACTACTTTAACTCCAAAATTGAGGATAGATGTGTCCTCTTTACATTTTTTGAATTTTCTATCTTTGTAAAGGATTTAAGGTGAACCAAGACTTTGTAAATAGATCTTCGCGTCTGTATAAATCTGAACCTGCACAATTGACCTCTATTGAAGCAGTCAATCATTGGGTGGAAGAGGTCACCAAAGGTCACATAACCAACTTCATGTCTAGTCTTCCATCGAATGTGGTTCTAATGCTGATAAATGCCATTCATTTTAAAGGTTGGTAAATTTTTATGTATATTAAATGATTATATATATATATTTTATGAAATAATTGTAATGATGCGATTGATAATGTCATTCTTACTCTAAGGGGAGTGGCAGTCTCGCTTTGACTCAAAGTTCACTGTAAAGGATTTCTTCTACATTGACAAAAAAACCTCTGTAAAGGTGGACATGATGATGGCAACCAGATATCCACTCAGCATGTTTGTAGATTTAAAGGATGGAACGCAGGTACTGTATATTTTTTCCTTTATCCTGCTTGTTTACCTGCTAACTTAAAGGAACACTGCACCCAAAAAACAATTAGCCAATCTTTAATTCACCCCCAAGCTGTCCCAGGTGTATATGGCTTCTGTAACTTTTTAAGCGGATCACAATCAGGGTTTTAAACAATATTCTGTCTCTTCCCAGTTTGGTAATGCCAATGGATAGAGACCCAGATTATGAAGCTTCAAAATTTATATCCATCATAAATGTTGTATATCCAAGGTTACATGCACAGCGATGTATCATGACACCAAAGGATGCGTTTTTGAGCAAAAACGATTCGGTCTCTATTCATTTACATTACAAAGCCAGGAACAGCTAGGATTTTGATTAATATTACTCCAAATGCGTTCGCCAGAAAACAAGACGACATGTACACCTAGGAAGGCATGAGGGCAAGTGATGGCAAAAATGTCACTCGTGAACTGTTCCTATAATTATGTTGTTCTTTAGCCTAGATGAAGCATTGTTATTATCGAATTATCTAAACAACGTTTGGTTTTTCACCATGTCTATCCTCAGGTCGCAAGGTTACCCTTCCAAGGAAACATGAGTCTTCTTGTAGTAATGCCATCACATGGAAATCTATCAACCACGGCTGCCAAACTGAACATTTCCGACCTGTATGAACGTCTCCCAAGTCAGAAGTCTATGCATGTGAAACTACCCAAATTCAAGCTTGAGTCCAAACAGGATTTACGTCAAGCACTTACAAACATGGGTAAGAGAATCCTCCATATGTTCGCAATTTACATTTTGTGGTTAATCATATGATGCTAATGTTTGGTCAACATGAAGCTGCATGGAAATGTGAAAATATTTATACCTGGATACAAACTTTTATCTGCATTTCAGGTCTGGGCATGTTGTTTTCTGGGCCTGACCTCTCCAGAATCTCAGAGGGCCCATTAGTGGTATCAGGAGTACAACATGCCTCAAGTATTGAACTGAACGAACAGGGGGCCGAAGCCTCGGCCGCCACCTCTGTCACACTAGTGCGTACCATTCCCACGTTTGCTGTAAACATGCCATTCATCTTTGCACTGGTGGATGATGCGTCTTACACACCTCTCTTCCTGGGAATGGTCACCAACCCCAATCCTGGAGCAACGGCTGAACAAAGCGATGAGCCAAAAACTGAAAATGAAACTGTACCAAGCAATGTTCGCCTGACTGACACAACACTCAGTGACGGCCCACATGAAAACATGCTAAGTTACATGTTAAATATGTGGAGGGAAACAGTTCCTCAGCAGTTCCTTGGACATCAGGAAATGGATCAAGGGAACTGAAAGAAAACGTGCAAGGATCTGTGTATATTACATGTATGTGCTTGGGTGTTACGCGGGGTTATGCTGTTCGTGACCTCTCTATAGTACAGTAACATTATATATGGACATACACCTCCTGGACATTGTTTAATTTTGTAAGACAGACATATAAAGGAGAAAACTCAAGGACAGACTAATAAATCCCATTAGAAATGATTTTTCTAATGATTAAACAACATGTGCAAGTGTATCCAATGGCACATTAAATTATCATGCAGCTGAATCATACAAATTATTGTAATATAATGTTGAGTAGCATGGTCATACATTTTCGTTGAAGTCTACAAAACACTTTTTTTGTCTACCTGTATGTATCGCATGTAGCCAACATTGTATTAGGCTAATCGACGTGTATCGTTCACTTTTACCTTCATGCTACCAGTTATAACAAATAAAACGCAACATTTGAAAAGAAACAAAGCCCAAACGACACGATATTTATTTTCGACAGCATTATAGCATTAAATATTTGCACATTGTGATATTTTGGGATAGGTTTTACCGTAAAGACTTTCTCCTCAGCAGCTGCAGAGCTCAGTCGTCATCGCAGGGCGGGATTCTTTAGTGAAACGCTTCTCGTGCATCTGCTCGCGCACAGTTGGCGCAGCTGTGGACGGAGAGTCTGCACGAGACGACGGTAAAAGAAGAATACAGGTCAGAAAAATAAATATATCAATGTTTATATTTTTAAAGCTAAATAACTGTTATTTTTATGAATTTATTTTTACGATTTTTATGATTGCTCACATCATGCCCTATTTGTTCTCCTTTAAGTGTGCTCAAAAAAGGTGTTTGTTTATTTATGCTTTTACATAATTAAGTTGCCTAAACATTATGCGTTTTGGAGGTTGCTTTACAAACGAGTAGAGCAAAGAGTGTTTATAAGTGATAAATATGTTGACTTTTTATACTGCAGAAATAGTTTCAAAATTGTGTATTTTTATTGTAGGTGCTAATAAAATGTAGTTGTAGATTGTGAATAAGTGTTGAGAATGTGTGCAGTGGATGTATCTTCGTCACTGTTTAACTGCGTGGCATGCAGGCAGACAGTCAGATAAATGTGAAAAAACAATAGGATTAGGTGTATTTTTTTCCAGTGATGGATCTGAACTCAGCAAGAAACTTGAAGACGACTTTAATGACAACCAGATGTGCTGAAGGAACATGGGAAAGTTTCTGAAAGAGAGTCTGTTTCCGCAGTAGGAACTCCTCCAATACTTGAACCCATTCCTGATGTTAACTGTGTCTAGTGTTAGTCTATATAACGTTTGGATTAGATTTTTTTATTTTCTGGCTTCATTAAATAAAACGAAGACCTTCTACACTCTTCACAGCGAAAGAACCACTTTTTGGTGCCGTAAAGACCCATTCAGTCAAAGGTTTTTTTAAGAACCATCTTTTTCTTAACTTTTTTTAAAACAAAAAACCTTTTGTGAAATATTCTTCGGATGTTAAAGGTTCTTTAATGAACCATTTAGAAAAAAATGTTATTTTATGGCATCATGAAGCACATTTATTTTTAAGAGTGTACCCTTCATTTTTTTTCTTTTTTTACAACATCTTAAATATTCGTAATATAAATACGATGAAATTATTTGTAATTTTTTTTTACCTTAGCAGGATTTTCTTTCACTTATTTTCAAATTAATTTTCATCTTTTGAAGCCTTTCCATTATGTATTGTTATAGCTGGCCAAACAATTGCTGTTTGTTTAAAGGACAGTTCCCCCCACCCCCAAAAAATCTTTCATTCATGTCATTCCAATCTGATATGGCTTCCTTTATTCTGCAGAACCCAAAAGAAGATATTTTGAAGAATGTTGATAACCAAACAAATTTGAACTCCAATTGACTTCCATCCATGTCTGTGATGTCATCCATCTAATCTTGGGTTTTTGTTTTTGTCAGGATGAAGAAGACAGCCCTTCTGTTTGGTTTATGGAGTCTTCTCTGCCTCTCACATGCTCAGACGGTGCAGTACAGTCCCCACAAATTCCCAGCTGTTATCTTTACTCTGACAGTACACAGGCTTTAACGTTCCCCTCTCTCTCAATAGACAGATACAGAGGCTGAAGGTGATGAGGAGGTGGTTGATCTTTTCACCACACCACACACCAAGCTGGCTGCAGCGACCTCTGATTTTGGCTACAACCTGTTCCGTCAACTGGCAGCACGTGACCCCAAGGTCAGCGTCTTCCTGTCCCCCATGAGTATCTCAGCAGCCTTCACACAGCTCTCAATGGGTGAGGTTTGGTCTCTTCCAACCACACACCCAATTATTACCAACCTGATCTTACCTTAAGACTTCTCATCTGTCGTAGGGGTGTCTGAGCGAGCTGAGAAGCAGATTTACAGGGCTCTACGTTACCACACCTTGAAAGACGGTCAACTCCATAACACACTGAAAGAGCTTCTCTCTTCTCTGAGGGCACCGGCCAAGGGCTTTAACTCCGCAGAACGCATCCTGCTGGCCAGGAGTGAGTGTATGATTTTGTCTAGATGTGCCTCTGTGAGAAAAGCTGATGGTTAATAAAAAGCGGTGCATATTTTATTCTTCTGTTCATTTCAGAGCTTCGACTTAAGCTGGAATACCTCAACAATGTAGAGACTCAATATGGGGTACGCCCTCAAACTCTCATTGGTGGAGCTCGGGACCTCAAGGCTGTTAATGATTGGTTTAAACAGAAGACCGGCGGAAAAGTGGCCCAAATTCTTACTTCAGCTCTCCCGCGCAACACCGCTGTGCTGCCTGTGGGGGCAGCGTACTTCAAGGGTAAATTAACTTCTATGTTCTGGACTTGAAAACTAGCAACATTTGTCATTTAGAAATGACTGAAACAGTGTTTTACATAAAATCGGTTGAATAATTCTCAGGTCTTACTACAGCTTTTAATTGTTCTTTTCACAGGTAAATGGGTGACAAGATTCGGCAAGGCTAACAAGATGGACAACTTCCAGGTGGATGGACAAGCGCCAGTTCTCATTCCCATGATGGAGCAGGAAAATTACCCAGTGAAGATGGGCAAAGACCCTGACATTGGCTGCACGGTACCAGAACCTATTTTTGATGAAAGATTACAAGCGTATCCCAAATAACATAATTATGCACTGTTATGTGCCATTTTGTAGTATAAATAGTAGTAATGTATGTTCACTTTTAAAAATTCCAAGAAGAAGTGCACTTTAAGTATTGAAATGATGCACTTATTCAACTGAAAACAAGAAGTGTGGAACGCTAAACATGCACTAAGCGGACTCAGGTTTGCTTACGCAGCGGAAGAGAGGCTTTCATTGCCGAGCAAAGTTCAACCACGGAGACGATTACAGATCAGTCTGACAGTGACTGAGGTCATGTTGGGCAAAACAAGTGACATTAAAAGTACAATAAACAAATGGATTTTCATTGACTTACATTGTGTTAAGTACTTTTGCTTAGTACCCCTTAAAGGAACAGTTATCATTTGTTCTGATGAACACAAAACAAGATATTTTGAAGAATGTTTGTAACCAAATAGATCTAGGGCACCATTGACTAACATAGTAGGAAAATTTTCTTTTAAATGTCTTTGTTCTGTTGAACACAAAAGAAGATATTTTGAAGAATGCAGGAAAGCATTGTAATTTTTCTAATGTGAAGAAAAAAACACAATTTTATTAACAGATTTTTCATGTATTTTTTAAATAGGGTCTAAAACTGTCCATTTAAAGGAAGAGACTGTGAAGCGGTATAAACATAAAAACTGTTATTTTTACGGTATATTATGCTTTTTTCCCCTGTATTTTTTTACGATATACTATGATAGTCAATGGTGGCCAAGAAGTGTTTGGTTAGAAGGATTATTCCAAATATATTTTTCTGTGTTCACCAGAACAAAGAATTGTATACAGATTTGGATCAACTCAAGGATGAGTAAAGGAAAACAGAATTACATTTTTCTGGGTAACTGTCCCTTTAAGTGTTCAATTTGAGATTATTCTACACTTTTAAAATAAAAAGTATATACTAGATGATAGAATACATAGTTTAAGAGCATAGTTTATAGTACAGTATGTTATTTGGGAAACAACTTTGGATATCATGTGTATTGTATATTGTAAGTTGTTTATTTGATTATTTAATTGGACAACTCCCTAATAAATTATGATAAATTCTGTCATCAAAAACAGAATTGTATTTGTAGAGAGAATGTAATTTGAAGTAAAAGGATCATTCCTTTGTTAGACATCTCTGTCTTTATCTGTTTTTTGTGCAGATTGCCCAGGTTCCTATGCAGGATGGAGTAAGCATGTATTTTTTCGTGCCCGATGAGGTGACTCAGAACCTGACGATGATTGAGGAAGCACTTACTGCTGAATTTGTCCAGGACCTCTCTAACACCCTCCACGTAGTACAGGTCCGCCTCACTCTGCCCGTTATGAAAGTCAGCTACAGTACAGATCTGCTGCCCTCCCTCTCTGACCTGGGTAAGACACAACCACTGTTTCACATTTGACTTTTATTGTCCAATAGTGACACTAGTTAAATTGCTCATGTCATTTATCAATCGATTATGTTCTTCTTTGTCCAGGTCTATCTGAATGGTTGGCAGAGACAGATCTTATAAAAATAACCACTCAGCCGGTGAAATTAAATGCTGTCCGTCATAAAGTTGTCATGGAGACAGCTCCAGAAGGCACAGAGTATGCCAGCACCACCCCTACAGCCAGAGGCCAATCACTGGCTCTGGCATACAATGTGGACCGCCCCTTCCTCTTCCTAGTCAGAGATGAGCCATCAGGGGCACTTCTTATGATTGGAAAAATATTGAGTCCTCGTGACATGGAAAGGGTATGAGACACGCATGTGCACACACACATAAATACAAACAATTGAGAAAACTTCATGACAACCTCCAATGTTAAGTCTTTTATTTTTTACAAAAATGTATTTGAAATTACATATTTGTACTCACATGGCCTTTAAAATTGTACTTTCACCTCATCTGCCCTTCCCATTAACATGTTTTGCATGCTTAGGCATTCCCTTATAAGCAAGCATTGCTATATGCTCTAACCCATAGCCAAGCTGTACATTTATAATAAATATGGACCTTTTTATGGATATTTTATGGATACTCAATTTCGTTCCAGCTGGATCTTAGCCATAGAATTTGTTTTGAGGCGTAATAACTTTGTGATGCTCATAAATCTTTTTGCATGTTAGCAAAAATCCCTCAAGCATAAGCAGCTGCTATAAAGACTAGTCGCAATAGGCATTTCCATTTTAAAGTGCTCAGTACTTTCATATGTTTCATACTTTTGAATACTGATCATATGATTTTACAATCCATCAGCAATGGTCGAATTAAAGTTTGCAAAAATGTATTTCATTTGACTTCATTCATTACATACATTTACAACCTGCAAGAACATTCAGAATGTATATATTATGTATGTAAAATTGAATAAAAAAAAAAAAAAAAACTGTATTTCAAATATAATGTTTCTGACCCTTGGCTTATGCTTGAGCAATTAAACGTATGTATGTATTATAGGTATTAATGTGATCTTTCATGTGTTTTATGAGAGTAAGATTGAGTCAAAACTGAATTTAGATTTAGATTATTACAGAAAATATTTGGAAAAACTTCAAATACTATTTCTTATAGTACAGTTCCTGTTCGGTTTTCTTGTTTTTAAACAAGCAGGCTGGAGTTCAGCCTTTTTCATTGTGGGGGTTTACCCTATCGGTCAATAAACTTTAGTGCAAAAGTAAAATCCTACTGTTTCATTGCTGACGATACAACATTTATAATAGATAAGATGCATGTTTCTCTGCATTTACAGCAAAAGAATGGTTTACAGTTATCACCAAATCCAACTAAGACCAAAATGCCCAAAATGTATATTCATAAGTTTTTTTAATATGTAAATACAGATATATGAGATATAAGATATATTTGGTCATTTAATGGTAATCTTTTTCATGACAGTATTGAGGATTAGAGTCTGATGCTGTAAAGCAGTTTTTCAAAGCAGAAAAAATATTCCTGGAAATATAACTAATTCATTCAAATATAATGAATTCAATTAAAAATGTAATCAAACATTAGGCTACCAGCCAATAGAATTGATGTTTCAATATTGTATATTTTTTTGCCTTTTTATCGAAACTCAAAGAGACTTTTTTCAAAGAGAAATGTTCTGAATTGAATTATTTTAATGTGTTTAGTATTCATCCAAATCATCCAATATTAGAAAATTAGAAATATTCTAAGAACCATATTTTACTTGTGATTTCTTCATCTGGGCATTAAACAGAGGTAATTGATTACATAGCACAGTAAACCATATATTATGCTAAGATAATTATAAGCATTAGGCCTGTGTCTGTGCTCTCCACAGCCACTAGATGGCGGTATAGGCTAGATTATCACACAGACAAATATTTAAATTAAATAAAGCATCAAAATGTAATATGATTTTTTTTATTTTAAGTTTTATTTACAAAAAAATGAAAGCATTATTTGACATAATGTGGGACATTTAAAAATGCTTCTGTTCAGTATATAATGATGAACTGCTGAACAGCTAAATATTTTTGAAGATGTTGATGAGAAACAAGTGTCAACCTCCATCTCTTCACAGTAATTATTTTAACACTCTTGACACCCAATGTTTGTTAAGGCTCAGAAAAAAATGTGTAAAGAAGTCATTGAGCTCGTATATTACCTTTCACAGGAAACACACAGTCCTCGTGAACTCTTTCACAACAAAATGAAAGAAGGAAACAGTCTGGATGTTTCTGTCTGAGCAAACGGATCGTTACAAATCGCTGCATGTTCACTCTTCTTTTTGATTTACTTATATTTTGAGTTTTTGTTTTATTTTACACTCTAATATTTTATTATTAGTATTTAAACATATTGTTTACTCTTAATTTGTTTAACCATATTATTATGTTAGTGTTAACTTCAGTTCTATGTTTGGTTGTAATATAACAATTTAATTGATATTTAATTGTTATTGTTATTAATATTCATTTATATTAATATTTTATTGTGTGTTATTTGTATTAAATTAAAACTATTCAACAATTAATACTTCTTTGAGGGGGTTGCATATTTTCAGCAAGTATTACAGCAGGGATTAACTGGGTCATCCAATCCATCTTTGACCTTTTAAGAGAGCTGACATGTGCAAACAGAGCAATGTTGTAAAAGCACTAGAGTATTTAGTCTTTTCCAATAACTCAAGATATAAGTCAATGTCTTAGAAGAAAAATTACTTCACGCATCACATAAAAAGAAGTTTTAGAAGAGTGTTTTATGTAGACAGACAGAAACCCTCATTCCAGTGTAATCTGGAATCTCCGAACACATTTGAGGATATTGTGCATATTGTCTCCATGCCCTCTTCCGTTCGCTTTGAGGGTTTATTCACAAACATATAACCGGTATCCATACACTGCTTCAGAAGGTTGGATCCATTAAACAAAGAAAGAGGATGAGAGGAATGAAAACAGGAAGCTGTTGTTCACACCCGCCATCCTGCTTAGATATTTGAGGTCAACGGTTGTTTAAAAGGATCCACAACCCCTTTATCAATGCTGTATACTGTAATGTTGCATAATCATCATTCATTCATTTTAAAGAAATTTGTGAGGTCATTTCTAACACATCACCATAACCATTCACCCCATAGTACAACATATTACAGTACTCATTATCCAACACTAAAACATCACTAGACGGCAAAATAATAATAATATTATATGACATCGAATATGTCATTCGACATGAATAATATAGCATTTTTTAGAGCTAAGAAACTTGCTTAGTGAGTAAATGTGAGGAGCAAACAACATTCAAGTAAAACTTGAAACTGCATCCTTTGACATTTAACTCAACATTCCAGCGGCTTTATTTCCTATGACACACACTTTCTTTTTTGCCTGTCCATGTTTTATTTTAAACAAAGGTCCATTCAGTACAATTACATAACGTTGAATTGCAACATTAATCTGAGAGAAAAGATTGAAAGTATAAAACAATTATTACAATAACCAAAATATACACTTTGTCACTTTATATTTGATTACTAGGCTTGTAAATGTGTGTATAATAAACGTCTTTCTCTTCAAAACAAAACATGAAGGATAAACAAAATTTGTATTTTCGTTAAGGCTTTAGTTGGTTATCGCATATATAACTCATGGTTAATTGAAAAAAACATCACGTTTAGTCATGAAAAAGTTTAAGGTCCATCACATGTAATTATGGGAATTGTTAACTGTACAAACATGTGAACATATCAAACATATGAAAATATAAAAGTATGAATACATGTAGCTTACTCTGAAACATTTAAAGTGATGATATATTTTTCAAATGCAATGAAACCAGAGAAGAATGCCTCTATAAGTGTGCATTTAGTTTATAATAAAAAAGCAAAAACAGCTTTATTATGAAACATCACAGTTATGTACTTGAGAAAAAAGGGCATCAACAATAAAACTCCCTACAGTATATACTTGGCTCCTTGTCTAAACTCAATCGAGAGTTCAAACGTTTTCACATTATCAGCATCAGTATTAAGTGTCATTTAAACCCCCCAACACACCGTGCTCACGGACAACATCTATAAAGACTTGTTATACAAACACGTTAACATGTTTTAAAGTGATGTCTTATATCTTCGGCAGAAGAACGGTGATTCCTTGCAATATCATGTTTCACAGAAAACAGCTGTTCACAAAAATGAGCATGTTCACATCCTGGCAACAACTACGCTTTAAGCGTGAAGAGCTGCATGCAGTTAAGATTATAGAGGAGAGCTGAGAGATCTTAAGATCTGTCTCTTATCCCTTCTCTCCTTTCGGCCCCTAAAGGGAGATTCCTATCCTTCTGTTTCCTGCTGTTATACTCTCTAAACACTCTGTTGTGTATTTTGTCCGTTTGAAGAGCTCAACAGCTGCTTGACATCTTTCATTTCTCTGTCTTCATGTTTGCTCTTGTCATTATCTTGGTCATCCTGCTGCTGGGTCGAGTTAAGCTTCCGAAGCACCAGAAATGTCAGAAGGAAAGAGACGAAGCCACCACATATGAAGAAAATCTGCAGTCCCAGGAACCTGAAATGCAAACAAATGTTTGAACAAATGTTTGTGCACATGCTGGAAAGAAAGCTTTAAAAAGAGCTGGGTGATTTTCAACCAAGCACTTAAAAGGGATGTGAAAATGTAACCTATAATTGCATCATTCTCTGGCTGCGTTTAACCCAAAGGTTGGGTTTGTACCATTTTGACCCAATGCTGGTGGGGGGGGGGGGTGTTTTGGTGTGATAGTTTTGTAGGCAATAATTCAGAAAAGCAGGGTGTTATTTTATTTTAGGGTTAGGGTTAGGTTTTATTTTGAAATTTAAACTTTACCTGTGTCTGAAAAGGTCTAAATCATAGTAGATACACGATGTTCTCCTTTCACATTTTTCTCCCCACTTAATGCAGGTGGTATCAATGGCATGACCATACAGTACGGGTGATGGGAGGAATGCTGTCAGAAAAACGTATATGGTTATGTGAGCAAATTACACATAACAAACATAAAAGAACCATGAGACATATTCTCTGAACACACCTTTTCCCATAATGATATGATGTCTGACATGGTTTGTAATGCATCCTATGCTTAAGCTTGAACAGGTATTGTGAAATAGTGAACATATCACCTCTGCAACTTTCACAATACTTGCAAATCTTGTTACTCAATACTCAACTAAACAGAACCAACCAGAAGTAATGTGAAACTGATGTGAAAAGGTTGAAACATCTATAAATCACTTAGCAAGATGTAAGCATTGGTCCAGAAGCACTTCTGGTTTAGTTTAGTTTTAAGTCATACGTGTATAATTAAATCCTAAAAATAGGTTTATATTTTGTTCAAATGTTTGTGTAGTGTTAAATTTCTTCAGGGTCAGCTTCGGATAAGTGTTCGAAGTGGTCTTTAAAAGTTTTTTAGTTCTTACTTTTAAAGTTAAAGCTTGCTTTTAAATGTGGCTTTACTACCGTCTAAAAGTAAAGGGACATCTACTCAGTATTTGTTCATATCCCACCCCCACATTTTTCAATAATAGTAAACTCATTAAAACTATTGAATATCACAAATGTAACCCCAAAAGTTCGATTATTACCCAGAATGATAATATTATACATATTTACTTAGCATTTTATCAAGAAGCTTCCTGAGGTATCATGCATTTTAGATTGTATTAAAGGAGTTCCCCTATGCTGGGCTTTTTTCATTATTTAAAATAAAAAAAAGCATCTCAGTCAAGTCAAGTAACCCTAAACTTTTGAACGACACTGTACCTAAACAAACAAGATCGATAAGACACTACATGGGAGAGTGAAGAGGAGTGAAAGTGAACTCATTCAGATTCAGACCATACAAACACCATGATTTAAAACAACAAGGGAACACAATCTGCTCATAACTGCAGCTTCTATTTCGAAATGTCTGTAAGTGTGGTACTGTTAAGAGAACACTGACATAGTTTGGCATGTTTTTCTAATAATGAGAATAAAATCTGTTCCGCATGAGCATTTTCTTTCGCTTACCAAGGACTCTAAAGAGCATGAACTGGATTCCCAAAGCAAAGGACTTATCCTGCGGGGTCACAGTCCTGGAAAGAAAACAGAAATATGTTTTATAAATAAAGCATTTTGTCTGTGAATATGACATTTCTCCCAAAGCATTTACTCTGCACAAAACGTGCATCTCCTGAGGGTTTTCTGAAAGTATAAGGGCTGTTTAAAACCTGTCGTTTGCTACCCTCATTGCGGTTTTTCGTGAAATTGTGCCAGGACCTGCACAGACAGGTCTACATCTATAAAACAGATAGAATGATACTTTCACACAGTCTTGCCAAACGGTGTAACAGTTTGTTATTTGACCTTTATCAGGGAAAAAAACAAGACAATTGGAGATGCTACATTAGTGCTTTGAGAGAATGTCATTTTCAAACTGGATCTGGAACTTGATGAAAAATGTGGATTCCTGCACAAAAACATGATTCTTTTTGATTTATCATTTCGATTTCGTAAAGAGAACAAAGCCTAAAGTGTTATTATTTGCCATAGTTGAATAAAGCATACTGCTTAAAAACTCAAAAAAGTACTATTCCTTGGGGAACATCAACCATGCAAGTGTTAGTCTGTAACACGTTGCAACTTGCTTAGCAAGTTCCTCCCTGTTCTTCTACATGACGTCAAAGCATGTGAGAGACCTATGAACGGGATTCTTTTACCATTGTGTTTGCCAATTGTACAAAATGCCACAAAATCCAACTTCAGCACCTTTTCACAATAAAAAATGTTCTCAGCCTTCTTAAATAAACAACTATTTAACACAAAAACTAACACTAAACTATAGCTCCAAATCATCTACTAGACTATACTAGTATACAATTATACAGTAGGCTATTTAAAATAGAAGGAATACAGAAGGATCATCATAAATTTATTATACCATTAAAATAAAATAAAAGGTTATCCTGAGTGTTAATACCATTATATTAAAATAAAGTTAGAATAGATTAAGCACCTGAGGATCATCATAAATGATGGGGTGTGAGAAAGAGAAGCCACAAAGCATGTTAGGGATGAAAGGATCATGAAGGGAATCAGTCGGTTGGCGCAGCCATTTCCACATGGTCCTGGGGTGGCATAACTCAGAGACGTTCCCGAGGCCACACATGCACAGTCTGTGTAGTTCTAAACAAAAACATACGGTTACACATTGACAACTTAAAAACAATTTGTTTTAATTGAAGAAGATCTTTGATGTTTAGCTAGTGCAACTATTGTTGTTGGCAAACAGTATAAACAATTGCTCTTCCATTTCTCAAACTTTAACAGTTATAGTAATGTTTTACATGTCACACACAGGTTAAAATACTGATGTACAATGTTTACCAAGTGGGTGGACAGGCTGCTCTCAGGAAAAGTTTGTTTGTTTCTTTATGCTTGGAGAGGATTGAGAAGGAAATGAAGGACATGTTTTGGGTTATTTTTTTCCGTTCAAAAAAGATAACATTGTGTAAAAATAAAGTTTTGAAAACACGATAAATAAGATAAAGTTTAAAAAAAAAATTAGTATCAGCAACGATTCATCAGCTTTCCTGTAAAAACAGAGCTCATGTAAACATGACTAGGATTTCTATAAGCAGCTGCTTTCTCAGTGGATAGCAGAGCATTTTTGAATTAGTATGTGGTTTAAATAAAAGGCCGACAAGGCCAAGTAGGAATCTGTTATGTAAACTTTAACTGCCTGAACCTTAGTGTTCCTACTGGTGCACATGTTTTCTATCTTAAAAATGAATGTTTTGCGGATGTGACAAAAATGGATGCAGGTTTTTGAGAGACAACATACTGGGTAGAATTTCTGTGAATTGAAATATACAAACCAGAAACAATAATACCGAACAAATGGAGAAGGGGTGGCTCATTATAAAATAGCTACTATATTTAGATTTTCATCTGCCCATATGTGGAATATGGACAGTTACGGATTTGCTTACCAGACTATAGAAAACTATACTTTAAAACTTTAAGACATACATGACATTGGTATTTAAACCACCAAACACTGACAGAATGGTGAAAACCTTTGGTAAAAACTTTCATCTCAAGGTTAACATTTGCATGGAATTGCCCAGTTCTTACCAATGGTTGCTATTAATACGTTGCTTCCCAAAAAGCCTGATCCATATTAAAAGATTGTTAGTGATCAAGAAGCACATTTCCTTGAGCAAAATGCTTCAGTTTTACTGTCCCCAAACTACCATTTTAACTGTATAAATGAATTTGCAGAAGTGAAGTACTGTACACTGGCTTAACCCACACGTTTATTTACAGGATGGATATAACCATACAATAATTCAATTGTTTGACTGGTATGTGGTCATTAAATCAAGGCATCCATAATTTTTTTCTGCTTCAGGAGATTTGTTCTGAAATAACCTTGAGCTAGTTTCTTTTCTCATAACCTGATATGTTTATGTAGTCTAATTTCCCCTTTCCCCACATCGGAAGACACACACGTGTCTGCCAGCTCTACAAATACATCCAATTAGGTACATTGCGTACTATGAACAATAATCATGCTTGTTCTGGTTGTTTAACATTTCCAGCTGTGGAAGTTAAACTAGTATGAGAAATCATGTGTTAATGTGTATAATTTATCAAGGCTAGATTCTGCTGTTTTATCTCATTATGTTTGTTGCTTTTTTAAACAATCATTTTGGTTAAATTTCAATGGCATATTGTGGTCCAATTTCAGTTTACAGTACACTGCAAAAAACTTTAAATTTACAGAATTTTAATACTGATTTTCCATGTAATATGTAAAACAAAAACAGAATTATTATATCAGTGTATTTTTAAATACGGTCAAAATCGTAAAATTTGTGATGTTTTATTGTAATATTGTTTATTTGTAAATTTAACAAGATTTCTTTTTATTTACAGTTTATCTTTTGAATACGGTCAAAAACTTTTAAATTACAGAAAATGAGAACATAATTATTTATGTAGAAAAATGGGGAAAACTATTTAATATATATCCTTATTTACTTTAATTACAGGGAAAAAATATATTTTTCGGTATATTTCTGTTTTTCCAGTTTACAGATTTTTTTCTGGATTTCTTGACTGTTACCAGTCTGTGAAACTTCTGTGGTACAGAGATGTAATTAAGATAAATTCTAGGTATCTTTATGCATTTCATAGTCTCGTGCCCTGTGTGTTTTTGTGTGAAAGAAAATATGCTTTTTTAAAGGTGGGGTGGTTTTTGGCCTGCTGGCACTGAAATTATAATCCCACCCTCTGTGCGATTCGCCGTCCAAACCCACGCCTCCTCCGAATACATGAATGTATTTCGTTTATCCACATACCGAATTACAAATTATTAAATTCTTCTCAAGCATGTACATACCAGTCCAAAAGAAAGAGAGCAGACATGGTATCGTCTTTCAGACCCTTTGGGTGCTGGAGCTATATCAATCGTATAAAAGATGAATCGATTTTATTTCAAGTTTTTACTGTGATGTTTTTTTTGGTCACTGCTTTTTGAAAAACTGACTTTCGTTTTGTAGATTTACTTGTTGTTGGTTCTGCAGGAACGTTTGATTGTTGCTGATTTTCTACCATTCTCCCTACATTGATACAGTGGACATGAGCGAGCTGAGTCAAAATAGGAAAAACCAAGATGGGTTACAATTTACCCCCAAAATGTTTATATTTGGCCTACCATGAGTTGAAACAACCCAGCAGTTTGGCCCAAAATAATCCATCATTGGTTAATTTGGGACCCAACGGTTGGGTTTGTGCCATTTTGATTAAACCATGAGTTGAAAATAACCCAGCATTTTTTTTAGATTGTATGTGGTTGATCGGCCTGGTACAAGTACTTATTTTCTGCTCCACATCACTTTCCTACTCAACCACTACAGGTTTCTAAAAATACGGTCAGCACTTTATTTTACAGTAATGTTACACATGTATCTAGTATGGTCTGTATGAACTGTGTTACTGTGCAGGTACCAGCCTTGGATATTAGTCTATACTATGTATTCTACTCCCTATTACAAAAATAAAAATTCCTTAAATTCCTGAAAATATATATTCAAACACATAGTTTAAGTTTGCCAAGAACTGAAGAATTACATTTTGGTTCACATATTAATTGTATGAGTAGAAAACTAAAGATGAAGTTGGGGTTTTATTTTAGAAACAAATCATGTTTTTCATTTAAGGTGAGAAAGAAATTAGTGTCTTTTACATCTTTATCAGTTCTGTAATGTGGGGATGTGGTCTATCAGCACGCCACTTTTTATCTCCTTTCCTCCCTGGATTCTTTGTACCATGGTTCTATGAGATTTATTACTGATATATACAAATTTTCTACCCATCATTGTGAATTGTATGAAAAAGTTGCTTGGCCTTCCTTAAGATCTCAGAGAAAAATGGATTGGCATTTGTTGATATATAAGGCAATTCTGGGTCATTGCCAAATTATCTCTGTTGCCTCATCCAAAGGACTAAGTCTGGAAATCATTTATTACATTCTCAATCAATGTAAAACCTCTTGTAAAACCTCTCCTTACTATGTAATTTAGAGAGTAATTCAACGATGTGTAATTGTTTTTAACTGGTTTTTTTATTGGTTTATGTAACGTATGTTGTATTTGCTGTCTATTTGTATATGGAAACGTCTCTGGTTACATGGCTGTGACCCTGTTCCCTGAAAAAAGCGGGAACAAGATGGTGTTTTTCAAACGCTATGGGAGAACAGTCTTTGTTCGACCAGTTGTGAAGCACGTGTGTCAAACATGCCAAAAATTATTTCGGCAGGTGACGTGGCTAATTACACCCGCACCTGCCGGTTATAAATATGTGTGAATGCGGACACGTCATCATGTTCCAACTTTGTCTGAAAGGACGTCTCGTTCCCGCTTTTTCAGGGAACAGGGTTACAGCCAAGTAACCCGAGACGTTCCCTATCAAAAGCTACACTCGATGCTGCGTTTCAAACGCTATGGGAACGAGAATACCAACGCCGCCCTACTGGAAGTGTCTGGACCCCCCAAGGTTGTGTGACGTGTGTGCACAATCCGAGAGGAGGACTCAGGCACGACTCTGGGATGTAGACTCCAGGACACGTGAGCCGGGAGTGGCATGGACATCCAGACAATAAAATCTAACAAATCTAACGGTGAGGACCAGCCCGCCGCATCACACACTTGCTGCAAGGGGTCTCCTCTTGCTAAGGCCATAGAAGAAGAAACCCCCCTTGTGGAATGAGCTCTGACTCCTAGAGGTGAAGCTTGACCGCTTGGCCAACGGGGAGCTATCAATAAGAGGCGAGACCCCTGTTGACGGACCTTCGCCAGGACTCCCGGGAGCAGAGCTGTCGCAGGAAATGCGTAAAGATGCAGTCTGGGCCACATATGGGCCATCGCGTCCAGACCCAGGGGAGCTGGATGAGTCAAAGAGAAGTAGAGGGGACATTGTGCTGTCTCCTGTGTAGCAAAGAGGTCCACCTCTGCCTCGTAAAATCTTTCCCAGATTTGTTTGACTACTTCGGGGTGGAGTTTCCATTCCCCGTTTGTCAGAGGTAGTCTGGACAGCAAGTCTGCTCCCACATTCATATGCCCCGGGATGTGAATTGATCTGAGGGACAGAAATTTGCCCTCCGCCCAGGGCAGAATCTGCTGGGCCAATTTGTTCAAGTGGCGTGACCGCAGTCCGCCCTGGTGACATATGTACGAGCCTACTGAAGTGTTGTCCACCCGCGCTAGGACATGGTAGCCTCGCAACTGCCGGAGGAAGTATTTCAGGGCCCGAAATACAGCCATCATTTCGAGGCAATTGATGTGCCAATCGAGAAGATGACCCTCTTGGGCTGCACCCCAACCCGTGAGGGATGCGTCTGTCGTTAGCATCTTGCGACGACAACACGGACCGAGAGTGGGACCTAAAGTCAGAAACCAAGGTCTGAACCACATAGAAAGAGTGAGAAGCCCCTGACGCGTCACCCTTATATGGCTCTGGGGGTTGGCCATTGGATGAAACCCCCTGGTTCTGAGCCACAACTGAAACAGTCTCATATGCAGGAGGCCCAGAGGTATCACTGTGGAAGCCGCCGCCATGAGACCTAGAACTCTCTGAAAGTAATGATTTGTCACTTTCTGGCCTAACCTGATGCTCCTCAGGGTGTTTTGTACGGACTCGACACATGCCGGAGACAGTTGTGCCTGCATTTCGATCAAGTCCCATATGACCCCGAGATACGTTGTATTTTGCGTACGGGAAAGAACGCTCTTTTTGACGTTGAGTCTCAACCCTAGAGCTTTGAGATGAGCTAGGAAGACATCCCGATGTCGAAGCGCTAGCTCTCGAGACTGAGCTAAAATCAGCCAGTCGTCTATGTAATTCAAAATGCGGATGCCCCGGAGTCGCAAAGAAGCCAGAGCTGCATCCATCCATTTTGTGTATGTGCGGGGTGACAAGGCTAGGCCGAATGGAAGAACCCGAGACTGGTAAGCTTCGCCCCCGAAAGCGAACCTCAGGAATCTTCTGGTTGTGGCAAGATCTCTATGTGAAAGTATGCGTATTTGAGATCGATCGTAACGGACGATTGTATGATTTGTCAACATTTTGAACTTGAGTGTCTTCAAGTTCAACGCCGTTGAAACGCGGAGGGCAATATGCAAATTGAATTCTGTAGCCTTTGGTTAGAGCTCTTTCTACCCATGGAGAGATAGCTGGCAGTAGTTTCCACGCTGCCAGATTCTCTGAAAGGGGTATCAATGTTGACACTTCGTCCTGTTGGGAGGATGCCAAACATTCGGTGCCCTGCAGTGTGGCAGGAGACGACCGAATATTTAGCATTTTTGAGACCGCTAATCCCCGAAAGGCTGGTAGCTGCGGGGATTGCAAAGCAGCCCTGTGAGGGTACCGAAGAGAAGCCTCTAGTTTCTCTTGGAACTTTGGGCACCCCTCCCCGGGGGGGCACACCCCCACAGTCCCGGGCACACATGTCTCAGAATTTCTTCTTTTTAGAGATAAAGCGCCTCAGGTCCGGCCCTCCCGAGGTGGCCTGAGGGGCACGGTGGGCCGCTCCCCTGCCTATGCGAGGGGGGGCGCGACTCGCCACACTCTCCCTGAGGACCTCACGCCTCAGGTAGACAGGACCCACCCGAGACTATGTGCCTGGCCGGGACTGGGGAACTGATCCAGAGTGGGTGGCCAACACTCCAGACGCTTGAGCACGGTGGGGTAGTTATTTGACGAAAGCCTCCTCATGTCGCCTTGCCTCCCGGATTCTGGTGACAACGGTATTAACCTCATCTCCAAACAGTCCGGAAGGCGAGATCGGGGCATCAAGGAGGAAGGCTCTGTCCCTGTCCTTGATGCCCGTGAGGTTAACCACAGGTGTCTCTCCGCAGTAAACAAAGCAGCCATGGAACGGCCGATGGCATGGGCCGTCTGCTTGGTTGCACGGAGAGACAAATCTGTGGCGCAGCGTAGGTCAGAAAACGCTGCTTCGTCAATAACCCCGCCAGTGCTGACATCATCCAGTAGGTCAGCCTGGTACGCCTGCCTTTAGCTTTTCCCACCAGCGCAGATGTAACTCTGCAAGGCTTGGTGGGAAGAGAAGACTTTTTCAGGGATGACGATGTCCCAGGGGAGAGATAGCTAGCCAGCGTCTCTTCCACCCTGGGCATCGCAGTGTATCTCCGTGTCTTCGCACCAACGATGGTCGAATATATCGACGTCGATGGCACAAAAACACGGGAGGATTGAGGTTTCTGCCATGAGCGAGATAGCTCGCCGTGGAGATCCTCCTAGAAAGGGAGAGCCCGATTCTGGGGCTCCTCCCTCCGGCCAACCGACAGATATCTGTTGGCAAGCTTTGAACTCTTGGGGGCCTCTTGTTCCTGCGGCCAGTCGAGGTGGAGCCTGTCGACTGCCTTGGTTACCGCCCCGATTAGATCCTCAATCGCCTTAGAATCGCAAAGGAACGCTCAGAGGCGGTGCTATCTAACCCCGCAGAAACAAGAGAAGCCTCGTCCTCCGCCGGCTCAGAAGAAGTGCCGTGGCACGCTCCAGAAGCAGACGCGAGGACGTCGCGGTTCGGCGAATGCACGGGAGAAGCGGACGGATCCGCCTCCCGTGCCTCAGCAAGCTCAAACCGCGAGTCCCAGTATGAGGAAGAGGCAGCTCGGTCTCGTTTAAAAAAGGCGAGCCGAGCACGCAGAACTCTGAAATCAAAGACATCACAGAGTTCACACTCTCCCTCAAGTCCCTGGGTGGCATGGTCAGCCCCCAAGCATTCAAAGCAGAACTCATGCTTCTCGAAATCGGAGAGGATCCTCTCACAAGGAGGAACACATCTCCGATCTGAGTCAGTCATGGTTTTGTTTAGTTTTCCTTATTCTTACACTAGGCTAAGTGCCTCAGAGAGTGCTTGGTCACTAGTGTAAGAATCTAGGTAATATCTTCTTTTTTTTTTTTTTTTGACAATAACAAAGAGGGAGACTTCTCCCTCACAACACACGCACACACAAAGCGGTCCTTGAAGACAAAAAAACCTGATGAAGCGTCCGCATTCACGCGTACTTATAACCGGCAGGTGCGGGTGTAATTAGCCACGTCACCTGTCGAGGTTACTTAAAGCCAAAATAATTTTTGCCGTGTTTGACACACGTGCTTCACAACCGGTTGAACAAAGACTGTTCTCCCATCGAGTGTAGCTTTTGATAGGGAACTCGGCTGATTATCTTGGCTAGGACACTCCTAGAAAAGAGAGTGAGTCCTTTCCTGGTTAAATAAAGGTTTAAAATAACTAAACTCTCAGAATCAGCACTTTCATTTTGTTTTATAAGAAATAAAAAATAAAAAAACAGATAAATAAGAGCTTAACAATACCTTAATTTCATTAGTTTCTGATTTTATTTCTACCCTGCATCCTGCATGGCAAGGGGAGCGAAACTCCACTCCATCTGAGCTACACACAGGGTTGAAAACATCAGTAGAGCAGGAACAAAGGGTGCACTGGTCGGGTTTTACCCTGGAAAATATCAAAAAAGTAAAATAAAGAAATGAACATAACAGGATGCATGTTACCGGGAATTTATATCCATCAGTCTTATGTACCTTCTGACCAGATTTGTGATATTTTATGAGCCATAACATTTTTATCTACATTGACATTTTTACATTTATGCATTTGGCAGACGCTTTTATCCAAAGCAACTAACATTGCTTTATCCTATACATTTTACATAGGTATTTGCAATCCCCTGGGATCTAACCCACAACCTTGCGCTGTTAACGCAATGCTCTTACCACTGAGCTACAGGAAAGCTTACACTTAGCATTAGCATTATTGACCAACATGTAAACATTTGTGACCCTGTGAAAACCCAGGCTAAAGTCTCATAATCTAATTATTTATAAGATAACAAGCATCAAAGATGAATTTTAAGTATTAAAAGTCACATTCCCCGCAATCCCATTTTTCAACCTTTAGTTAGTGTGTAATGTTGCTGTAAGAGGATAAATAATATCTGAAAAATGATTAAACTCAAAGATTAGTGCCAAGCGATATATTGTCTTTAGCAGAATTCGCTTTTCAAGGACTACAGAGAACGGCTGGAATCGGACTACAGCCCACTACTTCCCGGTTATATGATGTCACAATTTCGAGGGCTTTTAATTACCTCCGCCCAAAGGAATACGCCTAAAAAGGGGCGAGGTCTTCCTTAGAGAAGAGGAAGAGCTGCTGGAGTAGTGTTTGGTTGTCAGAGATTGTAAACATCTGACTGAGCTGCTCGCTAAAATACTTTCACTTTCATCACAGTCCTACAGCTGATATGAATAATTCAGCTTCACACATTCTAAGATAACCAACGGTCAAATAACAGCTTCCATGACTTTAACATCGGCTGTGAAAGCTTTTGTGTGAAATACACTGATATTGTGTGAGTGCGCACACCTCTATAACACTTCTATGAAACGTCCTCCTTGCAAATGTCTCCTGGTCAATCTGCTTGTTTTATTATCCAACTCGGGTCCAATATAAAAAGACAAAACTAATGCTTCTGTTATAAGTGTTAATAAATATAATCAGTCTGACGCCAATCAGTCCGGTGTCATTTCCCTCGCAATTGTAGGAAAAAAATAGCAATCTCGAACAAAGATTGGCGTTTGCACATACACTAGCAGATCTCTGTTACACTTCGATAGATCCGCATGTTTTTGACTGATAAAGTGTAAGTTGACTCCATTGTTACGTTTTATTGCTAAAAGCCAAAGTTTATGAATACAACTGCAAGGGGCACCGACCAATCACAACAGCCTGAGAAGCGGAATATATATATATAGCGGAGTATACATACATACTGTGGATATCAAAATATAACATAAATGGCCTGATAAAAGACAATACCTTTTATATATATCTAACTGGGCTTAATTGATTAAATATGTTTTTATTAAAAAAAAAACATATTGTCCTGACCTCTGTGTGGAAAATATAAAGACCTCTTGGAACTCTAGTTGAATACCCCTGACATAAACTGTTTATTTAAAAGGAAACTGAAGCTAGAATTAAAGGATAACAGCTTTAGGAATGTTCTGTTCTTCTGGCCACTTGCAGGCCCAAATGTGTTGTCTATCCCAAATAAATGTGCATTCACTTACAGTAAATAAAAATCACATGGGATTTACAATTTAAACACTGCCGATGCGGTAACTGAAAACACTATTAGGATACAAGTGACTCACCCAATATGGTTGATGTCAAAAATTCTCTGTGTGGGGCAGCCAAGGAAGAGAAGAGGAATGGCAAAGAAAATACTGATAAGAACCACTGTCGTGCTCATCAAAGCTGAGGATTTGACGGAAAGACTCAGTCTGCGCAGGATAACTCCTCCAATCATAATGCCTAACATGGCTGAGGGAATATTCAAACCACCTGCAAACACACATTATAGAGTATGAGACAGTATGTTTACATAAGTCACATGCACCCACTCACACAGACGGATTTGGAACACATTAAAAAATTATCGCAGACGAGATTCCTTTAATATCTCAATTATCTAGACTAGACAAAAATGAGATTATGGAAAGCAAATGCAAAGTTTTGCTTAAAGGGGTAGTTCACTTTCAAAACAAAGTTTCGTGACAATTTACTCACCCCCATGTCATCCAAGATGTTTATGTATTTGTTTCTTTAGTCGAAAAGATTTTTTTTTTGATGAAGACATTCCAGGATTTTTCTTCAATTAGTGGACTTCAATGGACTCCAAACGGTTGAAGGTCAGAATTACAGTTTCAGTACAGCTTCACAGTTTACCAAAAAATACCAGACGATGAATTATATTACTTGAAGTCATGAACATGCATCGCAGAATAGAGCAAGGCGAGCATTTGTGTTTATACAGCATCTACTATTTTTTGAAAATGACAGATCGTTTCGCTAGATAAGACCTTTATTCATCATCTGGTATCGTGTAAAGGCCTTTGAAGCTGCACTGAAAGTGTCATTTTGACCTTCAACCGTTTGGAGTTGAAGAAACAAATACATAAACATCTTGGATGACCTGGGGGTGAGTACATTTTCATGAACATTTATTTTGAAAGTGGACTACTCCTTTAAATCTCCTGTGTTTCAGAAAATGCTCCGGAGAAAATGACAAAAATCTCAAAAATATATCTATTGGAGTTTCAGAAGAGATCCCAACAATGTCTAAAACTGAGCTCAGATTTGCCAAATCAGCAATCAAAATCCAATATTATTGAAGATCTCAATATGAACTCTTCGTCTGTGTGTTTCCTTGCACGCAGGGATGATGACACGCGACTGAGGTAGGCAATGAAAACATGACTTAACCAAAAAATAAACATAACGAAAACAAAGTACGTTTCTAAATAATATCGATCATCTTATTTTGACTCGAACATAAATAACCCCTGTAGTTGTACATCAGAATCTGTTTGTGCAAAGCAGGGAAATGACAGCAGTAAGGAGATGATGAGTTTGAGGGAGGTAAGACCTGATAAACAAACTGCCCAGCCAGTCAGGTCTCAGACATTAGAGGAAAATGTCTCAGGAAAACCTTTGTCAAGTCTGTTAAATTGCATTGTTGCTTAGAAAAACCTTTGTGTTCTTGAGATAACTGAAATAACTGTGTGCTATTATAGGCAGTACAGTTTAATGCAGTACAGTTGGTTAAAAAAATGAACCAACTTTGTTTGGAATATTGTTTAAAAATAAATATATTTTTAAGATAAAATATGCTCTTGAAACATTCTAGGCTAATTGTAAATTCTTGTTATCATTGTGTAATGTATAATGAATGCAGATGTGCAAGAAACCTCTCTCTGCTTTCATTATTTCCAAACAGTGCGTTTAAACCATGTTAATACAATAATACACCTTACATATTTTTAAATACATAATGTGTACCCTTCTCCAGTATCATTGCACTGTATGAATAGTGGTTTAAGCAAGGAAAGTTTGGATAGTGCATTGTGTTGCATACTTCTCCACACAGCCAGTTTAAAAAGAAAAAAGTGATAGAAAAAAGTCACGGGGGCCTGTGCCCCAGTAGGGCTTTAGGTCTAGCAACGCCCATGGAACTTGGGCTTATTTGGATTATTTTATCTACATTCTCTCTTGGGCAAGTATGTACAGGTATTTTTACTCTTGAGTTCGTTTCCAAGTATCTGTATTGTGTTTTTTATCTGTTATAGTGATTTACTTTAAAATAAATACTTTACAACATTTTAAAGCATATATCACCAGTGTTGGGTGTAGCTAGTTACTAAGTAGTTAGTTACTGTAATTGAATTACTTATCCCTTGAAAAAGTATGGTAAGGGATTTTTCAAAGTGTAAACATCATACCTCCATACTCTTAATGCTTTTCAGAAAAACATGTGAATCGTTTTATTTCTCATAAGCAATTTGAGAAATGTAAATCAACTGACCACTCAAATCTCCTGTGCTAGAAATGAGAAACCTCTGATAAATAACATGTTCTTCTAATTTGAGTGAACACCTAAACGAATCCGTGTGTTCTCCACCATCTTACCTATCATCATTGCAGAATTGGAGGCCGTCTGTGTGAACTGCTTCTGTATGAATTTGGGCATAAAAGTGGCCAGTCCCGCTACCATGGCAGCCAGGTTCACCTGAGCCAGCACGACCAACAGGTAAATTGGGTTCCGTAAAGTTCTCATTAAAATGTTGGGGAAGCCTGAGGTTAGACAGAGAAGGAAAACAGTTGGAAACAATCTGTAAATTACAGCACACAAAGAAACAGTAACGTGATCTATATCTAAATAAAACAGCATCCAAAGAAGCATGGCTACGTCTGTGGTTTCAACATGTTTTGCTTCAAGACCCATTCATTGTAATTCAAGTGGTTGTATCTATAAAATCATTATTTGGCTTAAAATCGAAAACTAATATGGGCTTTTAGTGTAAAGCTCATGATTTGTATTATTCCCAGAATACAAAACTGAATGAAGTAGTTCTTGTGAAAGGCAGCGACTGGATCTAAAGTCTGATGACACACAGTTGTCAGTCTGGTTCATGCCGAACTGGGTGTGAATGTAACCATTTTAAGTACTCAAACAGCTCCCATATGAAAAAAGCTATTGTTTTACTGCTACAAACATTTTTGTATCTGGTTGTGTTTTAGAAGTCACATGAAGCAACTTCTTTTTCTTTGTTAAACTTGACACATGCAGCATTTGTCTTACAGTTTCATTTTGTATTTATCGTGGGAGGGAGAGTCCCTGGACTACATTTTAGAATAAATGTGGTTGGTTCTCAGCCATCAAAACGCTTAAACAGGTCAGTGTCTTGCTGACCAAGATCAACAGGTTAATGTTATGTTATAGATCAAAAAATGTTAATGTTTGTCAGCTGAACTTGCACAACTTTTTGATCGAAATCGTAAAACATACTTTTTAGGAACTCGGTGAGCGACAGGTCTTTCATTGCATCAGTTTTGGGTATCTTGTCCTCTATAATTTTCTCAGATGATGGTTCTGCAGAGACCTCTATGTTTTCCTGTCGATAAAAAAAGTTTACATTTATTTGTGGAGAGTGCATGTATCTGCGGCTATTTAGTCTTGCAGGGTTTCCTTTAGTGTCATCAACCATCAGTCATATTTCTGTCATTGAGACAGTATTTATAAAGCCGCAAAGTCAATATCAAATTACAATTGGCTACTTAAATAGAGGGTTCTTTAAAAGAGCCTTTTGTGAAACAGGTTCTTTATGGAACCATTCAGGCAAAACTGACTTTTTGTATATCAATGTGTATATCAACAAAGAGAATTTACAGAAACTATATTGTATCTTTTACTATCCACCAGATATAACACTTGATGAATAGAATGTGAATGTGAATTTTGAGTCAATTTTTGCAACTTACTCCAATGTGTGATGTTTTAAAACTGTAAGCGCTTAAATGTGTAGTTCACCCAGAAAATTAAATTCTGCAATCATTTACTCACCTTGAAGCTTTTCTAAAGTTATATACATTTCTTTCTTATGCTAAAAGATATTTGGAAGAATGCTTGTAACCAAATAGATCTGGGGCACCATTGACTACCAGTAAGGAAAGATGATATGGGTGTCAATGGTGACCCAGAATTTATTGGTCTCCCACATTATTCTAAATATCTTATTTTGTGTTCAACAGAACAAAGAAATTTGTCTAGCTTTAAAACAACTTCAGGATGAGTAAAAGATGAGTTTATTTTTAAAATCTTTAAGATTTTAACCCCCTTTGCTTTTGAGATTATGCATGCAAATTTACAACATACTCATATTTCCTTCAGAAAGGCATTTTGTGCAAGAATACTCATGAAAATCAAGTTTGATCACACATGCATTCTCATGGGAGGTCAAGATGTCATTCTATCAAGTTAAACAAAGGTTGTAAGAACATGCTCTGACAAGTGCCTTTGGCACTCGCGTTTCTTCTTTCTTGTTTATGAACATGATCAGTGGGACCCAGGAGTGTTTTAGCCCGCCCTTTAAATGTACCACCAAAGGCAATAATATAATAACAGAACACTATTGACTCACGGTCGTTAAATCACTGTCAGGTATAAAACTCATAAAAATCTAAATTTTCAGGATTTTTCTAATGTCATTTTTAAGATCACATTATTCGTCAATGTGATCTTTGTATTCTAAAATCAAAAATACCACAGGTGAGATTTGTGATGTACCTCCTTGGTCATCTTCCTTGGGAAAAACATGTATGGCAAAGATGTTAGGAAAAGTATCGTCCCGGCCACCAGGAATCCCAGCCACCAGGCTCCCACCCATTTGGCATCTTTATTATTAAAGATGATTTCATCTGAAAAGCAGGTAACATATTACACCTCCCCTAAATTTAAAAGGCAAAAAGTCAAACATACTGCGTTTTTACCAAAAACCACCCTGTGTTGAGTTGATGTCCAGATTAATGGAGCAGAATAACATTACTCCTATTTAATATTCTTCTGCTTGTTGAATCATACCTGTCCAAACATGTTGAGCACAATTGCGAAAGTATTTGATTGACTGTATAATGGTATCTCAGTTTGACAGTTTAAATCTGAAGTAAAGGTTGGTACTTAATGACAGACAGCATTGAGTCTTATGTTGACTTTACATGCTTGATCCTTTTATAAAGGTGTGGACATGTGGAATGCGAGACTCACTCATCTTGCGAATGTCAACAAAGAAACGAAGCATGAATGACGCCATGATGTAGCCGAAGGCTGGCCCTATGACAGTCACAGCGAACAGTATTCCTGCAGAAGATTTTAAGAAGTTGAAGAATTATGGGAACTAAAATTTTTACAAAAGAAGTTCCAGAATTGTTTATGACTATTCAAACCTAGGTAAAATGGAGAATTCCTCTTTTTGGAATAATCATCTATGTAGGAAATCCCAAACGGTTGGATGGGGACTCCGCCAATACCCAACAGTAACTGGCCCAGTAGAAAGATTGGATACACTCCTAGGCGCTCGTCACCATTTTCTTGATCGCATGTCTGATTGGACACTTCTTTCTCTGACAGGCATAGTGAGCTGTTGTTTTTGCCATCTGTAGAACAAAATACATACTGTAGATGCAGTGGTACACTTTCAGTTGCTGAGCACGAGTGAAGAAAATGCTATTCGATTTTCTTTTTAACTTAAATGTTGAATTGTAGTATAACAAAGATTTAAAACTCACTGCTTCCAGAACCTGTATAATCATAATCTCCACCAATGAAGTGGGGCAGAGCTATCAGAAACACTCCCAGACTTGCAAACAAGGCTCCAATTCCTATACATCTCGGCCGATGAACCCTGCTCCCAAAGAAACTCACAAACACGATAAGAACCGTGTTCCCGACCTTTAGTAAACATGGAAAGAGTAATTCAGTTCAGACATAGTCCTCACAATAGTTTATCCATTTATATTTTAAAGGGACTATAAGCTCTTTTATACGTTTTTTTAAGCGGGGTGACCTAAATATTATCTCTGTAACAGACACTGCAAATAAATGTGGGTCGTGTGCTAAATCAGGTCATTTCGCTTGCTTACAAAGCAAGCCATAAATGACTAAAAAGAAACGAAGAATCTCAGTTTTGTTGTGCAAAGCTGTGTATCCGATATTGCTCTTTTAAGTCTAATGCTGCAATTACATTGTATTGAAAAGAATTTACTTACTCCCACCATGACACTTAACTTTTTAACAAATATTTCACAGCTCAGAAATGATGTTATTGGACTTCATTCCGCAAAAAACTGAATAAAAGCACAGACAATGTTTATGATCTTGTACTATTACATATCAAGCAAAAATACATAGAGCTGTATATAATAATTTACAGTAACTGTTGAGTTATTCGACAAGTTGTGAATGATCCAGCATAACAAGTCAGAAACATATAACTACAGTAACTAAATGACGGCAACACAACTATTATTGAGTTTTGAAATGTCGGATTGATGTGACAGTATTTATGTCATGACGCTCAATTTAAAGTCGCACAGGTGGCAAACCAGGAAAGGGCCGCATTGTGTTTCAGGTATATATGGCAGAAGGAAACATTTTTAAATAATAAACAAATTCTAGTTGTGAAAGCTGACAGTGAAGAGTATGAGAACATTCTAGACCATGGTTCTCAACTTTATGCGGATCTGCGCAAATCTATTGGCATATGACATTAAAGTACCGTGAGAGTAATTCAAAAGCATATATGGAGCAGTCAGCACTTGAATCTCCCTCAGTGTCCTTTAATGTCACATGCTTATAGATTTGTGGAGATCCACCTTAAGTTGAACAGGTCTATTTCTAAAGACTTTGTTTAGCTTGTTCAGGTGTGTTTTATCTTGGTTGGGGCTAAACCTGCAGGAAAATGGATCTCGTGATCCAGAGTTGAGAACCTCTTTCCTGGACGAAACAAAAGCTGCTGAGTCTTACGTGGCATGTCATATTTCAACATGGTGGATGTGTCAGTGAGAAAAAAATGACAAAAGCTATATGTAATGTCTGTGGTTGACAGCATTTTTTCAAACTGGGGATTAAAACATATTGTCTATGCCAAGCTGTTACGAAAAAAACAAAATATAATTGCAATTTTTTGTGTCATTTTTTCCCAGATCAAAACCACTTGAACACATATCATGACGTAATAAGGACTTCCGTGTCCTTGAATACACTGCGGTGAGTTCCAATAAAAATGTAATGCCTTAACTTGTCACTGAAATAAAACATTTTAATTGCCTACCATTAACTTTAACCAGTGCCAAATATCAACAAACCAAACATTTCCTTCCAGGCATTTACTACCAATACTATTTTGGAATACTCTTCTACCTATTTTTTGTATATTCAACATAAAAATACAATAATTCTGGATGTCTGGGGTGGGGGGCTATTTTTTATGTTAGTACCATACAGTTTATTTTACCTCATTGAAAGCAGCCAGAAGTCCTGATTTCTGACTTGAAAATCCATATCTTTTCTCGATGGTGGTTATGGATCCCTTCAGATAGCCAGACACCATGAGCTGAGCCAATTGGAGCATTCCATGACACAGTACAAAAAACTGAAACACACAAAGTACGACTTGTACAACTTCAGTAAAAAGACCTGTTGCAATTAAATAGGCTTGAAAACCTTATCAGAGGTTAGGTATTAACCACCTTTGATGACCAGATACTGTAGTACAATGTTGGCATATGTTGGCAAAAACTCCATTCTTGGTGAAAAAACTAAAGCATATATGCATTCGAATGTATATGAAAAATGGGATACACACATTTTCTTATTACTAACAACCTCATTTAAACTTACAGACAATTTTTTTAATAAAATAATTTGATAACATGTATTTATGTATTGAAGAATTATAAAAGTATTAAAGAATACACAATTCACCAACAATCTTTCCTGATTAGGATTTTTTTACGTTTGTTGTCACTAAATGTAGTTTATATTGTAGCATTTGGCTGAAAATACAAACATACCTCTTATTAGTTGAATTAAACCAAAGTGCAGATTAAGATTTGAAGTTTCAAGTGATTGTTTTATTGGTTAATGGGCCAATTCTGAATGAATTCTGTACATTGGCCAGCCAGCTAGCTAATGCAAACGGATGAGTCGCTTGAGCCAAACAGTGATCTGTGATAAGATCCTGGAAACCCTTTAGAGAAGGAAACGTGAGAATCTCAAATTGAGAATCTCAATTTCAGTAGGAAACGTTTATTGCATTTGCTAGCCAATCAAAACCGCTTTAAACATTACTGTGTGCACTTCATTACAAAATATTCTGATGGGACCAGTTAGTCTTCATGAACAAATTGATTTATGAGTCACAAAATATGGACTGAAAAGTTAAACAGTTGTCAATATCAGATTTGTTATGTTAAAATGTATTGGTTGCAGATCCAGATGCATTTATCACTGTAAAAGATATTCGGCTTAAGCGCAGCAAAGCATTTTGTAATGAGATTCAGCAATGGAAAAATTAACAATATAAGGATGTGCAATGAATACAAGGAAATCATCAGGCCAAATTTTTAGAGAGTGAAAAGGAAGAGACGCTATTCATATTACACATCTTGAAAGTGATTCAGACGTAGAATGGTGTGTTAAATAAAAGAATGTAACGAGTTAGTTCATCCAACAAAATGTTCCTCAGTAACAGATTTCGCAATGGGGCTACATACTTGAAACACAGAATCACTGCGTCTGAATTCAGCATCGTAAAAAAAAACCTTTAAAAATTCACATAAATGTTCGTTTTTCATGTTTTCTTGTTGATTTGCAGTTTTTTCCCGTAATTTGTCAGGTTTTACTGTATTTCAAAATATGTGAGAAAAATGTTGAAAACAGTACAATTCTATAAAATGACAGATTTTTACAGTATACTTTAACAATACTTAGCGTTTATTATCATTTTTTTTTAGATCAGACGTATTTAGCAATTTAACAGTGTAAGTTATATGCTTCATTTTATTATTGACATCTTACCTTGATATTGTTAAAAAGACCCATTGTTCTACGAGGCCTCACTGTCTGTGTGTTTCCCTGGAGTTCAATACCTGTCGTTGCTTATTTTTATAAGATGCCCACACATTCTGTAGAAATAAAAACATGTGGGTCTTATCAGAGTAAAGCACATTGCGACTTCCTTTGCTACCTAATTTTCAGAGAACAACAGATTTTTTCAATTATTGAAAAATTAGAAACTGGTGCTTTTCAGGAGTAATCTGTCACTTTGGACAAGACTAAACCCCAAAGTCTTGGGAGTTCATGCTTTTTTCAGTTACTTTTAAATAAGCTTTTGCAGTCAGAGCTGAAAAAGTTAAAGCATGCAACAAAACCACATATGCTTCAATATGGAGGAGAATGTGCCCAAATACATATAACTATATTTTAAGAACACATTTTCTTTGAAGAAAAAATGTTTGTACACAAAATCAGTATGCATTTAAGATCTTTCTATGCATTTCTGTTAGTCTAACCATTAGTTACAACTTGTTTCATTTACAACAGTACATTGCCATTTTCGTGCCTAAGCAGTTTGTGGAGCAGCTCAATTGTGTGAGTTCATAGAAGTCTACTTACTACTTGCTGTGACTGAAGAGTGAAGAGTTGGAGAAAGTTTGTCCTACTTTCACTTTAAGTAGGCTAAAGACAACAAAACCAGATGCCTGAATCAGCGGGCGGGCTTTCCAGACTGCGCAATCTCTGCTTGGAAGTGAGAGAAATCTTGGAGTGGAGAAAAAAAGAAAGAACTTAATTATGTATATTACAAAAAGTAAATTCTGATGATTTTAAGATTTTTTGTATATGTTTTGTATATCTAATGAATGCATATATGTGTCTGTATTTTTTTTTTAACAAAAAATGTCTAGTAAGCAGACAAATTCTGGCAAATTTTAACACTATTCAAATTCCAAAACCCAACAAATGAAGATCCAAATACTCTCCTAATGTTTAATTCAAGTTTGCACTGACTCAAAATAAATGTGTTTAGATGTTCAACAATGACATGATTAATACCTCAAACCACGTCTGAACAGCTACTGTATAGCTTAGATCTGCCACAGATGCTGGAGGCTGTTATTTTGCAATGTCTATGACTCACATGAACACAAGAAGTGAACCAGCAGGGTCCAGTGACTATTAGCAAAATAAATAATCTGATTAAATTGAATAAAGCAAGATAAACATGAACCATACACCATTACTGTGGGAAAACTGTGACTCATCATTTATAATGTGACTCATTATAAAAACTCATAATTCTCATGTCATGCAGCAATCTAACAATATGGTTTAATTCAACAAGCCGTTTCTTTACATTCTGTGTTAAGTTGTAAAGGTAAATACATTTTAAATCACGTTATATACAGGCAACTGGGGGAGGTTTTGAAGCACACACACACAAGAATTTCCTAACACAACCAGCAGGCAGAGACAAAGTACAGTTTAAAGACATCAATATCACTCCATGACATCACCTGCCAGAAATGGGGGGATGGAGTCCTGGGAAGGAATTTCAATAGGAGATGGAGTTCCATGGACATTGAAGAAATTAAAATTCATGCTTATATTGGGATTAGTTTTGGAAATAGTCAGTCTTTAAAAATCAACTTTTACCCTTCCTTCCTAATATTTGAATCCGAAGGAAAGTTATTCAGCAACTGTATTCTTCCACTACCAGGGATGGCACAATATTGAGCTATCTTTAACAACATGTTTGATTATTGCTTGCTCTCTCTATCTGGTTCCGCTCCACTGGTCGTTGATATTTTTCTGTTGTGTTCAACCTGTCAATGTCGTCATAGATATGTGCATTCCAGAACCTGGTGTTCGCTGGGCCTGGTGTCACTAACAGATGTAATCTCAGTAACAAGGGTGTTTTCAGTTCTGACACTTACAAGATGTTTTTGTGAATACGATTCCCTCTCATATGAAAAAACACTCCTTTAAAAAGTTTCTTGCACAGCTGCCACAAATAGATGATGTACAACATCTTCTCTTTGTTTGTTGCAAGTCGGATGTTATGATATACTGCTTTGCAAAAAGGCAAAAAGTAGCTCAAACTTATCCCAGACCAAGTTACTTTGGTGTTTATTCTCTGCAGCTAGCCTGCTCCAGAACAGGCTAACAGCCAGGCTGTTAAAATTTATAGTGATTCACCTGTATTTCCCCCATCAGTCCTGTGAGGAATTAATGTGTTTGCATGCAGCAAACACATTAATTCCTGACAGGATTGATGTATCATTTTAATTATCCTGTATTAAAATATTACGCATATAGTCATAATATTAATATATTAGTGGACTTGAAAATGAACTCCTTTAATTGCAGCCTAATTATGACAGTTCAAGTGGAGTACTGTTTATTAACTTTACACATTGGACTTCTTACGCATTAAGTCGCTCCCCTATTGTCTGCCAGGCTTTCTCACGTTCTTTAAGTATGGCATTGGTAGGCCCTATTGCCTTTTTTCTTATGGTATCTTTCACCTCTTCATAGAACTCCATCAGTAGCTGTTGTTCAGCGGCAGTGAAGTGTGAATCGTGACTTTTATCCATTTTCCCATCGGCGATTCTGTGAGCGATCACGGGGTCTATTTAAGAATGCTGTGAACATGCACTCATGCCAGCTATCTACACCTGGCTTGACCTAGCTTCGCGTTATCATCCTGGTTTAGCAAATGTGCAACCAATTAAGCCAGGAAACGTCGAGCAGACTAGGTCAAGCCGCGCTTGCTCAATTATCCTGGATTTCTTTATTCTACTTTTGTGCAATACCCCTCAGGGGTTAACACATGTCTGTTTTGTTAGATCTGTTGTTAGTGTGAATGTCCCGAGCATGTGGGTATGGTTTGATAGATTCCCGTGCTAACTGTCTCGGTGTCAATGTGCCTTGCTAGCTGCCACCTATTATTCAGTAAGTCTAAGTGTTTTCACCTGGTGCTTTTTAAGTTTTTCTCTACATCTTTGTGCAATCGTTGCTTTAGTTGGACCATTCCTGGGTCTCGTCCATTACCCTAGCCCTGTCAACTAGTGTTCCCTGATTCTGATTATTTTATCTTGTCGTTTGAATTAATCTTTTGGATTACCATTTCCCATTTTGATTATCGTTTCCCTTGGATTTAATTTACACTCTGCTTTTTAAGCGGACTGGTTAACCCTCCTGGTCTTTTTTTTTGCCCAGGCTCCAGTCTTATTGTTTCTTGTTACTTGAGCAGGATGTAAAGGATTGGTAAGGTTTTATTAAAAAAAATTATGTTTAATAGTTAAAAACTATAGCTAGTTGTTTTACCTTTTATATACAACGTTATAAAGACTATAAACAACCAACCATATACATCATTAAGATTTTGTGTGAAACAAGCTCGCATTACAGCAGGGAATGGTAACATAATAAATGATGCGAGCGCTTTGGCCCTTGTTGATCAACCAGTGTTTCGCCACGTCTCGCATGACTCAAAAAAGACAATAAACCCCCAAAAAATAAGAAATTATAAACACGACATTATTGCCTCTAGTTGGAATATTATTACAGATTAAGATTGAGGTAGTCTTTTGTCACGTAGCGCACGTGTCTGCATTTGCAGATCACAAATTTAACTTGCGTAAGTCCTTAACAAAGTATTTTACAATGAAAATGTACTTACATGCTGTTAATCTGAAGCACCAGCAAAGTTTTAATGGTTGGAATGTCCCCACTTTTTAACCAAAGCTTTCGCGCATAGCAGGTCATAATCTCTCTCCCACGTTCGTGAAACAATTGTTGGACAAACTAGAACATTCGGATTGTACTTTTCTAGAACAGTGTTGTAAATAAAATGTAACCATTTGTTTTTAGTTGTCTCATCTTTTGGCAGGGCAAACAAAGAGTCTTTCTTTTTCGCAACGAAACACATAGCATCTCCGTGACATGGCTGCGGCGGATACACTGAGATTTACAAGTACTCCCACCACACTTGCATTTAGATTTGGGCGGTCTTGGTAAATCATGTTACGAAGTGACGTACATTCACCGGGATGTGGTTACACGAGGCGTTTCAAGCAGGTCTGGGTTCGCATTTACTTTAAGATAGAATCCATCTTTTGTTCCGACAATTTAACTTTAGTAATTTTACGTGTCTAATACATGCATGGGCAATTTAAAACACACAGAAAAGCACGGATTCGTGCCATATGACCCTTTTTTCATGAAACAGGTGAGGTGCAAGGACAGAGGACCCAGGTGCAGACAACGGGTACGGGACAAGACTTTAATAATAAAATAAAGCAAAGACAAAACAAAAACGCACGAGGGGGTAAAAAAAGAACAAGGATATAACAGGACACAGGAAAAAGATAACATCTCATGACATGATGCGGCAGAATCATGACACCTTTAACAAAGGTCCTAGCTCCTGCCTGACTTTTATCCTTTTTTAAACTTAAAATCCACAAACCTTTTATTTTTATGTAATAAATATACATACTACAGTCTATCTAATGCCCCCGTCAACATGAGAACGACTTCTTTTTCTACATGAACAGAGATAAACACTGACCACAGAATCACCCCTGATGTGCGAAACACAAGGTCAAAGTTCTGAAATCACTTTATATTTTATCATGTGTTCATACAAATGTAACTTTAAACTATGAAATAATGTGAACTATTAGAATTACTGTCATCTATTTACAGTCAGAAATACGCAGGCAGGAATAGGAACTAACAAACAGCCGGATCCGGTCAATTGATTTGTGTCACAATACACAGTATGAAAATGTGAACCCTTGGATTTAGATCTACACAAATAGATAAATTAAACAAATAATGCATGAACCCTGATATGTTTTTATTTCTGTGCTGAACACATGATAAACATGTTAGCCCGGGATTATAATTTCTCCAGAAGAGATCAAATCAAGTCAGACAGTGGGAAATTATCAAAGTGTGATATTCACAGCACCAAGCAATAAAGATACACACTTTAACATTGTGTATTTTAATAAAAGTAACGTTTTATAAAAGTATATTTTTGGGATTTGAAATGTTGTAAAATACCAAGACCTACACTGGCAGCAGTAGAAAATTACTAGGACATCATCAGCAACATGATGCAACACTTGAGGATGATTGTGTATCACCCGGCAGCATCAGCTCCTTCCAAGACAACAGTTAACTAAGAGATGTGTAACAAACAAGCCATGAAGTCTTGACAACCAGAATGTAAAAGAATAACAGTAACAGGACAAAAAGATCAGTCTATACATTCAACATTAAATGTGAATGTATAAAACATGATACATATGAAAATGTGTATATAAATTGAACAAAAACTAATAAAAACCTATATGTGTGTGGTGTAAGCTGGGCAGAATGATAAATCACTGTTACTGTAGTTCTGGCCAATATATAATCATCACTTCATTCATAATCACAACATACAAAGGGTACATTTAGAAGACTATTCTTAACATCTCATATAAATTACATACTGTAGTACATCAAGGCAGCCTGCAGGTCCAAATTCACTGAGTTTAAGCAGCTTTTAACAAATGTATATATATTCAAATGTTTGTGTTCACAATATATTTATACGGATATAAATATACATATAAAAGTTGCCAAACACTAAAACGGTGCATTGTGTTGGGAAACTAAAGTTAAAAAAATGCTGAACATGATGGATGTATATGCTATTTATCAGTTGTGTATATAACTGCATAAAGATCCAGTAAAAGGGACTAAAAGCGACAGCTCACACTAAATGACAATTCTTTCATCATTTATTTCCCCTCATGTCATTAGAAACCTATATGACTTTCTTCTGCAGAAGACAGAAGATATTGATTAACGTTGGATCCCATTGACATTCAATCTACAGACTCAAAACACGAGACCTTTCACAACATATCTTTCTTATGCTCCACTAAAGAAAGAGCAATATACAGGTTTTGACATGAGGATTAAGAAAGGATAACAAAATTGTCAATTTTAAGTGAACTATCCCTTTTATATGAATGGGTTTAATGTGACATGATGTGTGTTGCTATAAGGGCTCTGTTGTTCTCATTCAGCCCATTGTTATGCTGCCTTGGCTGGAAACTCAGCTGATGCACACAGAATTGTGATGATGGGCAGCAATGCTGTACAGCTTCACTTCACAGGCCTGGCTCAAAATAAAGCTTGCATTCATAGAAATGAAGGCCTAAAGTTTACACCACTGTGCACTTGTGTAGTGCCATAATGCAACATTTGCTGTTATATTTAAACTCAGGTGACCGAGACACATTTAAACATTTAGAGGAAAGAGGAACATGAGGAGGATGCATTCATTTACAGTAGTAGATCTATTCACATCACTTTCCTTTAGGCGACACTAGAAAAAAGTACTGATATATTTCAAACCAAGGTTGGGTACATTTGGACACCCCCAACTTTTAAGTTTAAATGGACATGGGCTTGTTTGCTTTAAGACACAATGGTTGGTTTGGTTGTTTAAACCTATGGTTGGCTCAAATATGGAGATTTTCCAGGTTATTTTAAACCAGCAGCTCAGTTTGTCTATACTCAACCATGGGTTGAAACAACACAGCATTTCCTAGGTGTGACATTGTCTATTTATTGTTTTATTTAGTTGGCATTGGCATTACATTGGCAAAACATTCTGGGAATTATGAGGAAAAGTACAAAGTACAGAGATTCACACTTCCTTGTGACAACCAGGGAACTTTCTAGGAATACAACAGATAGGGCTCTACTTAAAGTGACAGCTCACCCAAAAATGAAAATTCTTTCATTATTGATTCCCCCTCATGTCATTCCAAACTTGTATGACTTTTTTTCTTCTGCAAAAGACAAAAGAAGATATTTTAAGGAATGTTGTTAACCAAACAACATTGACTTCCATTGCATGGACACAAAACCACAGAGATAACCACAGAGATAAAGAAACAAATATAGATTTTAAATGATATAAGAGTGAGTAAAAAATGTCAGAACTTTTATTTTTGGGTGAATTAATTGTTCATATATGCAACTAAAGTTTTAGTTGTGCTCATGAACTGTTCAGATGATTCTTTGGATTACCAAAATTATTAATGTGTGAAAGGCCATAAATTAAACATTGCAACTTTAAACTAGACACCCAAGGGCTGAAAATTCCCATTATTGTTATTGACTCAAATGAAGCCTAGTTCAAACTCCTTTGGTAATATGATCTGACAGCTGTCCTCCCCGCAGACTATTAGATGTTTGCCGTTCCAAGGGTCACTTAATGTTGTAAACAATGTTGATGCAATGTATCCAGAACACCTTCAGGATTATTACATCCCAAACCAATTGCTGTTGTGCAAATAACACAACACATTGCCGGCGATAATAATGTGTAATTAGTCACATGTGTTAATACCGTCTCATAGGGACAGGGAAACTGTTCCATTGTCATTAATGAATGCTAAAACAGGTTGTTTATTGGGACACTCGAATGTGTCAAATAATAATTAATCCTATGGGAGCTATTTGACACACTATTAAATGTTTATCTCATACATCTGCTAATGAGAAAAGCTGATAATGAAGTCCCGCGACGCTTTAGACCCCTCAAGGCTCTAATTCATAATGGGATAATTTATTATTCTTTATTGTTCAAAACAGCTCAGTGCAACACTTACAGGCCTGTCAATATTATGTAATATTAAAGTCTGCCATATCAAAAGCAGTATCATTTTCAGTCTATCAAATATACTAACATTATAGAAACAGACATACACAAAAAATCTAACATCTAAATCAACTTGTTTAAACGAGTATTTGATGAGATCGAATCAACAGAAGACTACAATATGTTACCAACAAAAGACGTTTAAAGTTGTCAGAGGTCAGATGAGAAAACTATATTAGAAATAAAGCACATTTTCACTTTTAACCATGAAGAATTCTGTCTCCTTGGACAATAATAGAAGTCAAACAGTAATTGAATTATGGCCATTGGTGTTGTGAGGTATACACAGAGGTCATTAGAAATGCCCCAGTGTTACGCTAATAACTGCTCATTTGGGTTTGACCATAGCAGCAGTCACTGAAGGACACACATGATATCACAATACTAAGAATGGATTTTTATATATCCTTACCTAAAGGCATTACGACTGACCACATGAACAAAAGTATTTTGTTTTGTTGCTAAAAAGGCAAAGCAGAGTGGTTCTGCAAAGTGAAAATAGAAACGATAATCGCTCTGCTATTAGCAATTGATGTTTTTGTTAGAGCACTGCATTAGCACCGCAAATGTGGTACAGATGGGTTTAATATCCAGAGAACAAACACTGAAAAATGCACTGTACATCAATCAAATTGGTCACTACTTTGGGTTAGGGTCACTTAACTGAAATGTTTCTTTTAGCTCCAGTATATAGCTCAATATATCCTCCTGGGAATCAGAAAGTTTGTGAAAGTTTTAATTTTTATTTTCATTACATCATTTGAAGCTGAATAAACAACTGAAAAACATTTTTATTGTGTAGTGGACATCAGGACAGGTTGTTGGCTTTTCATTATCAATGTCAATGAGTTCCAATGGTTTTCTGTTACCAACATTCTTCAGAATAACTTCTTTTGTGTGCTGAACAAGAAAAAAAGTCATACAGGTTTGAAATGACAAAAAGGTGAGTAAATTATGAATTTTTTGGGAAAAACTGTAAATTTAAGTCCTGCCGTCCATTATAGTGTCCATATTTTCACTTTACAAAACCCATAACAATTTCCTAAAATGTTGATTTACCACAAACAATGAAAACATCTGTCAGATTAACATATCTAAAAATGTTTTATTTTTCTATAAGAATTTGATCATTCATTTAATTTCAGTCATATTTACTGACCAAGGTGAAGAAGTCGACATGGTGATAAGGATTGCAAAGATATTTAAGTCTGAAAGTGTCATGAATGTGGGTGGTGAGGACAAGGACAGATGACCCAGACGCATACAGCGGGTTTAACAAGACATTTAATAAAATATAATTATTAAAAAAAGACCCACAAGGGGGTAACATAATAACACTTTCCAAAAAACAGGAACAAGACTAGACTAACACTTCACATATAACAACAACACAGGAACTCAATGACACAAATAATGGAATTCCTGGTCTTATTATGGAACAGAATCACGACATGAAAGTGTATGTTTAAATGTTTTGATAAACCCCAACAACGTAAAAAACACTGATCCAACTTGTTTCAGGTTTTGACACAACACAAACGTTTGAACAAAGAACAACCAACTGCGCGTTTATAACCAAATCAAAGTGTTGAGCAAATATCTTTCCATGCATGTATTAGACACGTAAAATTGCAAAAATGTAAGTTTCGGAACAAAATATGCGTTCTATCTGAAATGCGTCGTGTAACCACACCCCCACAAATCTACGTCAGTTCGTGGTATGATTTGACTAAGATCGCCCAGATGTATACGCAAGTAAGGTGGGCCTACCAGTCAGTACAATTGCTTTGGAACCTGATGTTTCAAATATGGTAAGAGGTGTTACATTTCCATCACACGCCTGCAGTATTGGACCGATCACAAGTCAATGGTTAACTGGCCAATTAAAGCACACCTCGCTTTTCAGAGCGATGAGCTTTGTTAAAAATCTGCGCGTTTCAGAGAGGGGGACCTGAGAGGAGATACAAACATGCACGGTATGTGGAAAATATAGTGTTTTCGAACCTTAAATCGTTTATACACATTGCACTACATCCAAAACAAACGATAATATTCGTATAGTCGTGTCATATGACCCCTTTAAATATAAATATATGGCTTGCACTTCCACGGAGTGCCTAGTGTGTCCATGACTTCACGTACTATGTTATCATGTTGGAAAGGTCATGTGTGATGTAAGCGGAAGCTGTGACCTAGTGTTTATGAGTGTGGAGAAAGAAGTCTGTTCAAAAGTTATTTGATATTCAATAACACGATATATGTCTTTGTCCAAGATTATTGTTTAAAATGGTCAGTTTGTTTGCATATCAGGGATGTTTAAATCATTTTAAATCTCCGTCACACATAACCTTTCCAAAGTGATTTTTAAATTAAAAATCACAATCCAATACTTGTTTTCATTGCACAATTATAGCACGATACATCTTTTTAAAATAATGGTAGACAAAAGCTTCTGCTTTTGCGGTCGGTACAGGTGCTCATTCAGTGAATGGTCCACGGCATCGTATTTGAGATAGGAACAACTTTTCTAGTTGTATGTCCAGTTGGAGGACAGTATGCAACCAACATCGTTGTGACAGAAGGACTAGCATGTTTGATTTTCTCCAGCCCACAGTTTAAGACGGAGTGACTATTGTAATAGACAAACAAATCGTGTAATCTTAAATAGGCATTAGAAGCTATAACATGCATTATGGATAATTCTAGGCAAAGTAAATTTGTTATGATTCGTTTCACTTTTTTGATTCACATCATAATTTCCATAGTAACATCTGTGTTATCCCAAAGTTTAATCGACATGGTTTAAAACATATTAAATTATTATAATGAACAAACAATTGACCATATAATTCGTCATTTTTTTTTTTGTCTGACGTAGGTAGGTGTGACATAGACACGGTCACAAACTCTGCAGCTGGGCACTCTGTTAAATAGAGCACATCTGCATTACAACTATCACACTTTAGATTGTTTATCCACTTTTATATTTTGTTCCAATACATGCAAGATAAAAGCTGTGCTTTTGGTTTTATCCTTTTTTCCATTTGCTGTTTTCTGAAGACATCTGCTACATTTAGGAGATCTTCTCTCGAGAAACATTTCAGGACATCTGTGCTCGCCATCTTATCCTCTCAGAAGGGAGTGCTTTTCAACTGTCCTGTTCAAAGCTTTACAATGGAAAACCTGACGTACAACAGCGACATTTTGCAATTAGAAGGACTGAAGGTGTCTGAGCAGTTTGTGAACCCTGCTTTTGTATTGCTACTTATTTTCTATGTGATACTAATTGTGATGAACTGTGGAATAATTATGGTAATAGCAGGACATCGAAATCTTCACGAACCCATGTATCTGCTTTTCTGTAACTTAACGTTTAATGACATTTTTGGTAATACTATCACGATGCCCAGACTCTTGTTGGACATTTTAAGAGAGCCGTCTCAACGCACCATCAGTTATCCAGAGTGCGGCATTCAAGCGTTCGGTGTGCAAATGTTTGGCGCCACCTCCCATACCATATTGATGACGATGGCTTTTGACAGATACGTGGCCATATGCAATCCACTCCGCTACACGACAATAATGAGCAATAAATCGGTGATCGCGCTATCAGTTTCGGCCTGGGGGTTGCCGCTTTTTTTCGTTTTTATTTTGTTGGGACTCACTTACAGACTCAACCGCTGCAGAACTTTCATACCAAATCCTTTCTGTGATAATGCGTCTTTGTTCAAGTTATCTTGCGATGATGTGACAATCAATAATGTGTATGGGTTAACGTATACAGTACTGCTGTTAGTCTTCTCCTTAGGAAGCATCACACTCACATACATTAAGATAACTGTCGTCTGCTTGAGATCAAAAAGCAAATCTCTGAACAGCCGGGCACTGAAAACCTGCAGCACTCACTTGATTGTGTATTTGATAATGTTTTTATCTGGCATAGTTGTTATACTCCTACATCGCTTTCCTGCTTATTCAGATTACAGGAAAATGTTTTCTCTATTGTTCTATATTGTTCCAAGCATCTTAAACCCTGTTATATATGGTCTGCAGTGCACTGAGCTCAGACATGCTCTCACACAGGTACTGCGCTTAAAGAAAACAGGTCAGGGAAAGATATTCTCACAATGAATTCTGCAAAGAAAAACTTGCTTAAGAAAAGTGTGTGTCATGAAATTTAGAAAATGTAATATTTGCTCTTTTACTGTCGTCAGATAAAAGCAACAAAATGCTGGTAGTGTATTATCTGTTAAAATGTCGGGTGCGTTTCTGGTCAGTTGTATGTTAATACTTTAACTGACCTGTACTGTGAATGTGAACTGTATGCAATATTAGTTATATCCAAAGAATAAACTTGAGAGAAAAAGTAGTCTTTCTATGTTTTAGATTTACATACATTTACAGCATTTATCCAAAACGACTTCCAAGTTGGGTAAACAAGGGAAGCAATTGCGTCAAACATTAGGACAATGAAACGCATAAGAGCAATAAAAACTTGTCTCATAAAGCCTACTACGGTGTACAGAGTAAAGTTTAGTTTATCAAGCTTTAATAAGCATGCATTTTTATAGTATATATTTTGCATGTTTAAAGGCTCTAATAAGGGATAGTTCCCCCAAAAATGAAAATTCTGTCATGATTTACACCCTGGCAGATTGTTCCAAACCTGTATTACCTTCTTTGTTCTGCTAAACACAAAGAGAGATATTTGGAAGAATGTCATTCACCAAACAGATCTCATCCCCAATTGGCTGCCATATTAGGGAAATAACTACTAGAGATGCACCGAAATGAAAATTGTTCTGAAACCCATACTGAAAACTTGGCCGGTAACGAAAATTACTTTAAAAACTTTCTGAAATAGTTTTTATTTAATTGTATTAATTGCACACATTAAAACCACAAAATTAAGGAGGACATATATATTAAAAAAATATAGAATTTATTATTTTGCCTTGATCATTTAAACACAAAATTATCTAACTTTTTTTACCAATCATATAAACATTTTAGTTTACAAATTATTCTGGAATTATTATATGCATAATTATGTCGGGTAGTCTGTCAACAGACTGTCATTTGTAACTTTGTAATATTTATGCTACAATTATTATCAATTTTTCTCCCCATTGAGAACAATAAAACATTTACATTACATTTTTTACAATTTTGTAAAAAAAAAAATTAAATATAATGCTTCAAATAATGCATTATTTCATGTTAAAAGAGAAACAAGGCCGTTAAAATCCAAGTGCCATCTTATAAGATTCTCTGAGTTTTCATATTTTTTCATATTTTCCATTCAATGATTGTCGATCATTTTTGACCGCGATGGAGCCACGTCTGACTATTCCTTTGTGACCCTTTAACATATACGAATCATGTCCATAATTGTTTTGTAAGTTAACAGAGCTAATATGACAAAACTATTCAATTGTAATCTCCTTCTCTCAGTTGCGGTTTGTAAACGGTCAAAAATGACCGAAGAGTCCCAGAGGGTAAAATGTCCAGTGGATGACCCCTCCTCCAAGCCCTATGCAAGCCCATTCAAGAATGAATAAAGTAACAGAGGAATACTCAAATCACATTAAGACTCATGGGGTATGACGACAAGATTTCTGTGATTATGAGATAAACATAAACGCCTTGTTCACTGAACTCAAACTGTGTTCATGAGTATTCACTAATACAGAGTAGAAGGGGATGCAACAGTGAGGAACTAGTCCTACATGTTAGGTGAAGTCACTTTAGTATCTCTTGCTGTGCCAGTTATTCATCCTTATCTTTGGTAAGTATTCCAGTAGTAATTATTATATACTTTAATATGAAATAATATTAAATAAACTGTTCTCTAATGGATTTTTTATCTATTTTGAGAGCATAGAAAACGTTTGTTCTATAAAGCAAAAACCACACATAAACATATACAATTAAAAGGCATTAAAAAGATAATCAAACAGAGTAATGTGTTTAATATCCTGTTATATCATTTGTAAAATCTGTGAATAGAAGTAGATTAAGTTTTGCTACTTTCAAGCTTATCGCTTAGAAATATTCATGCAATACTTTTTAAATAATGCCATTGCTTTAGTGTCCATGTATGTGCATGATAATGTTGTGACTCTCTATGTGTGTTTTCTTTAGGGTCACAGATGGACAACACAACATTCAGATACAGTCTACTCTTAGTGGAGGGAATGAAGATTCCACCTCAGTCAAACCATCTTGCGTTTATCTTTCTTTTGATTGCTTACATATTTATAATGGTATTTAACATTGGGATTTTGAATCAGATCTCGACAGAAAAAAGTTTACATGAGCCCATGTACATTCTGTTCTGCCAGTTACCAATAAATGATATGATGGGGGCAAGTACTGTTATACCACGCATACTGAAGGATATTTTAACAGATCCCTCTGGACGCTACATCACCTATATGGACTGTGTTTCCCAGGCTTTTTTTACACATTTGTATGGAACAAACGCCCACACTATTCTCATGATCATGGCCTTTGACAGATATGTGGCCATATGTAATCCATTGCGATACACATCAATAATGACCAGTAAAATGGTTGTCAAATTATCTACAGGAGCCTGGGGTTTTTCTTTTGTGATGGTGGGGATTCTGATCGGTCTGACTGCACGTCTGTCTCACTGCAGATCAGTCATACAAAACCACATTTGTGACAATCCCTCACTGTTTAAACTGTCCTGTGAAAGTGTGGTGATCAATAATGTGTATGGATTAACTTTTACTGTGGTTTTACTTACCTCTTCGATGGGAAGTGTATTTGTGACATATGTCAGGATTGCAATGATATGCATAAAAAGCAAAAACAAAGCAACAAACAGCAAGGCCATAAAAACCTGCAGCACTCATTTGACAGTTTATTTAATCATGCTGATATGTGGATTCTTGCCAATTATCCTCCATCGTTTCCCAGAAAACCTGGAAGGTAGACAAATATCAACTTTACTTTTCTATATTATACCTTGTAGCTTAAATCCAATAATATATGGCTTACAATCCAAGGAAATAAGACAAAAGATTTTTAAACGTTTTACTAAAATTAATTCTATTTGATTTATGTTTATTTACGGTGTTATATAATTAATTTTGGTGAATCATGTCTTAAAAAGAAGGTGCATATTTTTGCTGTCTAAATGATGCATAATAAGGTATGTGACAATAAAATGTGTATGTCAATACATAACAACCTGAGATCAATATGTACAGAGTATATTTTATGTATAGGGCAAATAAGATGTATTACAAGTTAATGCAGATGCAATAAACGTAATGCAGATAGTGACTGTGTCCACCTGTGTTAAAAATTGTAACATTCAACATTTCTATTTTCATTTATTGTGGACCAAACCTAAATCCCATTTGGGACAAAACTCACCAACAACCCTAACAATTGGAATATCCTTATTTTTCAAGAAAACACATTGTATTGAATGGGGTCCATGTTTACCAAAGCAAACATTAATTTAAAGGGGGACTTCAGAAAAAAAACCTTTTATGATCACAATACTAACTATGTATCTATTTTACTATGTAACACACGCTTTGTTGATTTGGTGAAAACACCCTAGAAAGGTCATTGGCGACATCCCCTCAACAAAGTCATATTCTACCCAGGGTATCGCTGTGTTCTGCTCAAAGCGAAGGGGAAATGTTCTTTTATGCATACTAAGCTTGTGAGCAATGTTAAAGTCAGGCCATGCAAGCCACATGAACCATAAAAGAAACCTGCATTAAACATCATCAGGTATATTTCTTAAACAAGACTTGCAGGCATGAATAAATCATGCCAACAACACGCAGCACCATGTTCCCTTTTCAGGGATTTACCTGCGTAACCAGAAACATTCTATTTTCGAAGGATCTTCACACCCATCAAAGCACAGTAAAAACAGACAGTACTTCTGAAAATCTGTTAATATTTTAAAATTGCCATCCAAACTAGGTCTGCCTTTCCGTGGACACCGTGAAAATGCTGTTGCAGAAACAAAGGGGAATTATTTGAGCATATGCATTTTTTTCTCAAAATACGACCCTGATTTCAATCATCCATGCAGTCCATATATTTTAACTGCACAAGCCGAGATTTTCAGAATGAAATTATTGCATTGTGTGCAGAGCTCGTTCGTGAAGAAATATCCAAGAAAGTACACAAGACTGATAAACTGTTTGGATTAGATACACAGAGGGGTATCATGTAAAGGAATGATTTATTTGCTTTGTTGACTGTTCCAATTCTCGTGATGCTGCAGGGATGGTTTCTGGTAATTGAAGAAGGATTGCAGTCATGTGGGCTGACGGACATTCCCATAATTGCACAAGCATATGAAAGAGACCCTGTAAAGACGGACACTTGAGAGGTGTTCAGCAACAAATCAAAGAGGAATTCTCCTTCGCTGTGTATGTGCATTGCATGGCGCATAAACTTAATCTTGTCCTCGTTGAATCATGCACAGAGAACAGAGACATTAAAATATCTCTAAACGTGATTGACAAACTATAGTCTATGTGTGGCCTGGGGGTAAAAATGCAATTTTTCTGTTGTGTTGTAAAATTTGTGTATGGCCCTTTAAGAGATTTCTCTCCTATTCACGTGATAAGGTGCGCTGACTCTGTGTGCGCATGCGGGGATCCGCGAGAAAAACGTGGAACATTCTGGGTGTGATGCGTGTCGTCGCGATCTGTTGTTTGAGGCATAGTTGTAATTACGGGTAAATACCTTTTGTTTGTGTTTATATAGACCCGTATATGTTCATATTGCTCTGTCTAAATGTGTATTTGATGGTACATGTTAATAGATTACGTGGATCGGTTGTGCACGTGGCGATTGAACCTCGTGGTGAGTGCTAGCGAGCATTTGGGTATGTACGTTTATTTTGGTTAAAAGCTATTACTCCTGTATTAATCTTTCTTTCTAAAAAAGGGCCTTTGTTAATAGCTCTGTAAGAAGAATATGGACGGTAAATGTAATGTGTATAATGTAATGTGTTTGTGATAATTGATGTTGATTTTTGATATGGATGCAAAGTGGCTAATAAATGTGTTTTTATCTTCTATGCACAGCCACTACCGTATTTTGTTTCATTGTATTTTGTTTCATTGTATTTTGTTTCATTGTATTTTGTTTCATTTTGGTTGGTTTCATTTTATTTCTTGTAAACCCTTTTTCTCCCATCGACCGCTGTAAAACTTGTATGTAAACAGCAGTCAGATTAAACCTCCATAATTTAATAGTTTGCCGGGTTGTGCTTTATTTCTCGTACTCCCCGGTTACATTTGGTACCAGGAGTGGGGTATCTGACTGTTGGGAGCTCTTGGGCGTTTTATACATTTTTTTTTTGGTTAAAATACGGTGGTGGTGAGTTGCAGATATTTATAGACGCAGAGGGGAGCAATTTCCTGTGCTGTGAGTGTCCAGTGTGAAGACATCGGCTGGGTGTTTTCTGACCAAGGGAGTGGATCGCTGGACGAGAGCAGGGATATCGTTTGTCTGTGACTGAGCTCAGGAGTGTGCTATCGGCTAGAGGCCTGTTGCGTCTGTACTGCATGAAGAGGATCCAGTGTTGCAGACATTTCTTGATGGAATATCCTTTGAACTGAACAAGGACAAACAATCTAAAGGACATTGTATTTGTGGACTTTTGTAATTGTGTTCAGCAACATGTCACAGTCTAGCAATGAAGATTCCGCCTTACCGGGTACTTCTGCTAATGTAAATCCTGATGAGTATGATGTTCATGAACAAATCCAAGAATTGAGTAGAAAACATGCTGAAACCGTAGCAGCGATAGCGGGCCTAAATCGAGAGCCCAGTAGGTCCTATATCTACGTGCCGAGGGAAAGACACATTCAGTCTTTTAGTGGGGAATTCAGCAAAGACGGTAGAAATGTGGATGAGTTCATTGAAGAGGTAGAAAGAGTGTTGCTTGTTAGAAACCAGACTCCTGAAGATCAAGCAGACTTCGTTCTTTCTTTGTTAAAGGGTGCCGCTTTGGAGGAGGTTAGGTTAAGAAGGGGGGCTCAACCTCAGGGAACAGAGGATCTTTTTACTTACCTCAGAGATGCTTTTGGGGAGAAGCGTAGTCTTGCACAGCTACTGCAGAGTTTCTATACTCGTAAGCAATTAGAAGGTGAAGACCTGCGTATGTACTCTCACTCTTTGTCACAGATCTTGAACTCAGTCGTGAAGCAGTCCCCAGATGCCATTGCAAATGTGAATTCTGCCATTAGAGATCAGTTTGTAGAGGGGGTTAAAGATGCATCTCTTAGAAGGGAACTTCGTAAATTTGTGAGGGATAAGCCCCAAGCAACCTTGATTGAGGTACGAGACGAAGCAATCATGTGGTCTCTCGAAGACCCCAAATTGCGTGTTAGCAGAGCAGCTCTTCATCATCATGTAACCTCTGAGTCTGCAGAAGCCCGCTGTGAGGCTATTGAGAAAAGCTCTGTCACGCTTGAAGAAGTCTTAAAGGTAGTAGCCGAGCAAGGGAAGGCCATAGGTGAACTAACTCAAGCAATTCAGAAATTGACGCTTCATTGTACTAATGCTGAAGTGGTGAGTCGCCCCAAGGCTAAAATGCAGCCCAGATTTGCAGATGATGGCCAGCCCATCTGCTTCAAGTGTAATGAGGTGGGGCACATAGCCAAAAACTGCGTGAGAAAGCTCAAACAGACAGTCAGGGAGGATTCTGTATCCTCCACGCCTCAGGGAAATGCGCACCCTCGGTCGCTGTGAGCCAGGCGATGCGAGGGCGGACTATTGGCTCGACTCAATTTAACTCTGATCGTGACCGTTTACTCCAAAATGCTGTGGGGAGGTGTCCTGTAGTTGACTTGAAGATTTGCGGAGTAGATGTTTCATGTTTGCTTGATACTGGAAGTCAGGTCAGTACGATTTCAGAACAGTTCTTCAAAGAGCATTTAGCAGGTGAAGACGAAGAACTGCTTTCTACATCCGGTTGGCTAAAAATTACCGCTGCAAATGGGTTAGATATCCCTTACCTTGGATATCTCGAGCTTCAAGTTGAGACGATGGGTATAACCCTGTCGGAGTGTGGGTTTTTAGTAGTCAGAGATGCACAGAGTTCATCTGCTGTTCCTGCACTCATTGGCATGAATATCATAGACCGATGTAGGCAGTTGGTTCATGCTGAATTTGATACCACTCTAGGTGGAGAGCTACGGTCTGACTGGAGAGAGGTCTTTCAGCAGGTGCAGAGTGCCAGTCGACTTGAAAAACGAAGTGTTGCACGAGTAGCTGGAAAAGAAACTGTGCATATACCTGCTTTATCGGTCTCCACAGTAATGATTCGAGGAATTAATTCTTCTTTACCTGAGGGTTCTTCCAGTTGGCTGTTAGAATCTGGAAATTCTTCTTTACCTGAGGGTTTGATCTTGGTACCGTCCCTTGTGTCCAACGTAAAACCCGTGTTGCCTGTTACAGTTGTTAATTTCTCCACAGAAGATGTGTGGTTGCAGCCTCGTGCCCGGCTGGGTACGTTTTGCCCTGTTCAGGTAAATCCAAACGCTTGTGGTGAAGTTAAGTTTCAGAGAATTTCAGCTGGAGTGGAGGAGGTAACTGTCGAAACAGAAGAGAGACAGGCGTTGGCGAATGGCATGCCGACTTTCTTTGACAAGCTGAATCTAGGTGGTACTGCTGAGCAACAAGCGGAGCTAAAAGCTTTGCTCTCTAGGTTTGTCGATGTGTTTGCATTGGCTGACGAGGATCTTGGATTCTCTGATAAAGTGCAGCACGAGATCCATCTGGTAGATGATGTTCCGGTTTCGCAGCCATATCGACGCCTTCCACCCACACAGTATTGTGAGGTCAGAGAACATATCACCAAGCTTCTTAAGAAGGGGGTGATAAAGGAGAGCAATAGTGCGTATGCCTCGCCCATAGTAATCGTCCGGAAGACAGATGGTAGTCTTAGGTTATGTGTTGACTACAGAAAATTGAATTCAAAGACTAAACGAGACGCTTTTCCTTTACCACGGATAGATGAAAGTTTTGATGCGTTGCGAGGTGCAAAGTTTTTCTCGACCATTGATTTGGCGAGCGGGTACCATCAAGTAGCAGTGCGTGAGCAAGACCAACCAAAGACTGCGTTCACTACCCCTTTTGGTATATTCGAGTACTCTCGTATGCCTTTTGGGGTATGTAATGGGCCGGCCACATTTCAGCGCCTTATGCAAACTGCCATGGGAGATTTGATTTTTCAGATCATGTTGGTCTACTTGGATGATCTTCTTATTTACTCCTCTAGCTTTCAAGACCATCTTCAGAGGTTAGAGGTAGTTTTTCATAGGCTGAAGGAAACCGGGCTTAAGGTTAAGCTTGAGAAGTGCAGTTTCCTGCAGAAAGAAGTCAGGTTTTTGGGTCATCAAATCTCTGCTCAAGGCATTGGTACGGATCCCAGAAAGGTTGAGGCAGTGAGCCAATGGAAAACTCCTAGTACAGTGAAGGAGTTAAGATCATTTTTGGGTTTCGCTAGTTACTACAGAAAGTTCATTGAGGGGTTTTCCAGGATCGCAGGTCCCCTTCACGACTTGGTGAACTTTTGCCTGAAACAGCAGGGTACAGTTAGGAAGCATGAGTTTTGTTCACTGTGGTCTGCCGAGTGTCAGTCAGCCTTTGAGTTGATGAAGGAGAAGCTTACATCCGCTCCAATATTGGGCTATGCCGATTTCACCCTTCCGTTTATTGTGGAAACTGATGCGAGTAATGAAGGTCTAGGAGCAGTTTTGAGTCAGCAACAAGGCGATGGTACGAGAGTTATCGCGTATGCTAGTAGGAGACTGCGGCATGCAGAGAAGAATGACCGGAACTATAGTAGTATGAAGCTCGAACTGTTAGCTCTCAAATGGGCTGTTTCCGAGAAGTTCCGTGGTTATCTGTTAGGCTCAAAGTTTGTAGTCATCACGGATAACAATCCGTTATGTTATCTGAAGACAGCGAAGCTGGGTGCCATAGAGCAGCGGTGGGTGGCCCAGTTAGCCGTCTTTGACTTTGACGTTAAGTACAGGCCCGGACGGCAGAATGCTGCTGCCGATGCACTCTCTAGACACCCATTTGCAGGGGAGTCTGTTAACTCGGATGATGCAGAATATGACGACTGTATTGCCATCTGCAATGTGGTAAATAAGGGTACACTTTTGGACTCAGCGTTGTTATCCGCTGGGGATCAGTGTTGTAAAGTGAGGCAGATTCGTGCTTTAGAGTGTGGAGTCAGAGTAGAAGGGACTGATACTCGTGGAGGTACGTTCACTCTCCCGGGCTATACAAAAGCAGAGTTGAGCGAGTTTCAGCTGAAGGACCCGTTTCTCAGTCGTTTCAGAGAATTCTGGGAAAATAACCGAAAGCCAACTTATCAGGAAAGGCGCAGCCTGCCTAAGCCTGTACTGTCCCTTTTGAAGCATAGGAAATGTATTACAGAGTCCGAAGGGTTGCTCTATAGGGTTGTACATGATCTACATCATGGTGAGTGTCAGCAGCTGATTGTACCTGTTTGTTTGCAGGAACGAATCCTGGAGAGTGTCCATGACAAGATGGGACACCAGGGTATTGAGCGCTCTCTTAACCTGTTGAGGCAGAGATGCTTCTGGGTTGGCATGTATGAGGACGTAGAGAGGTGGATCAAAAGGTGTCAACGGTGTATTTTGACTAAGATGCCTCAGCCGAGGATTCGGCCTCCCATGAAACCGTTTCTAGCGTCAAGGCCTTTAGAGGTGGTGGCTGTAGATTTTACACTGCTTGAACCGGCCTCTGATGGTCGTGAGAATGTGTTGGTAGTAACTGATGTGTTTACCAAGTTTACACAGGCTTTTCCTACCAAAGACCAGAGGGCAGACACTACAGCCAAGGTTTTACTCCGAGAGTGGTTCATGAAGTATGGCATTCCAGAGAGGTTACACTCAGACCAGGGGAGGAACTTTGAGAGTGAGGTGATAGCTGAGTTGTGTAAATTTTATGGGGTGAAGAAAACGCGAACTGCCCCTTACCGGCCTCAAGGCAATGCTCAGTGTGAGCGCTTTAACCGGACGCTTCATGAGTTGTTGAGAACTCTTCCCCCTGAAAAGAAGAGACGTTGGCCAGAGTACCTTCCTGAGTTGGTCTATGCATATAATGTAACCCCACATGCGACGACAGGGTACTCGCCATACTTCTTGTTGTTTGGTGTAGATCCACGTCTTCCTGTAGATGCTCTTCTGGGTCGTGAACAAACTGTGGATAGACGACAGGATTGGTTAGTAATTCACCAGAACAGACTCAGGGAAGCTCATGAACGAACAAGAGAGTTCGCAGAGCAAAAAGCTCTTGAGAGACTTGCTTCCTTGAATGATAAGGTTTACTGTCCTACTGTTGATGTTGGCCAGAAGGTGTATTTGCGTCACAGACCTGTTGGCAGAAACAAGATACAGGATGCGTGGGCTCCTACGGTACACCGGGTCATAGAAGTGCAGGGTACAACGTACACTGTTGAGCCTCTTGAGGGGGGCCCCAGTAAAAGAGTTCACAGAGTTGATGTGCGTCCTTGTGAATTGTCTGATATGGAACCAGTGGTAACAGACAACAGCTTTTCGTCTCCACAACCTGAGTCTCAGGTTGAGCAGGTTGAAGCTGAGGGTTCTGATCCAGATTGTGTTGTTTTAGAAGAGGTGACAGTTCCAAACCTCGAGGAGACTGAGGGTGTGGATGTGGAGATGGCCAGCCCAGTTGAGGAGGCTTATGTTGTTGGCTCTTATCCTGTTTCAGAGGGGGTGGAGGAAGCTTCTGAGTCAGGTAACTTGTCTAAGTGTGTGGTTATTCCTAAGGTAGACATACCTGTGTCTGGAAGACCAGTTCCTGCACCCAGAAGAACCAGCCGGCCTAATGCTGGTGTGCATTCAAACCCGTATAAGGAACCAATGTCTGTTTGTAATTCAGTTTCGCTTAGCCCTGAAGTATTTTCACAGGTATTAACAAGCCTTGGTACTGTGTTCTTTAGAGAAGCTGTAAAAGAGGTTAAAAATATGTATTAAGTCATTGAGGACAATGACTTTCTGCAGGGGAGAGTGTGGCCTGGGGGTAAAAATGCAATTTTTCTGTTGTGTTGTAAAATTTGTGTATGGCCCTTTAAGAGATTTCTCTCCTATTCACGTGATAAGGTGCGCTGACTCTGTGTGCGCATGCGGGGATCCGCGAGAAAAACGTGGAACATTCTGGGTGTGATGCGTGTCGTCGCGATCTGTTGTTTGAGGCATAGTTGTAATTACGGGTAAATACCTTTTGTTTGTGTTTATATAGACCCGTATATGTTCATATTGCTCTGTCTAAATGTGTATTTGATGGTACATGTTAATAGATTACGTGGATCGGTTGTGCACGTGGCGATTGAACCTCGTGGTGAGTGCTAGCGAGCATTTGGGTATGTACGTTTATTTTGGTTAAAAGCTATTACTCCTGTATTAATCTTTCTTTCTAAAAAAGGGCCTTTGTTAATAGCTCTGTAAGAAGAATATGGACGGTAAATGTAATGTGTATAATGTAATGTGTTTGTGATAATTGATGTTGATTTTTGATATGGATGCAAAGTGGCTAATAAATGTGTTTTTATCTTCTATGCACAGCCACTACCGTATTTTGTTTCATTGTATTTTGTTTCATTGTATTTTGTTTCATTTTGGTTGGTTTCATTTTATTTCTTGTAAACCCTTTTTCTCCCATCGACCGCTGTAAAACTTGTATGTAAACAGCAGTCAGATTAAACCTCCATAATTTAATAGTTTGCCGGGTTGTGCTTTATTTCTCGTACTCCCCGGTTACATATGTTTGCAGAGCAAAGCAACTATTGCAGGTTTCTGATAATGCATAAAACACTGGCTCTTAAACCAAAGTCGATAGTATAGCCAAGCCAAACACGTTGGGCTTGTAAATATAGATGTGTTTCTCCTGTCAAATCTCAGTACGCTGCCATCACTCGCTGTTTGGAAGACATGGGAGAAGAGGGTGAAAAGTGGTCCATAGAGGCCAGTGGATTTTATCACCACATGACTAGTCTCTGATTCATTACTTCTTGAGGAAGTTCTCAGAGTTGTACACGTAACACACAAAAGACTGCAAGGTGCAATTACAACCATGGCCGATGCACCCTCAACAATAAGGTGCCTGAGAACACATCTCCAGCTTTGCAAAGGGGAGATTTCATGGGAGGCAATTTGGATGTTGGTGTTTGTGCAGAAAGTTCCCCTCAAACTGTGGGAAACGAAAAGGAACCTTGTGAACACCTTCTGGGTTTTCTCAGTACTTAGTACCAACCACAAATTGAGACGCACCTGGAATCAGAATAACAGACCTTTAAATGTCAGTTGTATCTCCCTGTTTTAGACATGCTGGCTTAACTGGACAGACGATTTTCAACTGACGTAATGGCCCTGAGCGAGGCATGTGATGCTGTATTCAGTTGTGACAAAAATGTCATCGGCCCTTTACTAAGCACGTATGCAAGCTTTAAGATCTACCCTCAGCTTCTGACTGCTGAAATGGATCTAGTGAAATGTGCGATGGCATCGCCAATCCCCCTTAAAAAACGTATAAATGAAGCGTAGAAGGATCAATATCCACAGAAGAATCAGAAACTTGCTCCGGTCTGCAATGGCTCAGGACAGATTTTCAGATCTCACCCTATTGCAGAGAACGATTTGACTGCCAGTTTCTCTGAAGAGAAGATAGTGGACATTACACAAATCGGAAAAAGATGCAGATTCTCCTACATTAGTTAAGATAAGTTATTATGTCTCCTCTGTTTAGCCTTGTTATTGGTACATTTATTTTAAATGAAGAATAAATTTAAAATTTAAAACTTCGCCTATGTCTTTAAGTGCAAATGATTTTCTAGTCTCCGCCCCCTTTTCAGCAGAAAATCCAGCCAGGGTTGAGAGACTATTCTTCCAACAACAAAAACAAGAAAGAAGGGTCACATAAAGCGAATGAGAAAGAAGGTCTCGTCTTTAAACACCTAACACATTGTTTTCTATAGAGAATGTGAGGCTGATGTTACGCCCTAGATTGCAGTGGCGCCACCATCTTGAGAAGATCATACTCCACTGCTATTATTGTTTTGATTTGTACCGTGTAATAAGGTTCAATAAAAGGAAGGAATGAGGCTGGATCCGGCTAACATTTAAATAAAGTTTTAATCAAATAAACAAACAAGAACACGGAAGTGAAATGCCGGCGGCCATCTCACGGTCAACTGCCGGCCACAGAACATAAATATAAACTTGAGACATGTCCAGGCCCGGTCCTCTCTCGTCAGCAGTCCCGTTACTCATCCTCTTATGCTCCTGATTTCCTCTCTGAGATATGTGGGACCGGTGTGCACTCAGCTGATTCCAACTATCAATCACGCCACCGCCCCCGCCTCACGGCTCTCGTCACACCTATCTCGCCACATACCCCCATTGCCCCTTACAGGCCGGGGGTACCACAGAGACTGTACATATTCCACCCCCGGGGAGTCAGTCTCGGTGTCCGCAGTGCCTGGGGGTAGGCACCGATGAGACAAGAGAACGGAGACGAGAGAACGGAGACGGCAGCATCAGCCGAGAGGCTCTTCCTCGCGTTGCTATGCGGTGGTGCTGGACGTCCGGTGGACGGCCCGATTCGCCTCCTGGCGGTTGGTGTTGGATCCTCCATGTGAGGGCAGTGGCAGCGAGTCAGTAGCGAGGGCTCTCCAACAGCATGTCTCTCCTTCCTCGTGGGTTTTGGCACCAATGTAACAAGGTTCAATAAAAGGAAGGAAGGAGGCGGGAACCGCCGAGCATTTAAATAGAGTTTTAATTAAATAAACAACCAAAAGTAAAGTACACAGAAGTAAAATGCCGGCAGCCACCTCACGGTTGACAGCCATCCCCAAGAACATAAATATAAACTTAACACATGTCCGGGCACAGTCCTCTCTCATCAACAGTCCGGTCGCTCGTCCTCTTATGCTCCCGATTTCCTCCGTGTGGTATGCCGGACCGGTGTGTGCACAGTTGATTCCAACTATCCATCACACGACCGGCCCCGCCTCACGGCTCTCGTCACGCCTTCCTCACCACATACCGTAACTTTTTTTGTTTGATTTATGGTGAAACCGAAAGTGAAAGAACCATGGGCTTTTCCTGAACGACTCTGCATAATGCTTTTGCAGTTTTTAGCACAAGAACGACCTACCTTTGTCATGGTTCCGCCATTTTGTCTTGTTTATTCTTGGTCCTGGGGCGGAGCCATAACATAATCTAAGGTTCTTTGTGGAGAGAGAGGTTAGACCTTAGAAATCCTCTCACTGTCTCTCTGTGTCTCGTTGGTGTTTCCCACCCTTTTGTCTCGTTAGCTTTCCCATCAGTGTTTCATCACCCACACGTGCCCTTGTTAATCATCCTGTGTTTGTTACCCTTTAAAAGATCCTCTTGTCTGTTGTCCTGTGCTCGTGGATGGTACTGTGTTTCAGGAATCTTGTCTTGTGAGTCATCCTTGTCACTGTTCCTAGAAACCGATGTTCCTTGTTCATATAACATCGTGTCTAGTAAGTTTAGTTTAGTTTAGTGTAGTTCTAAGTGTTTGTTAATCTAGCGAGACAGTATACCTTGTTTCAATTTGTTAATAATCCTTTCTTGTTTTCCCGCTCGTGGGTTTTTGTTCTGCCGTAAGGTCTGCCTGCACTTGGGTTCTACTTCCCGGTTCAAACCCTAACATACCATAGTTATAATTTCCCAATCAAACCGGAAAAACAAAACCACACGGCAATCCAATCGCATATTTACAAACCACACACTCTGCTTTCTACAAGTGCAAGTAGCCTTCCCCAAGAAAGAAGGGTCACTAAGCTAATGAGAAACTACTGTGTCTCGTCTTTGAACACCAAACACATTGTTTTCAATCAGCACACCTGTTTCCCCCTAGGGCCATTCAACAAAGCGCTCCGGCCCCTGTTGGTCCAGTCATGAACCCTTTCGGGAGTGAGACCCGCGATCGCGTCACAGGGTTTCACAGGTGAAATTACAAAACGGGAGGTTGGCGGGAACTAGGGTGACCACCACCTAACAAAACCAAATTTGGGACAGGTTATCGGTTTATGCGTTTTTAAGGATTTGATCATTTAACCAGTTGCGTAATTGCATTTAATAATTTGATTGGTTTTGTCTTGTTTGGAGGTGATAATATTGTGAGTGTTTTGGTGCATGCATTTGATGCCCAGGCTGTGTCCTGATGGGAAGTGATTGCAGCAGAGGAATGTGAGTTTGGGGGGGAGAAGGGGCATCTTCGGCTGCAGTTGTTTAGGGGGTTGCTGGAGGTATCTGGAATGTTGTTTCAGAAGTGTTTTACAGGAACGAGATAAGGCAGAAGTTGGTGATTGGTGAAAACAAGGAAGATCCTGCCCCCAGCAGAAGAAAGATCGGCGTGAAATAACAATAAATGCTGTGAATATGTGCTGTGGGGGCAGTGGCGGAGCTAGAGTTTAATTTATGGGGTGGCAAGGGGGTAGCCAAGGCAATTTCAGTGGGTCCACAGACAACGGCAGAAAATCTGTGTGTAACCCTGACCTGTGGCATATGTACAGTATACAAAACAGCTGCACAACTTAATGGCATTAATTTAATTCTGAATGTATTTGGATTAAATACATTATAAAATATAAATAATGAAAATGTTGAAAAAATAGTTTAACCATGATAACTTGCTTAATTTAAACAGGAGCAAAGCAGCACCAGAGGTGTCTTTTAAGTGATGTGGATCAGAGCATCTTACATGTTTGATAAAACATATACTCATTCTATGGGACTGCAAGATTATAACAAAATCATTGCTGCGGATTATTGCCCCTTGATGTTTCTTGATCTAGATTATTACTTTCAGATAGTATTATATTGTTCATGATTACAAGCTACAAAACAAGCTGAGAAGCGTTTATGAATTATTGAATTGCTGTTTTATTGCTGTTTTAATTCTCTAAATCTAAGGAACATAAACATCAGTTATTCAAACGGGAAATATATAGAAAACAAACAAAGAACATTAAACATCATAAAGCCAACCGCCTCGCTATACATTATCCCGCTGATTACATGGCTACCTACCAAATAAATAAATCATTTGACACAACATATTGATTTAAAAGGGAGTTTACTGATTTAAAAACTATTTATATTGCTTCCGCTAAAGAAAATAGTCCGTTCGGTCTCTACGGTTAGAATCCTGCGTCCATGGCAACGCTCTGTTTTTCATGACAACGGTCTGTTATACTAAGATTAGTGCTGCATTACACGTGCCAATATGAATAAGTCTACCTAATGTCTGTGATTGTTGCTGAACATTTGCCAACGACATGTTTGAAGCATATTCACGCAGGCGTGACAGTATTAGTCAGTCAGTTTCACGACTAGTAATGCTCATGAAGTATTAATGCTAAGCACTAAAGTGCAACGTCTCCCTTACTTCCCGATAAAACACTACTTCGTTTGATTTAATTCCAATAAAAGCCGTACATACCAGCAACATGCTCTTCATCGATCCTGTGAGCTGTCGGCGTTATTTTGGAGCCGTTTGGAGCACGTCACGAAGGTTCTGCGTGTCAGCTTAACCAATGAAAAGTGTAGCAGCAACAAGCACGCTGCGGCTGCACACTTGTGCGTGCAGCGTAAGGATGCATTCATGTCCGCTGGGAGATTTGGGAAATGTTCGTAAAAATCTAACAGTCTTATGTTTTCAGCGGGGTGGCAACAGGGGTGACAAGGACTTCGTCTGGGGTGGCAATTGCCACCCCAACTAGCCCTCTGGCTCCGCCACTGTGTGGGGGTTGTTGTTCCTTGGAAGGACAGAGGAGTGTTGTCCAGCAACCCAGCGCGCTGTATTTTGATACTTTCTGACCAATAAACTTCAATACTTGTTAGAGATTGCCTTCCTTCAATATTTGAACATGCAGGACGCCTTAAAGTCCAACAGTTTGTGTCCTCGTACAATGAAACCCTGGCGCTAACCACAAGCATCACGTGTTCAGTACCCGCAACCGCGCCACTCTTTCACACACGCAAAACAAGCAGAATACATATTTAAACCGTATCTGAATATGTCGTTAGCTGTTACGTTTAACGTTAGATGTAAACTGTTCAGGGCAAATTTCTTGTCAGGAAATAATACATTTCCATGCCATTCCGTGTTTTACAGCAAATTCAGTTTTTATGCCTTGATTACTCGATTCAGTCCGCGTTTTCCGCATTGCGGAAATCAAATGGCTCGTTGTATATGACATGAAGTATCAGTCTTTGGAATCGGTGTCATTACGAGTACGAGTACATGAGTCTGGTATCATCCCTAAAAAATACTATTTAAATCCAGCAATACAATGTCTTTGAAAAAAAAATTAAATATAGAGTTGCTTTCCATGTACTGAATGTGCATGTTAGTGCGTGACTCTGTGTCTGTATGTTTCCTTTATGTCACAGATGGAAAGTGCAACATTCAAATTTTAATTACAGTATACTCAGCGATCACACCAGACGGACTGGCGCGAATAAATTGTGCTATTTTCGCGCTTGAACTTTCTGAGTTTCCCGCTTCATCTGCTTAACACTTCATCACTTCACTGCTTTCACATCGGTTAAGAAGAAATAGCACCTTAGTCAAACCATCTTGAATATATCTTTCTTTTGATTGCTTACATATTTAATATGATATTTAACATTGGGATTGTGATTCAGATCTTGACAGTAAAAAGCTTACATGAGCCCATGTACATTCTGTTCTGCCAGTTTCCAATGAATGGTATGATGGGGGCAAGTAGGCCTACTGTTATACCACGCATACTAAAAGATTTTTTAACAGATCCCTCTGGACACTACATCACCTGGACTGTGTTTCCCAAGCTTTTTTTACACATTTGTATGGAACAAACGCCCACACTATTCTCATGATCATGGCCTTTGACAGGTATGTGGCCATATGCAATCCATTATTCTATTTATTTATGAAGCAATTTTCACAACGTGCATTGATAATGATATTGACCGGTAAAATGATTGTGAAATTGTCTGCAGGAGCCTGGGGTGTTTCATTTTTGATGGTGGGAATGAGCTTCTGCACACTGCAGATAAATTAATAAATGTATTACTTTTCCCCATTTGTAGAGATTAATGTTAGGTTGTGCCCAAAAAATGTTTACTGAAATGTTGTCCTAGAGACAAGACTCATGGGGTTTGATGACAAATACAAAATGGTCAACTTAACTCAGGTGTGATCTTGAATATTATGTTCACTAAGTAACACAGACTAGTAGGGTATGCAACAGTTAGGCACTTGAACTATATTAAGTGAATTCACTGCTGTGTGCGTATCTTCATTGGTAAGTAAAACATTTTTCAGAATAAATACTCATACTAAAATATACACTTTGTATAATAAAATGAATGATATAAATTATATAGACCATTTTGCAAGACAAACAAAACTGGCCGAGAAGCACAGCCAATGTACAGTAAAACAAACATCACATATTATCACAAATAAATTTCAGAGTAATGTGTTTAGTACATTAACTGTATGTGCAGGATAGTGCTGTGACGCTTTTTGAATGTTTTCTTTAGGTCACAGATGGACAACGCTACATTCAGATACAGTCTACTCTTAGTGGAGGGACTGAAGATTCCACCCCAGACCATCCATCTGTCCTTTATCATCCTTTTGATCACTTACATATTTATAACAATTTTCAACATTGGGATTGTGATTCAGATCTTAGTTGAAAAAAGTTTACATGAGCCCATGTACATTCTGTTCTGCCAACTACCCATAAATGATGTGATTGGGGCATCTCTTGTTATACCTCGCATGTTGAAGGACATTGTAACAGATCCCTCCGCGCGATACATCACTTATGTGGAGTGTGTTTTTCAAGCGTTTTTTAACCATTTGTATGGAACAACATCTCACACTATCTTAATAATTATGACCTTTGACCGATACGTAGCCATATGTAATCCCTTACGATATCGATCAATAATGAATAATAGTATGCTTGTAAAATTATCTCTAGGAGCCTGGGGTGTTGCATTACTGCTGGTTGGAATTCTGATCGGTCTGTCCGTACGTCTGTCTCATTGCAAATCAGTGATTTACAATCACATCTGTGACAATGCTTCGCTGTTTAAACTGTCCTGTGAAAGCGTGGTGATCAATAATGTGTATGGATTAACTTTTACTGTGGTTTTACTTACCTCTTCAATGGGAAGTGTGTTTGTGACATATTTCAGAATAGCAATGATATGCATCAAAAGCAAAAACAAAGCAACAAACAGCAAAGCTTTAAAAACCTGCAGCACTCATTTGACAGTTTATTTAATCATGCTGATATCTGGACTCATACCAATTGTTTTTCATCGTCTCCCAGAAAACCCTGAAAGTAGAAAAGTTGCTAGTATACTTTTCCATGTTATACCTCCATGCATGAATCCTGTAATATATGGTTTGCAGGCCAAAGTAATAAGACAAAAGGTTTTTAAACTTTTTACGTATAAGAAGTAGATTTTATTCATTAGCATATGTATTTGTTGTCAGTCACTCTAATGACAATTTTATATGAATGACTTTTAAATGAGAAATATACCTTTACATAAGTGTTTATGATGTACATTCAAATATGTAAGAAGCACTGATCATGGAATGACTAGAAAGAGGGTACACAATCTGAACTCACCAAACCAATAAGATCAGCAGTTTTTTCTTTTAACTTAATTATTGGTTATACATATATTATTGTACATATTACAAATCAAATCACAAATGGTGAAACATAAAGAGCATCAAAAAAAGCAAGTGATTTATGTTTTATTATCATTTTTAGGGGCAGATTTGTACTCCAACTCCTAACCAATTTTGTGCTTCAAACAAAAAATTAAAACATTGTTCATTGTATGATTTTTTTATTAAAGCTTGATGCACGATATGGGATTTTTGTGGATATCTGATATGCTTATAATTTCCACTTCAATTAAGCCGATGCCGATATTAATTGTAGATCAACCAGGGCGTTTTTTACGCAGCTAAAAACTTCAGGTGCTGGACAGCTTTTTTTCAACCAACGTGCTTTTGTTGCAAATTTAAGCTAAACAAGCACCACCAATGAGCCAGTGGAAAAAAACAACCTGGTCTCATCAATTTGCGTATAAATAACACGCTGTTTTATTATCGTCTAATACATACGCCAAAGTTCGAATTTGCGTGCATATGATGCATGCATATGATACTCCAATGTTTGCTTGTACCTGGGTGGAGAGCTGGCATTTTAAACGTACATGATGAGGAAACACTGAAATATTTAAAATAATACTGTTAGGTTTAGGGTTTGGGTTAGGGTAGAGGTTAGAATATGCACGTAAGCTAACTACAGGTTTAGGGTTTGGGTAGGGGACCGGTTAATGAGACAAATTGCTGTTTAATATGCACACACGCAAAATTGGCGTATCATGTGCACGCAAAAATAGGCGTACTGTATGCACGCAAAATCGAACATTGGCGTGCGTATTACACGATATTGCACAGCGCGTTTTATTTATACGCAGTTCATGTGAATTGGCTGGGAAAAATCAAGGGGGCATAGCCTGGTCACTTCAGCGACGGTCCCTATCACATTTTGAAATGAGGATAAACTAAATAATTTAAAAACGTTTGGAAAATGTATTTGGTGCATATGAATTAAAGAAGCAAGCAGAGCAGTGGTTAAAGAGATCACAGACTTGCTCATGCAATGGTGTCTCTGAGGGGGGCACGGTGGCTTAGTGGTTAGCACGTTCGCCTCACACCTCCAGAGTTGGGGGTTCGATTCCCGCTTCCGACTTCTGTGTGTGGAGTTTGCATGTTCTCCCCATCCAGGGTGTACTCTGCCTTGATGCCCGATGACTCCTGAGATAGGCGCAGGCTCCCCGTGACCCGAGGTAGTTCGGATAAGCGGTAGAAAATGGATGGATGGTGTCTCTGAAGTGGAGACTACAAAATGGCAGAGTGCACAGACGAAAATCACCCGTGAGCTCAAATTCAAATTCTACTCCCGATGGACAATTGTCAGGATTTAACTTTATTTTTACTTTGTGTTTTTAGTTAAAAACGTTAATAGGCATTGCGCGGCTCAAGTGCGCAGAGATGTATTTCTTTGCACACTTGGTTAATGGGCGAATGTGCTGCTTCTACAAGTCAGCAATTATTATTCGAATATTGAAAATGCGATAATAATATAGTTATTTTTCATAAGAATAAACTGCGTCACCACAAGTTACTGCTACCGAAGACCTAGTCACTTCTTATTTAACGCATCTTCGCTTCAACTGTGATGACCTTATACTACACAAAAATAAAAATAATAATTTGTACGTGTTCCTAAATCTTTGTCCACTCAGGTTGCAAGCTAGTTTACTTATTTTAAATTTAACACCGGATGCCCGGATAGCGTGTTATGCGTGGCTCACTTCACAATAACCTTTCTTTTTTAAACTTTTAAGCCACAGAATTTGTTAACATTACTTACATTAGGTATAACAATTACCAACCTAATAATAAATCCATCCATCCATCCATTTTCTACCGCTTATCCGAACTACCTCGGGTCACGGGGAGCCTGTGCCTATCTCATGAGTCATCGGGCATCAAGGCAGGATACACCCTGGATGGAGTGCCCTAATAATAAATGATTAACAAAAAATATTTTATTATAACTTGTTCCTGGCGATTGTTAAATTCATATTTGTTCTTGAACAACTTGAAACATGAACATGTACGTTACATTTCACTTCAACTAATGTTAATGAATTTTGCCTTAACATAAGACTGGCGCCTTTTTCTATACCTAAAAGCCTGAGATTTCAACTAGCGTCGTCGCCTTCACGTTACATACTGTAATTTAATTTGCACGCATGCCTTTTTTGTTTATTGTAAAATGCGATGTGATTCCTCACCTTAGTTGAAAAATGGCCTACCTTATCTATTAATGCAAATTCAAAGCTTAACAAGTCATTCACTGCTGTGAATGACAAATACATTTTTTAAATGTGGTGCTGATAAAGAAATAACTATAGCACTATAATTGCTCCGTCTTTGTTGCGCGGGGAATATTTTAGGATCTTAACAGTCGGCTTGAAGGTATCAAGCCTGTTTACTTTATTAATGACCAATATAATCAACAATAAAGTCAGGGGGGTTTCTCCGCTGTCGGCTTGTTAAATGTCGGCTTGTTGAACACACTTTCACCAGAGAAAAATAGACCTACCCTGTAGGCCTATGCTTGTTTTTCTTATTAAAAACATGTAAAACAAAATAAGCAATATTGTTATATTACACAAACTGTCAATATACTCACTGTACGTTGCGTTTTGCTCATTTTATTAAGTATGTTTTCTTTTTGCATGTAGGTTTAAATGCAGTTTTTTGTATTTTTCTTTACTTTCTACATTCAAACAACTATATGCAGCACAAACACGCAAATAGACGCAACACAAATCAAAACAGCTTCCTATGGGCGAGGCATATGCGTTATTTTCTGTATCGGGCCGATGCTGATAATTAATTTATAAGCCATTATCGGACGATGATATCTGCCTGCCGATAATATCGTGCATCCATAAAAGCTACGAATGTTATGGAGTCAAGAGCAGTGAGTGATTCTCTCTTTTTCTTTTGTTTTATTCATATAAAAAGGACCAGGAATATCTGTTAGGATTAGGCACGGGAAGAACCCAAGCAGAGGCAGCAGTGTAGACGAGAATAACAGAAACTTTATTTAAACACAAAACAAAGACCCTCGATGGGGTAAAACCAAACAAACATGATAACAGGAGAGAACTAACCAACACTAAACTGAGCAAAACATCACATACATAAACTGAACTTAAACACTTACTAGGATAAAACAATAACTGGAAAAACAAGAACAATGAGGACAGGCAATAACTCCAAGAAACTAGACAAGAGGTTCAGGCTAACCTCTAAGGTACATGTAATGCTAGAACTACGAAGTACATACACAGCAAGGAACCCGAAGTACACACAACGAACCAGCACAGGACAATGAAAAAAGAGAGGTATAAATAGGGGAACAAACACAGGATAATTAATAGGGGACAGGTGACACAGATGAAACACCAAGGGAAAGCTAACGAGACAGAAAGGGCGGGAACAGACGAGACTCGGGGAGAGAGTATGGAAGGCCAAAAGGCCAAAAACTTCTCTCCCCACATAAAACAGGGAATTCTGTTTTGGTTCTGCCTCAAGACCAAGAATTAGCCAAACATGATAGGTAGAACCGTGACAATATCTGGCTGTTGGAACACATGGAATCCAATAATGTACTTACTAACTATTTACATCGTGTTCACTTAATGAAACTTACATGTTTATGAAAGAACCCACTGGGCATTTGACATATCTTTTTAAGTATTTCAAAGTAAAAATAAGCAGGTATTTCAGACTGCAATTGCGCCTTTAAATGCCTTGATATCTCAAATGCCACTAAGTTCATGGTTTCATTTGGTGCGGGTCTGTGTGTTGTGTGTAAAGTGATATTCATAGATACAGCGTAACTTAAAACAGAACCTCAGTGAATGCATCTGTCCTAAATGTGTTTTTGATCCAATATGTATATTTATTAAAGCAAATAAGTTCTGGATTTTGATTCAGATCTCCATAGAAAAGTTTACATAACTTCGCGTGTCAGGCAAAATCTAATATGATTGCTGTCCTCCGTAAGACACACTTCTGAAGCATCTTGGACCCTGAAATTTTGGACATACGGTAGAAACGGGGGGCCGCACATGGTTTATGGGACCGTTACTGGCCAGCTTAGAGATTTTTAAAAAAATTTGCAAAGAGATGTCTACATTGGCAGCCTACTGACCAATTGTCAAATAAGTTATGACTGGTACTTAATTTGATTCAGCAAAACCACAGGAAGTCCCAGTGTTAACTTATTTGACAGTTGCCCCGTAGGCTTCCATTGGACCGTACTGTAAAAGGTCATTTTCTAAATCTGAAAGCAACTTTTTGATGCCAAATCTACAGTTACTTAAACCGGAAGCACCTCAAACGTGCTATTTTACTCTGTACGCAAAATTAGCAGTTTAACAGGCCACAAATGCTTATCCTCCTAAAAAAACCTTCTGCTCAGGTCTTTTTGTTTAAACAAAACAAGTCTTCGAACACTCGTGCATCACAACCCCACGCATCATATATGCAAAGGCTGTGCGATCGGAAAAGAATCCTGAAAAATATTCCATATTAAAACAAGGCCCATAACGTCCCCAAATTGTCAGTTTAGGACTTTACGTGGTTATACCGACTTCATACTTTAGGCAACAAATAAGGGGCCTGTGAGGAAGCAAAGATTTCAAATCAGGATCGTTCATAGTCCTCCGTGCCGTACATGGACGTCTAGAACCCAACCCAAAGACTCGTGATGAGACACATACGCAAATTTAGGGTCCATCGGTACTAGGGTACATCGGGTCTTACTGTACCGGTGTCCAACATGAGCTTATGAAAGAAGTCCCCGGAAGTCTGAAACTTTGCAGAAAGTTGCATCACGTGGCCCTCAAAGAGATACCAAGAAGGCTAGGTGAGATAAGAAAATAAATATTATTTGATCTTTACAAACAGCTACCTGCCTCACATGGATCTCTATTGGCTCGCAAACGCCCTCGCGCGGTGGGTTCGAGAATCCAGCGACTTTCTGAAAGAAACCCTCCGTACACTCAAATTTGGAGGACCACGAAGGATGGCAGGCCTCTAGGGGGCTCAAACTCCTAGGTGCTTTGGGAAAAGGTGAAAGCAGTGCGCCCTGCGTTTTCAGCACGGTTTTAGACGCGGAATGTGAATCGCCTCTTAAGGAGTGGCAGAGTTTGAAATGTCCTCTGGCCATACAACTATGACATTCCAAAGCAACAGAACCATATATTATAACATATCAAAACAACATGTGTGCAAGAATCCACGAAACTGAAAGAATGCATGAACATGCAGAAAGACTTACAGATTACAAACAGTACCTTTTAAAACCATAAAAACACAGTTAAAATTGTTATGTGACTGTTACAATAAAATATTATAATTGCCAATTTATTGGCATATGTTGTTCCTTTTTCAGAGCGCCGTCAGTAAAATCCATTTCACTGGAGACATGCCTAATTAATTTAACTCTATTCTACCTATTTAAGCCATAGAAATTGAGCTCCATTCCGTTTTGACACATCAAGGTAAACAAGGTCCATAATATCAAAATTATTAAATGGATCCCAACTAATTGGGAAAATAAAAACTTACTACCCTTCACGTTTCAATACACTTTTTTACTAAACACCTGTAAGCCATTTTTCAAATAATTTCTTCATTCTGTTGAATACAAATACCTGTGAAAATGTAGATTTGCGAGTTTGGCAATTGTGCCATATTCAAACCTGCATCGCGATCTAAAAACTATTTGTTGATGCTTCTGACGCCCATGCCAAAAATATGCTGGAGTCAAAAATGTTTTTATCATCTTTAATGAGCATCAGTATACACACTTTGTTTTCACTGTTTTGTCTTAAAGCAGTCTTTGGCAACTGCCATAATCTGCCATACACAAGAACCACCCCTGCCCTTAAGCCTTATACTAATTTTAATACAGGTGTCTTGATCGAAAAACAACTGCCCCTAGTGTATTAAAAAAAACAAGTCAACAGATTTCCAATCACAGAAAAGAGAGTTTACTTTTAGGAATATGATGACAAGACAAAAGTTTTTGTCTTATAAAATGGCCAGGTCACAGTATCTAAACACTACACGGAGACACACAGGATGAGCTCTTGAATGTCAGGATTACTATCTAACCCACTTTGAGGAAATATATCGTCACATACTTAAATCCCAAATTATACACAATTGGAAAGCGACCACCAATATTTATTGGGTAACATGACAACTCTCGAATGTGTCAATAATTTTCCTTCGTACTATTTTAGGATTATATTTTCAGTTTAATAAAAATATTATTATTATTAATGTCCTTCTATAAGATTCTGTTGAAAAGATCACAGGCTTAACAGGAGCCAGAAAACAGTTCTACACTGTTATGTGTCATGTTTGTATATCAGAAAATATGCTGCCTACTAATGTTAAAAAAAGACAATGTACTTTTAAAAAAATATTAATGTTGTAATCTCCCTTTCTATGTTTTCCTTTAGGGTCACAGATGGACAACCTGACATTTAGATACAGCGTACTCTTAGTGGAAGGACTGAACGTTACACCTCAGTCAAGCCACCCTGCCTTTATCTTTCTTCTGATTGCTTATGTGGTAATAATGATATTTAACATTGGGATTGTGATTCAGATCTTGGCAGAAAAAAGTTTACATGAGCCGATGCACATTCTATTCTGTCAATTACCACTGAATGATGTGATTGGGGCAACTGTTGTTATACCACGCATTTTGAAGAATATTTTAACTGATCCCTCCGTGCGTTACATCACATACATGGAGTGTGTTTCTCAAGCTTTTTTTTCTCATTTGTATGGGACTTCATCTCACACTGTACTCATGATCATGGCCTTTGACAGATATGTGGCCATTTGCAATCCATTACGATATTCGTCAATAATGACAAACAAAATGATTATGAAATTATCTGCAGGAGCCTGGGGTGTTTCTTTTGTGATGGTGGGGATTCTGATCGCTCTGACTGCACGTCTGTCTCACTGCAGATCAGTCATACAAAATTACTTCTGTGACAATGCTTCACTGTTTAAACTGTCCTGTGAAAATGTGGTGATCAATAATGTGTATGGATTGGCTTTTACTGTCGTGTTATTTACCTTTTCAATTGGGTGTACAGTAATGACATATCTCAGGATAGCGATCGTTTGCATAAAAAGCAAAAACAATTTAAGAAACAGCAAAGCCATAAAAACCTGTCTCACTCATTTGGCGGTATATTTAATCATGTTGATATCTGGATTCATCATCATTGTTCTTCATCGTTTCCCTGATTACAGTGAAACCCGAAAGTTATCAAGCGTAATGATCCATGTTATACCACCAGGCTTGAATCCTTTAATATATGGTTTACAAGCTAAAGAAATACGACATAGCATTTTAAAAATTTTTAGGAATAAAGTATATACTAAATAATGTTAGCATGTTTTTTCTATCATAAAATTAAGCCGTCAATGTCATGATCTGATGAGATTTTCAAATCAAACGTGCAAATTGGGAACATACCACTAGCATTATTTTTTTTCCATATACAAATGTCTCATAAATATTTACATATAAATTAAATATGTGAACATATTCCATATGGATTATGGAGTCTTGATCAAGATTATATTATGTACACGCAAATAATGAATTTTTGCGTCAGAATTTTGTCCAATTTACTTAAGGGAAAATATTGTGAAAGCTTAAATCATGTTACACCCACATATATGTGTTAAACTACATTACTTGAGTCATTGTGTTGTGACTGCATGAATGTTGTAGAAACCTAAACGAATTTTGAGAAAAGTTTCTTTCCTTATTTTTCATTAAGTCTGTTGAAAATATGACTGAACTGAACTAGTTCTTGAACTTCTGTACATCAAACAGTAAATCCCTGTTTGAAAACCATAAAAGGAGCTTTTTACAGGATACTGGCCAGAGGCCACAAGGCAAAAAGACCTCAGACATCTTAAAACCCCCCGAAATCTTATATGTGCACATAAATATAATCAATTCAATAGTTTAATAAACTTAATAAATGTATGATCTGTAAATAAAATATGACGTTTCTCCTGATGTCATTATTTACTGTAAGCCTATTGTTTTATTAATGTGCAAAATAAACAAACCAATAATAATGGCAGTGTTGTACAAGTGAAAATTTTATTAAAACCCACTAAATGGCCATTAGCAGTGCTAAACTGAAACTCAACATGTACAAAAAGAGCGAACAAACATCATGTGTTCTGGTAAGTAAAAATGAAAAACAATCAATTTCATAATGATGCACTACTTGGGCATTACGTTGATAACAAAGAGGTCATGTCTTCGATTGGAACAAGCATGATTAAATGTACAGCCTGACTGAAGTTAAGTTACTTTGGATTAAAGAGTGTAAATACAGTTGGACTAGAGGCCAATAAATCAGAAATACAAAAGTAAAATTATTATAAGACAATATAATGTTACTAAAAGCAGATTTTTTTCGTATCATTTCTTAAATTCATTCCCGTTTCCCATTTTTAAGTGAACAAGCTGTGTTTTGATAATGTGTTATTCATCTACTTAAATTATATTACATTAAGCATCAAAGCGATCCCATGGAGCCTGACTATTGGTACAATGGCAACTTTTATGAATGGGCTTTTGTTCACGAACTACCCACCATTTCTTGCATTTTTAGAGATCTTATACGTTCTACACAAGTGATAAGTTAACCCCAAAAGTTCTACAGGAGTTGCAGTCATAATTTTTCATTACAGCAAATCTTTCACTGTGAATTGTTTTCCACTCAAAACCATTTTTCAAAATGATCAGCTTTTCAAAAATTCTTCCTTTGTACATTTTTTCCCCAAGTATTCAAGTTAACACAGATTCTCAGTGTGATACCATTTTGTCTAAATAATACCAAACATCAATATCACCCACTTCTTCCTCAATGCTAAAGTTAATACATCATTTTTCAACCAATCGTTTAGATTTACAGTATTTTATTTATAAAAATAGACAAACACTTTATTACAATAATAGAGAATGGGCACAATAACCTATACAGGCATGATTTCAAGGAAGTAATCTCTTTATTCACATGGGGCTAATGTGCAGATATATTTGTGTCCCTTTGTTTGAAGGGCTTATACATTTAAACTGTGTTCCTTTATTTATAGAGCTTATATGTGTATACTTTGTCCCTTTATCTACAGTCAACAGTTACATGTATACGCAATGACCATCAAAAGATGCAGAGCTTGTTTTCACAGTCACACTACAGTCATGCTCACACACACAATACTCAGCTCTCACATAAAACAAATCAAATACAATTTAAATACAAAACTCAGTACCCATCGATTCACCTATGTGTAACCTATCAAGGTTGCGCTCTATCTTCGTTGATTCAATTCATAGATTAATTTCACAATGAAAGGCAACCTTTGCAGGATTTAAAGCCTACCTTTTGTAGGACTTTGACCTATAGGACATATCAGTGCTTCTTTTGTTACTCTATTATCATCTAACATAAACTGTACACTTATATAAATATCTAAACTTAAATAAAAAAAATCTAAATTCATTGTTCTCCTCAAGACCAACTCAACAAAAAACACAGATCAATGCACGCATTTAGTGCTTTTGGAATAAACCAAATTTCCCCTTCAGTCGGTCTCTCGACGTTGTGTTGAGAGACGACTAGGGGGGGTTTGATCTTGAGAACCTATCATCTCCGAGAGGAATTTCTAAACGCCAATAGGATTGGCGAATGGCCCGCCCACGCCAGTCTCCGCCCCGTACATACGGGTATAAAAGGAAGATGGCGGCGGTCATTCACTCACCTTTTGTTCTTCGGAACTGTTTTGCACTATATGTGTCAAATTTATTTTCTTCGAGAGAGTCTTTCTTCTCCTGCCGGCGCGACGTGGAAGCAGCGGATCCCCTGGTGTGAAGACGGCCTTCCCTTCGACTTCCCGGCAAATTCCCACAGAGCCTTATTTCTAAAAGAGCATATTTCTCCAGCTGCTGAGCATGTCTCGCAGCTGTGTCCTTGGGTGCGGCAGACTCATTCCCGAGTCAGACGGCCATGAAACCTGCGTCACATGTTTGGGCGTCAAGCATGCTGAAGCAGGTTTCAGTGATAAAACATGTCCTGTCTTCGAGGACATGTCTATCAAGGTGTTGCGGTCACGGCTGGCGACGTTCTTCGGAACTGTTGCCGCCAACCCGCTCGCTTCTCAGGCGAGTTCGGCTGCCGCTTCGGCGAAGTCGACCGCCTCGACGAGCAGCGGGGGTGATATGGGGACTGCTATGGATGCCGCTTCGCCAGCTCCGGCTCGGCGAACCGCCCATACCCCAGTTCGCTCACCTGGTGCGTCCCCGATGGACGGCGGTAGACCGTTCCATAGCGGGCAGACTCGCAAGAGGGATGATGACGAGATCTCTGTCGCGGCATCGGACAGCTGCCTACTGGCATCAGACAGGGACGATCTCCAAGCTCCTGTCCACGGGCGGTAGAGCTCGTGATGGGACCGACCCGGAGATGTCGGCCATGCTAGCCCGGGCAGTCGTGAGCATCGGGTTGCAGTGCGTTAACCCGCCCTCCCCGAAACGCTCGCGGCTTGATGAATGGTACCTGGGTACGGGTTGCGGCCAAAAACCGCGAACCACCCGGTGCCGTTCTTCCCGGAAGTGCATGAGGAGCTCACGAAGTCGTGGAATGCAACCTTCTCGGCGAGTTCTACACTCGTGGGCTCGGCGGCTGTGTCTTCCCTGGACGGCGGGGTGGCCCGAGGCTACGTCGACATCCCCCAGGTGGAGCGTGCTGTAGCGGTGCACCTCTGCCCGCAGACGGCTGCCACCTGGAGGGGTCGACCTGGTGTCGAAAGCTTACAACGCCGCTGGACAGGCCGCCTCCGCCCTCCATGCCATGGCGATTCTCCAGGTCTTTCAGGCTAAAGTCCTGAAGGATTTGGATGAAGGGAAGCCCGACCCCACTCGCATGAGTGAGTTGCGTACTGCCACCGACCTCGCGCTGCGAGCGACGAAGGCCACGGCAGGCGCATTAGGTCGGTCGATGTCCTCTTTGGTGGCCCAAGAGAGGCATCTGTGGTTGAACCTTTCGCAGATGGGTGAGGCACAGAAGGCCCGCCTTCTGGACGCCCCCATCTCGCAAGCAGGGCTGTTCGGTGACACCGTGGAGAACGTGGCACAACAGTTCTCCGCGGAACAGAAGCAGACGGAGGCAATTCAACAGATTTTGCCCCGCCGCGGCATGACCACCCATCGGTCGTCACGTCCCCGGGCGCAGCCTGCTTCCCAACAGCCCCGCCCCTCTGCTGTGGCCCCTCCGGTTCCGGTGCCCTCCCCCAGGACGGCCCATCCGAGACGCAGACCCACGCGGAGGAGAGCGAAACCCAGCCAGCGACCCGCAAAGAAGGACTCCCAGCGGCCCTGACGGGATGAACCCAGGGGAAACATCGGGCCCGACGTCGGCCATACCATCGCCCGAGTCGGTACGAGACGCTGCCTGTCGCGTCTCCACAAAGTCCGGGCCCTTTTCAGGGCCCGGCGCCCACTTCCTCGTTAAGAGAGTTGTTTTCCCTGGGTTTTCCTCTCCCACAGCACCCTTCGGCGCGCAGTGGCGAGGGCAGACGGCGCGGACGACTTCAACCTCCACGCGACGTTGCGTCGACCAGCGCCATCAGACAGGTAAGTCCACAGAGCCGTCAACCTCCCAGGGATCCGTCCCGGTGCGAGGTGACCGCTCTGCCACCCACCGAACCACCTCTTCCAGGGACGGTGAAGGAGATCGTTCCTCTAACACCGTTGGCAAGGTTCTTGGCTGCGTGGCAGACGCATACCAGCCCTTCACGGTGGTTGGACCGAACGATCCGTCTCGGTTATGCGATCCAGTTCGCCAAGTGCCCCCCGAAATTCCGGGGCATTCTGTTCTCCTCAGTACGAGGAGAGAGGTCGCCGCCCTGCTGGCGAAACGCGCGATCGAGCCCGTCCCCATAACCGAGATGTCCTCCGGGTTCTACAGCCCGTACTTCATCGTCCCCAAAAAAGGAGGAGGGCTGCGCCCTATTCTGGATCTACGCGTCCTGAACAGGTACCTGCACTGAAACTATTTCAGAGGCTCCTGGGGCACATGGCATCCTCAGCCGGGGTAATCCCGCTTGGGTTGATGCACATCCGAGGACGGCGTGGCACCGCGGCACCAGGCGGATTACGATAACGCCCCTGTGCCGTCGTACCCTCATCCCTTGGGCAAAGTTGTCCTTCTTACGAGCGGGAGTTCCGCTCGGGCAGGTTTCGAGGCGCGTCGTAGTTACGACAGACGACTCCCTGCAGGGATGGGGGGCAGTGTGCAACGGGCACGCAGTAGCAGGGCGGTCGGACGGGCCCCCGGTTGCGATGGCACATAAATTGGCTAGAGTTGCTGGCAGTTCATCTAGCACTGAGGAGGCTACGGCCCCTAGTGCAAGACAGACACGTGCTAGTCCGGTCGGACAGCACGTCTGCCGTGGCGTACATCAACCATCAGGGCGGCATACGCTCACGACAGATGTCGCAACTAGCCCGACGCCTCCTCCAATGGAGTCAGCAGGTGACCAAATCCCTGCGAGCCACGTACATCCCGGGGAACCTGAATCAGACAGCCGATGCGCTCTCTCGTCAGGGGACTCCCCGTGGAGAATGGCGACTCCATCCCCGCGTAGTCCAGCTCTTATGGGAGCGGTTCGGGCAGGCTCAGGTAGACCTGTTTGCCTCCCCGGACTCCACCCATTGTCCGCTTTGGTTCTCCCTGACCGAGGGCACCCTCGGCACGGACGCCTTAGCGCACAGCTGGCCGCGAGACAAGAGGAAGTACGCCTTCCCCCCCAGTGAGCCTCCTTGCACAGACTCTGTGCAAGGTCAGGGTAGAGGAACACCAAGTCTTGTTAGTTGCGCCATACTGGCCCAACCAGCCTTGGTTCCCAGACCTCATATCGCTGATGATAGCTCCCTCCTGGCCGATTCCCCTCTCGAAGGACCTTCTTTCGGAGGGGAAGGGCACGGTTTGGCACCCCAATCCGGGCCTCTGGAATCTCCATGCCTGGTCCCTGGACGGGACGAGGAGAGTTTAAGTGGCTTGCCTCTGGCAGTCCAAGAGACGGTCATGCAGGCTAGAGCCCCCGCCACGCGGCGTTTGTACGCCTACAAGTGGCGTCTCTTCTCGTCTTGGTGTTCCTCCCTTGGAGAGAACCCGCGGAATTGCCCGATTGGGTCAGTGCTGGCCTTCTTACAGCAGAGACTAGAGAGTAACCTCTCCCCATCCACCTTGAAAGTGTATGTAGCCGCTATTGCCGCTCATCACGATCTCGTGGAGGGTAAGTCTCTTGGTCGGCACGACCTGATCATCAGGTTCCTTAAGGGTGCGAGGAGGGTGAATCCACCTCGACCGCGCCCTGTACCCTCTTGGGATCTTAATGTGGTCCTACAGGGCCTGGCAATGGCCCCGTTTGAGCCCCTCGGAGATGCCTCTCTTCCTCATCTTACGATGAAGACAGCACTCCTGACGGCGCTCGCATCTATCAAGAGGGTCGGGGACCTACAGGGCCTTTCCGTGTCCCCGGGATGCCTAGAATTTGGAACTGGTAACTCTCACGTTGTCATGAGACCCAGACCAGGTTACGTGCCCAAGGTCCCCACCACTCCCTTCCGGGACAGGTGGTGACCTTGCAGGCGCTCCCCTCCGGGGAGGAAGACCCAACCTCTCATGTGTTGTGTCCTGTACGCGCATTGCGCCTCTACATTGACCGCACACAGAACTTTAGGAGTTCTGAGCAGCTCTTTGTCTGTTTTGGAAGACAGCATCAGGGGAGAGGTGTCTCCAAACAGCGGCTGGCACACTGGATTGTGGATGCCATCTCCTTGGCGTACCAGTCCACGGGCCAACCATGCCCGCTTGTAGTGAGAGCTCACACCACTCGGAGTATGGCCTCCTCGTGGGCGTTGGCCCAGGGTGCCACCCTGGCAGACATCTGTAGAGCTGCGGGTTGGGCTACGTCCAGTACCTTCGTGAGGTTCTACGACCTCCGAGTGGAACAGGTGTCAGCCCGTATCCTGCTGGGATAGGGGCCGGCATCTGGCCTGGACCTACGCCTGCGAAAGCGCCTTCTCCCCTCTTCAGGTGAGTAACGTGCGCTAACTGCCTCCCTGCAATTCCCCCATTAGGGTGAAGCATAGGCATTCCATCCATCACTAAGCACGGCATTGGTAATAGATCGGGCGGAGCGGTCTGTTGGAACCAGGTCCAGTACTGGTAGAGTTACCCCTATTCAGGCGAACCCCTATACTTGGACTAGTGCCCCATACTTAGTGACTCCCTTATAGGTAGTCCCGTATGAAGATTTTCACGTATTCCCCTCTGGCGAATTGGTGACCTCCCCTCCGGTGGCTCTCCACCGGGTTTACTGTCCCCAGACTTGGGTTGACACTTCCGGCATGCGCTCTCCCTATGGGTAGATCATGCCTTATACCTCCACATGTACCTCCCCACGTGGCAGGATGTGGGCTCCGCAACACACTCTTCAAGAGAAGAGTAGTGTTTTTTTCCCAGTGCGGCCCGGAAGGGACCTCGTTACAGGGGTAACGCCACCTTCCGTGATGACCGTCAGTAGAAGCTTCTTCGTATGTCTGATACTGAATCCACTGGAAGATTACATCTCGCGGTAGCGCTCAGTCTTGACTCGCAGGGCCAGTCACTGTCGCCCCGCTAGAGGTCGTAATGCGGCGTAGTGCCGTGGCGTGTGTAGATACTTCCCCAGTCGTCTCTCAACACAACGTCGAGAGACCGACTGAAGGGGAACGTCTCGGTTACGTATGTAACCTCGGTTCCCTGATGGAGGGAACGAGACGTTGTGTCTTCATGCCACACCACTGCGCCGACCCGCTGCAGTGACGAGAGACACTCTCTCAGGTTCCTCAGCACAAAGGTGAGTGAATGACCGCCGCCATCTTCCTTTTATACCCGTATGTACGGGGCGGAGACTGGCGTGGGCGGGCCATTCGCCAATCCTATTGGCGTTTAGAAATTCCTCTCTGAGATGATCAAGTTCTCAAGATCAAACCCCCCCCTAGTCGTCTCTCAACACAACGTCTCTTTATGATGTTTTATTAACAAAGTTCGGGAGGAACACGTGCAAATAATTAAGCAGCTGCACGGCATCAGAAATCACGCAGCTGCCCGGCATTAGCAATCACATCACTTATCCTTCCAAACCAGAACGAGCTCTATAAATTGTGAAACCGCCTTACCTCCTTCACTCATAGATTTTTGCAGCATAGAGCAGCATGTCTGAGATCGACAATTCTGAAATGGAAAACAACGACTTCTTTGCCGACCAGGGTCCCTCAGAAAACCCGACCGCTCACCAAAGCACCAGCACAGGACAAGAAGCTGTTACGGGTAAGACGACAGAGACACCAAGAGGCCGCCAGAGACACCAAGAGGCCGCCAGCCCGTCCGTCGCACCCCAAAACGACGAAGCAACACGGCGTAATCTACTCCGCCATCCAGGGCATCAGCAGCTTCTTCCGCCTCTTCCTACAGAAATCGATTCCTGAGATGAGGAAATGGACCGTCCGAACCCTGAGACAGGCTCTAGAAAATGCAGACATCCCTTTCTCCAAGAAGGCAACAAAGGCGGAGTTGTACCACCTATACACCTCCAGCCTGCCCGGAGTTCTAACAACCGCTCCGACATCAAAACTAAAAGCCGCTGACAAGACCTGCAGCACCACAATCCTCCAACACCAGGAATCGTCAACTCCAACCGTGGCTAGGAAGAGGCGCCGTTCACCAAGCAAGCAAGGACGGCACTCGGCCAGCCTAAGCCACGCCCGGACCACGCGGACACCAGCAACCAGCTGGCTGCAGGATCACCCGAGTCCAGCACCTCCGACGACTCCACGCCGGTCCATCACCACCACGGCGGCGCGAGCACGCGCCCGCCAGCGGCAACCCTCCCTACCCTATCCCACTATCCTCCGTCCCACTTTCCCTCCGGTCTCTGGCCTGCAGCCCCAATGCCTTCAGATACCGCGAGGTTGCCGCACAAAGCGTGATGCTGCATCCGTACGCGGCTCCAGCAGCCGCCCCCTTATTCCACAACACTCTATCCTACCCTAGCCACTGGCCTGCAGCCACACTGCCAATTGATAACGCGAGGCTGCCTCCGTTACAGGCACAGGCGCAGGTTCAAGCTTCCTCTCCATTTCCTATTGCCTCAGGCTCTGGAGCCGCCCAAAGCGTGATGCTGCAACCGTACGCGGCTCCAGCAGCCGCCCCTTTTTTTGGTTTCCTCAGATGTTCAGAACTCACTATCACATCCAAATTCAATCCAGACATCCACCCCACCATTTCAGATCTCTCCGTAATGGATGACGACACAATATCTTACTTTATTAAACAGAGTAAGACAGACCAAACAAAGAGAGGCCATCTAATATACACATTTAATCTACCATCAGCTCTCCAACCATACCAAACCCTCCAAGCCTACCTCCAGCTCAGAAGCACACAAACCCTAATCCCCTCCGACCCTCTCTTCGTAGACGATTTCAACCGCCCCACCACGCGTTTCTGGTTCCAGAAACACCTCAAGCTAGTCTTGATTCAATCAGGCATCCCAGCCGATAACTTTTCCAGCCACTCCTTCAGAATCGGAGCAGCCACAACAGCGGCCCAAAAAGGACTCTCCCAGCACCAAATCCAAACACTCGGCCGTTGGTCTTCAGAAGCTTTCAAAAGCTACATTCGTTCCGATCGTTCCCACATTAAAGAAGCACACCGAACCCTCATCAACCAAAACCGTTAACCCCAGCCCGCCGGCAATCCCCCACACACACCAGCAGCTCACAACCACAGCCTTTTCCTATTTTTCCACACTGCCGCAGCAGTGCTACCCCAGCAGGGGTCCTTTCCTATATTTCACACTGCAGCAGCAGTGCTTCCCCAGCAGGGGGGCTTTCACCTGCATTTCCCACCGCAACAGCAGTGACGCCCCAGCAGGGGCTTTTATCTCTATTTCACACTGCAGCAGCAGTGCCACCCCAGCAGGGGCCTTTACCTGTATTTCGCACCGCAGCAGCAGTGCCACCCCAGCAGGGGTCTTTATCTATATTTCACACTGCAGCAGCAGTGCTCCCCAGCAGGGGTTTCAATCTATATTTCCAACTGCAGCAGCAGTGCCACCCCAGCAGGGGTCTTTATCTACATTTCACACTGCAGCAGCAGTGCTTCCCCAGCAGGGGCCTTCACCTGTATTTCCCACTGCACCAGCAGTGACGCCCCAGCAGGGGCTTTTATTTCAACTGCAGCAGCAGTACCGCCTCAGCAGGGGCCTCTATCTCACACTGCCGCAGCAGTACAGCCCCAGCAGGGGTCTTTATCTATATTTCACACTGCAGCAGCAGTGCTTCCCCAGCAGGGGCCTTCACCTGTATTTCCCACTGCACCAGCAGTGACGCCCCAGCAGGGGCTTTTTATTTCAACTGCAGCAGCAGTACCGCCTCATCAGGGGCCTCTATCTCACACTGCCGCAGCAGTACAACCCCAGCAGGGGTCTATATCTATCTCACACTGCGGCAGCAGTACAACCCCAGCAGGGGTCTTTATCTATCTCACACTGCCGCAGCAGTACAACCCCAGCAGGGGTCTTTATCTATTTTCACACTGCAGCAGCAGTGCTTCCCCAGCAGGGGCCTTCACCTGTATTTCCCACTGCACCAGCAGTGACGCCCCAGCAGGGGCTTTTATTTCACACTGCAGCAGCAGTACCGCCTCAGCAGGGGCCTCTATCTCACACTGTCGCAGCAGTACCACCCCAGCAGGGGTCTCTATCTATATTTCACACTGCAGCAGCAGTGCTTCCCCAGCAGGGACCTTCATCTGTATTTCCCACTGCACCAGCATTGACGCCCCAGCAGGGGTTCTACCTATATTCCACACTGCAGCAGCAGCGCAACCCCAGCAGGGGTCTCTCATCTACATTTTCACACCGCAGCAGCAACGCCACCCCAGCAGGGGCCTTTATCCGTTGTTTACACTACCGCAGCAGTGCTACCCCAGCCGGGGCCCCTTTTATCTATATCTAAATCCGCCGCAGCAATGCCGCCCCGGCAGTAGCTTTCTACCACCTCAGACGTAGCGTCGTCCCAGTAGGGGTTCCCATACACGTCGTTTAAACCGCAGCAGCAGCACCTTCCGCACAGGGGCCTCATCCACATTTCCAATGACCACACCAGTATCCGTACCGCACAGAAGCTCACAGAAATCAACCCCGCAGAGGCTCCAGCCGGGACCCTACTCAAAACGAAGGCCAGCAACTCACAGCTGTAAACCTTGCTAATTTTTGGGGGGGCAATAACGCCCAGCTTTGGCTGCTGTCCTGCACTAGTCGCATTTTTGGGGGAAAGCGCTCGGGGCACGGGCAAACAGAGACCAGAGCCCTCGCCCCGAACAAAGGGGGAGCGCTCCGGGGTCGGGAGAGAATGCCGACCCCGGAGCCCTCTCCCCGGACAGCACGCCAAATACGCATACTAAATTCTCAGCGTATCCACGCTGCCCCCCCTTTAATTATTTGCTAAGGTGAACTCGTGAACCCTCCATCAGGGAACCGAGGTTACATACGTAACCGAGATGTTATTCTTTTATTTTAGATTTTTTGTTTTCAATTTAGTTCCAAGAATTCATTAGAATTTAAAGTGTCTCACCACGAGCAATCTCTGGCAAACAACTCAACCTAACTATGTAAGTAAAAACTTCTTACCTTTGGCCTATTTTGTTGTGTTGTTCGTCCAGTACCCACTCGCCGTGGTCCACTTCACTGTTCTAGAAATGTCCTGTCGAGGTCGCCTAAATGTTGTGATTTTCACTCGAGTGTCAGGTTTTGATGCCAAAAGACAAACTTTATTGTCAGGGAAACAAAAAGCTGTGTTGGTTTTCAAATCAACTGACTTCTCTTCATTCAGCCTATTTTAAATACACTTCTTCTCACGCACATGCCAATATTTGTATTTACCCTAGGAAGAAGGGGTCTATTTTCTGATAGCCCAATTTGGTTACAAACACATATCAGAAAAAGAGGCCTCTTCTGTTACCTACTGATTGGTAAATCTTTGTTCCTTAGTAGTTTTTAACCAATGGTCCACCCAATCACCACAACGTCTGAGAACGAAGTCAACTCCGCCTTGCAAGCCATTAACAAAGCAAGCCATAACCGCAAGGTCCCTTACCAACTCTCCCACTAAACTCCTAACGTTACTCCGGCCCATGCGAGGAAGGGCCCTTGATCATCATTAGTAGGCCCTCTGCAAGTAAAAATTTGCTAAAACCAAGTGAGCAAGTACACGAAAGAATGGTGTTTAAAACTTTGTTATAACCCTTGCTGAATTCACCACGGAAAGCTTGTGAAAATGGTTTGTAATTTTCCCTGTCGGGTCGTCTTTCCCGTAGATCCTTATATAGTGTCTTTCATCTCTGGTAATTTCATCAAATTCGTACACGTAATACGGACTGGATAGCCGGCTGGCACACGGTATGGATTGCTGGCTTGTGCAGCGCTCTTTGCCGGCTGGACAGGACTGGGTACCGGACTCAGGACCACCGGAACTGAGACCATCGGACTCGGGACCAGCAGACTAGGGACCACTGGAACTGGGACCACCGGAGCTAGGACCACCAGACTCGGGACCACTGGAACTGGGACCACCGGAACTGGGACCACCAGAACTGGGAGCCTCTGTGTCCAAACTGCCCTCCGTTGCCTCTTCTTCTTCAGCTGAGCCACCCGTCTGGTGGTCGGAATAGAATAGAAATCATAAATGACAGGTACACAGGAACTAGACTAAATATACTTACACTGACAAAGACTTAATACTATATTTCAAATGTACTGGGTAAGTCAATGGCTAACACGCAGCTTGTAGTTTCGTTCCACAGATTGTTATTTGGCTATAGGGACACATATAACATGCGATTATGTGTTTGTTTTTATGCTGTATTTTATAATCACATTGGCATTCATCTTTATTCTCGGCAGCAACAATTGTTTTCTGCCGTTATTTGTTAACATTAAACTTAAGCGGCTTGCCCAAAGCACAGTTATAACTTCAGCCCTAGCAAAAAATAATTATAGCACCCCCTGCTCAAAATACGTTCCCGCAGCTTTGGACTGACAGAGAATCATTCAGAGCGCGACAAAGACACAGCATTCCAGGATTGAATGTTACACACCTTGCTACAGTAAAGTTTAAATCCCTTGCTTCTAGCTGCTACAGAAACATTTGCTTTTCACCGCGGATAAGCCGTAGTACAGTTAAAACGGTACAGTTACACACTCTAGACCTGTTGAATAGCCGCTGCATTTCCTCCATCTATCGTGGGAATACACTTTTTTCATAATAGGACAAATAGATCAAGTGAAATTAACTGCAATGTCCCTTTATTTACTTCTGTTTCCTGGTGAGATGACATAAGAGGTGTCCTCTGGTATGATAATCTTAATATTATCCTGTATTTTTGTGTTTTAGAATGTCTTTTGATGTGCAATTATGTTTCCAATTGATTTCCAATCAATTTTTTTTTTTTTGCTCTTGCTACCTTTTGTCTTATTTATAAACACAACTTTACCCCCCAAAGTTTTTAGAAATGCAAGTTTACAAATGGCCAACCCATTTTTGTAGTGCTATAAAAGAGATTCAAATGTAGATGTGATGTCAACATCTAAAAATAGTAAACCCCTTAAAACGGCTACTATCTCCTTTTGCAAAACTGTATGATCCTATGGATATGTAAAATATGTGTAGTATATATTTATTTGTGTTAGTGTGAGATTGTTTAAGATTTTAAATAAAATAATCTGGTAAGATTATCCTTATGTGTGTGCTTCAACTAGAATTTAAAATCTGTCAGGATTTTTAACCTCCTGTAGTCTGAGCCAGGTTTAAACCACACCTCCCCTGCCACATACCCCCATCACCCGACTCAGGCCGGGGTCCGATCCGGCCTGCAGCCTCCTCCCCCTTCCTCCTGGAGAGGAAGTCGGCTACTACAATCTGGGTCCCCTGTCTGTGGACAACCTGAAATTTAAAGGATTGTAACGCCAGATACCAACGGGTGTTCCGCGCGTTAGTATCCTTCATGTGGTGGAGCCATTGGAGGGGTGTGTGGTCTGAACAGAAGGTGAACTCCCGCCTGAGATAATAGCGGAGGGTGAGAATGGCACACAGGATCGCCATGTGTCATGATTCCACATCACCTTGTCAGGTATTTCTTGGTCTAGAGGTGGAATCATACAGGATCCTCTGTTTCATGTGGGAGAGAGATGATTTCTTCTCTCTCTGGTCTGCGTCATCGTTCCTACCCTCCTGTTTCCTAGTTTGTGTTAATTACCTCTCCTTGAGTGTTTATCCCCTTCACCTGTTCCCTCTTAAGTTTGTTCCCTATAAAGAGTACTCATGTTTCATTGTCCTGTGCGCGTTCATTGTAAATTGTACCTGTAGTTGAATGCTGTTCCTGTGAAGTCTTACTGTTTCAAGTTCCTTGTCTCCCTAGTTCCTGTTTCCTTGTCTTGTAAGTGTTGTTTAGTTTATATTAGTGTTGTTCAAGTGTTTGTTTTCTTAGTTTTAGTTAGTCAGTGTCCTTGTTAAAGTTATTATTTATCCTGTCTTGTTTTCCCCCTTGTAGGTTTTGTTTTGCCTGTTTTGTTGTCTTGTGTTATAATTAATATGGTAATCCCTTCATCTGCCTGTCTCTGCCTTGCAATTGGGTTCGTCCTTGAGATTCATAACACCAAGCATTCCTTTTCATTGGTGCTGTACATAGTCTCCCTCCTCAAGAACTTGTGACTGATGTACATCACCGGCCGCTCTGCCCCCTCTACCTCCTGGGACAGGACCACTCCCAGCCCTCTGTCCAACGCATCTGTCTGTAAAAGAAAGGGGAGAGAGAAAAACAGGAGCGTGCAATGGCGGCCCGCCAAACAGAGCAGCCATAACTTTGGTAAAAGCCTGCTGGCACGGCTCTGACCATTGGACGGGATCTGGTGCCTCCTTTTTAGTGAGGTCAGTCAGGGAGCTGGTGAGAATCGAATAGTCTGGCACAAACCTCCTGTAATAACCTGCCAGCCCCAGGAATTGCCTCACCTCCTCTTTGGTCTTGGGTCTCGGGGAGGTTGCAATCACTGCTGTCTTGTCAATTTGGGGATGCACCTGCCTGTGACCCAAGTGGAAGTCCAGATACCTGACCTCCACTCGCCCAATTGCACACTTCTTCGGGTTAGCCGTGAGACCCTCTCCTTTCAGTGAACTCAAGACCGCATTTAGGTGCTGCATATGCCGCTGCCAATCATTACTATAGATGATGATATCATCCAAGTAAGGAGGGGAATATGCCACATGTGGACGTAGAATGCAGTCGATGAGACGCTGAAAGGTCAATGGGGCTCCGAATAAGCCGAACGGAAGGGTGACAAACTGGTGTAATCCAAACGGCGTAGTGAAAGCTGTTTTTTCCTTGGATAAAGGAGATAAGGGGATCTGCCAGTATCGGAGGTGTCCGCGGGATGTCGGGGATCCGGATCACCACCGCAACCTTCCTAACCGGTCACAACCTGATGAGGTGGTCCAGGTCTCCGGACCGCCAACAGACTGGCCCAGGCCTACCTGCCGCCCCGGTGGCTGGAAGCAGGCCAAGGGATTGGCACGAAGAGGAAGGTGTGGGAGAACGGGACGGCGCGGCTCCACCGGTCATCCCCCATGCCGGAGATCAGCCCTGCCCCTGAGAAGGGCCGCTGCCTGCGGCACCGGACAGGACCTAGGGGAGGGAAAAACAGGTAGGGAAGAGGGGAGGAGAGAGGTCTAAGAGTCGATGACCCCACGGCACGCCGCCGTGTGATTCTCCTCCAACTGGACGGCTTGTATCAGCGATGTCGGCCGGTGGCAGTGGACCCACTGGGCGGTCCCTGCGGGCAGCTGTCCCACGAACTGCTTCAGCACTACCTTCTGTCTGCTGATACAGTGATACCGCAAATAAGAATTTTAACCCAGGGTTTAATGATGTAGGGTTATGAATACCCAGGCTTATCTCTTAAAGGCAGGGTTTATCCTGCATAGATAAATTGCAAGCGCCCGCCTCCGTTAAATGTCTTGCCGTCTCAGACTCTCGCTAAAACTATGTCGGGTGTGTTCACAAGAAATGCTGTATGCATTTAACAGCCTGTAATTTGTAACTGCAGTTGCTGTATTACCCCAGAGTGGAGGGGCTGTGTCGTTATCAGCACACTGAGGCCCTAAAAAGAGTTGGAGAACTAGAGCTGGCTGCGTTTTGCAGCTGTTTCTTCTGCATCAAGTACGTTTAATATCTTGAAATTTCTTAAATTAACATGATGTACTGGATCGTTGAATCAGCATTTACTGCACCTAAGGATTTGGCCAGAATGCCAGAACGACTCACACACTAATGTTTCATTTAAACAGAATTATTTAAACTATTGAACTTGTAAGTCACTAGCAAATATAAGAGGTAAGTGAATAATTTAAAGTGAACCAAAGAGAAAGCAAGATGTTAATAAGCTTTGCTCATTTTAGTCATTTAGCAACATCCGGTTAATTCAGTTGGCTATAGTGAGCTGAAAAGTTAGTTGAAAATTATAAAAAGCTTTATTTGTTTAAAAACATTTCTGTTTGGTTGAATAAAAGTAGTGTTTTATATAACTAAATAATTGTTCTTTTCAGCATCCATTCCACTATAAATATAAATTTATATACATATAATTTAAGCTCCATTACGTTTCGACACATCAAGGAAAACAGAGTCAATAATATCAAAATTATTTAATAGATGCCAACTAATTGGGACAATAAATACCTACTACCCCTAACCTTAAACTACACTTAATTGTTAAACACCCGTTAGCCATTTTACAAATAAATTCTTCATTCTCCATCCATCCATCCATCTATTTTCTTCCGCTTATCCGGGGCCGGGTCGCGGGTGCAACAGTCTATGCAGGGATGCCCAGACTTCCCTCTCCCTAGATCCTTCCTCCAGCTCTTCCGGGGGGACACCGAGGTGTTCCCAGGCCAGCCGGGAGACATAGTCCCTCCAGCGTGTCCTAGGTCTTCCCCGGGGTCTTCGAGCAGTGGTACATGCCCGGAACACCTTCCCGGGAAGGCGTCCAGGGGGCACCCGGACAAGATGCCCGAGCCACCTCAGTTGGCCTCTCTCGATGTGGAGGAGCAGCGGATCTACTCTGAGCTCCTCCCGAGTGACCGAGCTTCTCACCCTATCTCTAAGGGATCGCCAGGCAACCCTCCGGAGAAAGCTCATTTTGGCCGCCTGTATCCGGGATCTTGTCCTTTCGGTCATGACCCACAGCTCATGACCATAGGTGAGAGTAGGAACGTAGATTGACCGGTAAATCGAGAGCTTCGCCATGCGGCTCAGCTCCTTCTTCACCACGACAGACCGGTACAGCGACTGCATTACTGCAGAAGTCAATCTCCTGTTTCCATCCTTCCATCACTCGTGAACAAGACCCCCAGATACTTGAACTCCTCCACTTGAGGCAGGAACTCTCCACCTATCTGAAGTGAGCAAGCCACCCTTTTCCAATCTGAGGCCATGGTTCTCAGTCGGAAAAGGGTCGGATTCTTCATTCTGTTGAATATAAATGCCTATTTGATCTAATATGTGATGTGAAAATGTAGATGAGCGAGTTTGGAAAAAGCCATATTCAAACCTGCATTGCGATAGTGTCAAAACTATTTGTTACGTGTCTTACTACACCATAGAAGCTACTGGTAAAATACTGTCATTTACACTCTAAAATACACTTGCTTCTGACGCCAATGCCAAAAATATACAATAGTCAAAAAAATTTGATCATCTTTAATGAGCATCGGTATACACACTTTGTTTTCACTGTTTTGTCTTAAAGCAGTGTTTGGCAACTGCCATAATCTACCATACACAAGAACCACCCCTGCCCTTAAGCCTTATACTAATTTAAATACAGGTGTCTTGATCGAAAAACAACTGCCCCTAGTGTATTAAAAAAAAAACAAGTCAACCGTTTTCCAATCACAGAAAAGAGAGTTTACTTTTAGGAATATGATGACAAGACAAAAGTTATTGTCTTATAAAATGGCCAGGTCACAGTATCTAAACACTACACGGAGACACACAGGATGAGCTCTTGAATGTCAGGATTACTATCTTACCCACTTTGAGGAAATATATCGTCACATACTTAAATCCCAAATTATACACAATTGGACAGCGACCACCAATATTTATTGGGTAACATGACAACTCTCGAATGTGTCCATAATTTTCCTTCGTACTATTTTAGGATTATATTTTCAGTTTAATAAAAATATTATTATTATTAATGTCCTTCTATAAGATTCTGTTGAAAAGATCACAGGCTTAACAGGAGCCAGAAAACAGTTCTACACTGTTATGTGTCATGTTTGTATATCAGAAAATATGCTGCCTACTAATGTTAAAAAAAGACAATGTACTTTTAAAAAAATATTAATGTATTAATCTCCCTTTCTATGTTTTCCTTTAGGGTCACAGATGGACAACCTGACATTTAGATACAGCGTACTCTTAGTGGAAGGACTGAACGTTACACCTCAGTCAAGCCACCCTGCCTTTATCTTTCTTCTGATTGCTTATGTGGTAATAATGATATTTAACATTGGGATTGTGATTCAGATCTTGGCAGAAAAAAGTTTACATGAGCCCATGTACATTCTATTCTGTCAATTACCACTGAATGATGTGATTGGGGCAACTGTTGTTTTACCACGCATGTTGAATGATATTTTAACTGATCCCTCCGTGCGTTACATCACATACATGGAGTGTGTTTCTCAAGCTTTTTTTTTGCATTTGTATGGGGCTTCATCTCACACTGTACTCATGATCATGGCCTTTGACAGATATGTGGCCATTTGCAATCCATTACGATATTCGTCAATAATGACAAACAAAATGATTATGAAATTATCTGCAGGAGCCTGGGGTGTTTCTTTTGTGATGGTGGGGATTCTGATCGCTCTGACTGCACGTCTGTCTCACTGCAGATCAGTCATACAAAATTACTTCTGTGACAATGCTTCACTGTTTAAACTGTCCTGTGAAAATGTGGTGATCAATAATGTGTATGGATTGGCTTTTACTGTCGTGTTGCTTACCTTTTCAATTGGGTGTACAGTAATGACATATCTCAGGATAGCGATCGTTTGCATAAAAAGCAAAAACAAATCAAGAAACAGCAAAGCCATAAAAACCTGTCTCACTCATTTGGCGGTATATTTAATCATGTTGATAACTGGATTCATCTTTATTGTTCTTCATCGTTTCCCTGAATACACTGAAACGCGAAAGTTATCAAGTGTAATGTTATATGTCATACCACCAGGCTTGAATCCCTTAATATATGGTTTACAAGCTAGAGAAATACGACATAGCATTTTTAAAATTTTTAGGAATAAAGTATATACTAAATAATATTAACATGCTTTTTCTATCATAAAATTAAGCGTCAATGTAATGATGTGTAGAGATTTTCAAATCAAACATACAAAATTGGAACATACCACTAGCATTATTTTTTTTCTATATACAAATGTCTCATAAATATTTACATATAAATTAAATATGTGAACATATTCCATATGTGAAGTCTTGATCAAGATTATATTATGAACACACAAAAATGAATTTTGCGTCAGAATTTTGTCCAATTTTGTGAAAGCTTAAATCATGTTACACCCACATATATGTGTTAAACTACATTACTTGAGTCATTGTGTTAGGACTGCATGAATGTTGTAGAAACCTAAACGAATTGTGTGAAAAAGTTTCTTTTTAAAAAGAAATCTTTTTATTTTCATTAAGTCTGTTGAAAATATGACTGAACTGAACTAGTTCTTGAACTTCTGTACATCAAACAGTAAATCCCTGTTTGAAAACCATAAAAGGAGCTTTTTACAGGATACTGGCCAGAGGCCACAAGGCAAAACGACCTCAGACATCTTAAAACTCCCCGAAATCTTATATGTGCACATAAATATAATCAATTCAATAGTTTAATAAACTTAATAAATGTATGATCTGTAAATAAAATATGACGTTTCTCCTGATGTCATTATTTACTGTAAGCCTATTGTTTTATTAATGTGCAAAATAAACAAACCAATAATAATGGCAGTGTTGTACAAGTGAAAATTTGATTAAAACCCACTACAAAGCCATTAGCAGTGCTAAACGGAAACTCAACATGTAGAAAAAGAGCGAACAAACATCATGTGTTCTGGTAAGTAAAAATGAAAAACAATCAATTTCATAATGATGCACTACTTGGGCATTACGTTGATAACAAAGAGGTCATGTCTTCGATTGGAACAAGCATGATTAAATGTACAGCCTGACTGAAGTTAAGTTACTTTGGATTAAAGAGTGTAAATACAGTTGGACTAGAGGCCAATAAATCAGAAATACAAAAGTAAAATTATTATAAGACAATATAATGTTACTAAAAGCAGATTTTTTTCGTATCATTTCTTAAATTCATTCCCGTTTCCCATTTTTAAGTGAACAAGCTGTGTTTTGATAATGTGTTATTCATCTACTTAAATTATATTACATTAAGCATCAAAGCGATCCCATGGAGCCTGACTATTGGTACAATGGCAACTTTTATGAATGGGCTTTTGTTCACGAACTACCCACCATTTCTTGCATTTTTAGAGATCTTATACGTTCTACACAAGTGATAAGTTAACCCCAAAAGTTCTACAGGAGTTGCAGTCATAATTTTTCATTACAGCAAATCTTTCACTGTGAATTGTTTTCCACTCAAAACCATTTTTCAAAATGATCAGCTTTTCAAAAATTCTTCCTTTGTACATTTTTTCCCCAAGTATTCAAGTTAACATAGATTCTCAGTGTGATACCATTTTGTCTAAATAATACCAAACATCAATATAAGCCACTTTGTCCTCAATGCTAAAGTTAATACATCATTTTTCAACCAATTGTGTAGATTTACAGTATTATATTTAAAAAAAAATAGACAAACACTTAATTACAATAATAGAGAATGGGCACAATAACCTATACAGGCATGATTTCAAGCAAGTAATCTCTTTATTCACATGGGTCTAATGTGCAGATATATTTGTGTCCCTTTGTTTGAAGGGCTTATACATTTAAACTGTGTTCCTTTATTTAAAGAGCTTATATGTGTATACTTTGTCCCTTTATCTACAGTCAACAGTTACATGTATACGCAATCACCATCAAAAGATGCAGAGCTTGTTTTCACAGTCACACTACAGTCATGCTCACACCCACAATACTCAGCTCTCACATAAAACAAATCAAATACAATTTAAATACAAAACTCGGTACCCATCGATTCACCTATGTGTAACCTATCAAGGTTGCGCTCTATCTTCGTTGATTCAATTCATAGATTAATTTCACAATGAAAGGCAACCTTTGCAGGATTTAAAGCCTACCTTTTGTAGGACTTTGACCTAAAGGACACATCAGTGCTTCTTTTGTTACTCTATTATCATCTAACATAAACTGTACACTTATATAAATATCTAAACTTAAATAAAAAATCTAAATTCATTGTTCTCCTCAAGACCAACTCAACAAAAAACAATTTTTCAATTCAATTCAAGTTAATTTATATAGCGCTTTTCACAATGTGTATTGTTTCAAAGCAGCTTTACAGGGGCAAACAGGAAAAACAGATAAGTTAGAACACAGCACAGTGCATGGTGTTTATACAACGAGTAAGATCATTCTCATAATAATATCTAATTTATAAATAAATAAATAAATGAATGAATGCAGTCTCCCGGTGAGCAGGCCAACACTGCCCTGCTGTGGCGAGGAACCTAAACTCCAATGATTGATTAATGGAGAAAAAACCTCGGGAGAAACCAGGCTCAACCGGGAGGGCCAGATCCCCTCTGACGTGTCATAGCTGCACTCAAACTGGTGACATGTGATTTTAGTCTAGCATTTAATACCAAATATTGTAACTTCAGCATTAATAAGACAAATAATCCGTCTTTGCTCTTGGCTGGGGATGTAGTGGTCTGAGCTGGGATGGTCTGATGGTCATATTTCTCTTGGCTGGTGGTGGAATTGCCTTAGATGGAGCTGGGATGGTCAGTCAGTCTGCAGCTGTAGCTGGGCATCCCGAGGCAGAGGCGGAAAGAGAATAAAGAGAATAATTAGCGTAGCTGCTGTTCATTAACTATGCATTAAGTGAAAGCTTGGCTGAAAAGATGTGTCTTTAATCTTGATTTAAATTAGGAGAGTGTGTCTGACCCTCGAATAGTATCAGGAAGGCTATTCCAGAGTTTAGGTGCTACGTATGAGAAAGCTAGTCCCCCTTTGGTGGATTTTGTTATTCTAGGTGTTATCAAAAGTCCTAAGTTTTGAGATCTTAGAGAGCGTGATGGGTTGTAACGTGATAAAAGCTCAGTTAAGTAAGTAGGTGCTAAACCGTTCAGGGCTTTGTAAGTAATTAAAAGAATTTTAAAATCAATACGATACTTAATGGGTAGCCAGTGAAGCGATGATAAAACTGGGGTTATGTGATCGTATTTTCTTGATCTAGTAAGAACTCTGGCAGCTGCATTCTGAACTAACTGTAGTTTGTTTATCGATGATACAGGACAACCACTAAGTAGAGCATTACAATAGTCAAGCCGTGAGGTCACAAATGCATGAATAAGCTTTTCTGCGTCTGCAACACATAAACTATTTCGTAATTTGGCAACATTTCTGAGGTGGAAGAAGGCTGTTTTTGTGATATTTGAGATGTGATTTTTAAATGACAGGTTGCCGTCTAATATAACGCCTAGGTCTTTAACTGTATTTGTTGGAGAAACAGTGCAGCTTTCAATTTGCAGGCTGTAGTCGGAGATATTCTGTTAAATTGATTTTGGTGCTATAAGTAATATTTCTGTTTTGCTAGAGTTTAAAAGGAGGAAATTACTAGTCATCCAATGTTTTATGTCCTCGATGCACTCTGCCAGTTTGGATAGCTTAAAGGAATCATCTGGTCTTGATATATAACTGAGTATCATCTGCATAACAGTGGAAGCTAATTCCATGTTTTCTAATAATGTTGCCGAGGGGGAGCATGTATATGGAGAAAAGCAAGGGTCCTAAAAGCGATCCCTGAGGTAATCCATAATTTACTTGCGTAAGATTTGATGATTTCCCATTTAAATGGACGTATTGATATTGGTCTGTTAAGTAAGATCTGAACCATTGCAGTGCCTGTCCCTGAATACCGATATAACTGTGTAAGCGATCTATAAGTATTTTATGGTCTACAGTATCGAAAGCAGCACTAAGGTCAAGCAGGACTAAGAGTGAGATGTTACCTTTATCTGATGCAATAAGGAGGTCATTTGTAATTCTAACGAGCGCAGTTTCAGTGCTGTGATGTGGTCTAAAGCCAGACTGAAACTTTTCGTTCATGTCATTATTTTGTAGGAAGGTACACAGTTGAGTTGACACTACTTTTTCTAGTATTTTAGACAAGTACGGTAGATTTGAAATTGGTCTATAGCTTACAAGTTCATTGGGGTCTAAGTTTGGTTTTTTGATGAGAGGCTTGATTACAGCCATCTTAAAGGGCCCTGGGACATGTCCTAGATTAATTGACGAGTTGATTATGTTACAAATGGGCTCAATTACAGCAGGTAGTAACTCTTTTAATAAACACAGATCAATTCACGCATTTAGTGCTTTTGGAATAAACCACCTTTATTATTTTATTTTATTTTATTTTAGATTTTTTATTTTCAATTTAGTTCAAAGAATTCATTAGAATGTAAGGTGTCTCACCACGAGCAATCTCTGGCAAACAACTCAACCTAACTATGTAAGCAAAAACTTCTTACCTTTGGCCTATTTTGTTGTGTTGTTCGTCCATTACCCACTCGCCGAGGTCCACTTCACTGTTCTATAAATGTCCTGTCGAGGTCGCCTAAATGTTGTGATTTTCACTCGGGTGTCTGGTTTTGATGCCAAAAGACAAACTTTATTGTCAGGGAAACAAAAAGCCACTTGGTTTTTTTGTTATTCTAGGCTTGACTTGATCAGGGCCAGTGGGGGATGGGATTTGGGCTGGACTGAGACCCTGAGCTCCGGTCGATTCATGGCATACCTGATCATGTCCGTGAAGCCCAGTGGTCTCAGCATCTACATTTCCCACCGCACCAGTGGTTCATTGAGGCCGCCATTAAACATAACCATCTGTTACTGCTTGTCTTGGACCATCTCTCCTGCGGTCTCAAAAAATATGCCTGCGAACTCCAGAATGTCCCTGGCGCAAACTACACAGGAGACGAGCCTCACGACTGCAGCAGAATACGAGACGTGATTGTGGCAAAAGGGACACAACGTCTCGTTCCCTCCATCAGGGAACTGAGGTTACATACGTAACCAAGACGTTCCCTTTCTGTCGGTCTCTCGACTTTGTGTCGAGAACGACAGATGGGGTTGCCTATGGAAAACGCCACAACGCTGTATCGCGTCACAATCTCTAGCGAAGCGACAGTAACAAGCCTGGGCATGTCAGCTCGATGCTTTCGCAAAACTGTAACCTTCCAGTGTGGTGGTCGGGGGGTTCCAGAGCTTTCTTGGAGAAAGATGGGTACAGCCCTGACCGGTAACCTTTCACGGAAGGGGCCCTTAGCTCTCTACTGGCGAGAGGCCGTCCGGCTCGGGTTTACACCGGGTATCGCCACTTCCTTAATCAGGAATGCGCTGCAGAGGCCACCTCCTACCCGTGGGGAGGAATATGGTGGATATAGGTAAGGTCTCGTCCTTGGAGGAGGCCCACCTGGGGAAGCTCATGGGTTACCAGGAGTGGGAACCATTTTCATGAGGATACATCAGACGGAACAGCTCACGGAGGGGGTGTTACAGACGTCCGGTAGCACTAGGTCCGGTTAGAGCTACCTGTGATAGCTCACATGGTGGGCTATCACATGTTCAATTGACAATTGACAATTTTCTTGTTTTTAACCTGTCTGGAGCAGGTGGACTTTTCCTTGGCCCTTTCTGGGCGCACTCCCTCGATTTGTTCGTTGAGACATTGACTATTTTGCTCCTGCTGATTTACACACCTTTCGGTGAACTCCCCTGTACTTCCCGGCCGAGCGCTGGAGCATGTATTGACTTTTGCTGCTTTTGATCTCCAGGTATTCTGTATTTGTGCTTTTATTTCCCTGTATGAGCCTTTTTGAGCTGGGTCAAATAAAACCTACCTTTTCCTGCATCTGACTCTTGAGTCATTCATAAGTCTTACTATACCATAGAAACTACTGGTAATTTACACTCTAAAATACACTTGCTTCTGACGCCCATGCCAAAAATATACAATAGTCAAACAATTTTGATCATCTTTAATGAGCATCAGTATTCACACTTTATTTTCACTTTTGTCTGAAAGCAGTGTTTGGCAACTGCCATAATCTGCCATACACAAGAACCACCCCTGCCCTTAAACCTTATACTAATTTTAATACAGGTGTCTTGATCGAAAAACAACTGCCCCTAGTGTATTTAAAAAAAAAGTCAACAGATTTCCAACCACAGAAAAGAGAGTTTACTTTTAGGAATATGATGACAAGACAAAAGTTATTGTCTTATAAAATGGCCAGGTCACAGTATCTAAACATTACACGGAGACAAACAGGATGAGCTCTTGAATGTCAGGATTACTATCTAACCCACTTTGAGCAAATATATCGTCACATACTTAATTCCCATATTATACACAATTGGACGGCGACCACCAATATTTTTTGGGTAACATGACAACTCTTGAATGTGTCCATAATTTTCCCTCGTAATATTTTAGGATTATATTTTCATTTTATTAAAATATTATTATTATATATGTCCTTTTGTTAGATTCTCTAGAAAAGATCAAAGGCTTAACAGGAGCAAGTAAACAGTTCTACACTGTTATGTGTCATGTTTGTATATCAGAAAATATGCTGCCTACTAATGTTAAAAAAAGACAATGTACTTTTAAAAAAATATTAATGTTGTAATCTCCCTTTCTATGTTTTCTTTAGGGTCACAGATGGACAACCTGACATTTAGATACAGCGTACTCTTAGTGGAAGGACTGAACGTTACACCTCAGTCAAGCCACCCTGCATTTATCTTTCTTCTGATTGCTTATGTGGTAATAATGATATTAAACATTGGGATTGTGATTCAGGTCTTGGCAGAAAAAAGTTTACATGAGCCGATGCACATTCTATTCTGTCATTTACCACTGAATGATGTGATTGGGGCAACTGTTGTTATACCACGCATGTTGAAGGATATTTTAACTGATCCCTCCGCGCGATACATCACATACATGGAGTGTGTTTCTCAAGCTTTTTTTTCTCATTTGTATGGGGCTTCATCTCACACGGTACTCATGATCATGGCCTTTGACAGATATGTGGCCATTTGCAATCCATTACGATATTCATCAATAATGACAAACAAAATGATTGTGAAATTATCTGCAGGAGCCTGGGGTGTTTCTTTTGTGATGGTGGGGATTCTGATCGCTCTGACTGCACGTCTGTCTCACTGCAGATCAGTCATACAAAATTACTTCTGTGACAATGCTTCACTGTTTAAACTGTCCTGTGAAAATGTGGTGATCAATAATGTGTATGGATTGGCTTTTACTGTCGTGTTGCTTACCTTTTCAATTGGGTGTACAGTAATGACATATCTCAGGATAGCGATCGTTTGCATAAAAAGCAAAAACAAATCAAGAAACAGCAAAGCCATAAAAACCTGTCTCACTCATTTGGCGGTATATTTAATCATGTTGATAACTGGATTCATCTTTATTGTTCTTCATCGTTTCCCTGATTACACTGAAACGCGAAAGTTATCAAGTGTAATGTTATATGTCATACCACCAGGCTTGAATCCCTTAATATATGGTTTACAAGCTAAAGAAATACGACATAGCATTTTAAAAATTTTTAGGAACAAAGTATATACTAAATAATATTAACATGTTTTTTCTATCATAAAATTAAGCCGTCAATGTAATGATGTGTAGAGATTTTCAAATCAAACATACAAAATGGGAACATACCACTAGCATTATTTTTTTCTATATACAAATGTCTCATAAATATTTACATATAAATTAAATATGTGAACATATTCCATATGGGAAGTCTTGATCAAGATTATATTATGAACACACAAAAATGAATTTTGCGTCAGAATTTTGTCCAATTTACTTAAGGGAAAATATTGTGAAAGCTTAAATCATGTTACACCCACATATATGTGTTAAACTACATTACTTGAGTCATTGTGTTGTGACTGCATGAATGTTGTAGAAACCTAAACGAATCGTGTGAAAAAGTTTGTGTGAAAATTGTGTGAAAAAGTCTGTTGAAAATATGACTGAACTGAACTAGTTCTTGAACTTCTGTACATCAAACATTAAATCCCTGTTTGAAAACCATAAAATTAGCTTTTTACAGGATACTGGCCAGAGGTCACAAGGCAAAAAGACCTCAGACATCTTAAAACCCCCCGAAATCTTATATGTGCACATAAATATAATCAATTCAATAGTTTAATAAACTTAATAAATGTATGATCTGTAAGTAAAATATGACATTTCTCCTGATGTCTTTATTAACTGAAGGCCTATTGTTTTATTAATGTGCAAAATAAACAAACCAATAATAATGGCAGTGTTGTACAAGTGAAAATTTTATTAAAACCCACTAAATGGCCATTAGCAGTGCTAAACTGAAACTCAACATGTACAAAAAGAGCGAACAAACATCATGTGTTCTGGTAAGTAAAAATGAAACAATTAATTTCATAATGATGCACTACTCGAGCATTACGTTGATAACAAAAAGGTCATGTATTTATTATAAAAATTATTATAACACGATATAATGTTACTAAAAGCTGATTTTTTTCGTATCATTTCTTAAATTCATTCCCGTTTCCCATTTTTAAGTGAACAAGCTGTGTTTTGATAATGTGTTATTCATCTACTTAAATGATATTACATTAAGCATCAAAACGATGCCATGGAGCCTGACTATTGGTACAATGGCAACTTTTATGAATGGGCTTTTGTTCACGAACTACCCACTTTTCTTGCATTTTTAGAGATCTTATAAGTTCTACACAAGTGATAAATTAACCCCAAAAGTTCCACAGGAGTTGCTGCCATAATTTTTTATTACAGCAAATCTTTCACTGTGAATTGTTTTCCACTCAAAACCATTTTTCAAAATGATCAGCTTTTCAAAAATTCTTCCTTTGGACATTTTTTCCCCAAGTATTCAAGTTAACACAGATTCTCAGTGTGATACCATTTTGTCTAAATAATACCAAACATCAATATAAGCCACTTTGTCCTCAATGCTAAGGTTAACACATCATTTTTCAACTTTTTATTTGTGTCCCTTTGTTTGCAGGGCTTATTTATTTAAACTTTGTTCCTTTATTTAAAGAGCTTATATGTGTATACTTTGTCCCTTTATCTACAGTCAACAGTTACATGTATACGCAATCACCATCAAAAGATGCAGAGCTTGTTTTCACAGTCACACTACATTCATGCTCACACACACAATACTCAGCTCTCACATAAAACAAATCAAATACTATTGTAGTAGAGTAGGCGGGGCGAGACCGTGGTTCGAGTCCGGTGAGTAATTGTGAATTAGCGCCAGCTGTGCGCACACCGGGCTCGAATCACGTAGGAGATGGGAGCATAAAAGGAACGAGCGACCGGACCGTCGAGGAGAGAGGACCGGGCCCGAATTTATGTTATGTTTGTATTTATATTATGTTTTGTTCGCCGGCGGTCGTCCGAGAGGGGCCGCCGGCCAGGGGTGCCGCCAGAAATTCTGGTCCCTGTGGAAACCAAACTTTCTGGGCCCCCTACATTTTTTACAGATAAAATTTAACCCAATAAACATGCCCTGTATACTTAAAAAAAGATAATTAGCACATTGCATAGTTAAAATGTTTAAAGATGAGTACAAAGCCTACAAAAACAAGAAAAAAATATAGAAATATGTACTTGTTTACATAAAAGGGAGAACATTTATTATCTCAATTGCATTTGCAAGCACAACAGAACATTATGTACACATATTGACATATACTTTACATGAACAAGCTTCAGCTGGGTCAAACTGCTCAATCAGGAAACATCAGCTACAGTAGAGACACGTTTTATTCAATTTTATATTTTTTTTTTCTTGGGCATTTTATTCATATTAAGAACGTCAAGTTTGACAGCATCTATCGTAGCAGCCGCACTGTCACTTCACAGAACACACGACACAAACTGATTTTGTCATTTTTGAAGCGTGTAGATTACTTTTTGTTTTGCAAAGTTATCATCATGTGGCGAATACAGTAGATAAGACGTGTTTAGAGGCTAAAATCTTCGCGAAGTTTCGCGCTCAGGCTCACCTTGTTCGGCTGATTAAGACGGGGACGTCGGGGAAGGAGGACGTGGGTGTGCAGCAGCCGCTGATTCTGTGTTCATAATTCAGTAAATATTTTACTAAGATAGCTAGATAAAAGCAGGTCATGTAGCAACAAAAATAAGTTTTGGAATACAGGAATAGGTCAAGCTACCATCTTTTTGAAAAACTGTGTGACATACTGTCGACTTTGGCGTTCTCTGTCTTCTCTTTCCTTCTTTTCTTAACATTTTTGATGCCCTGACTGTTGATGTGACATGTCTGCGTGTGTCACTGTCTGCGCCGCATCATAGCAAGTCCAATAAGCAAGAGACGCTACACTAGCGATCGTAGCTCGGACAGCGCAGGTGGAATGAACCATTGTGAGAGGGAGCAGGGAGGGGTGTGACTGAAACAGTAAATACATTATTTGTTTTTAAAATATTAAATCTATGGTCAAAACGGACAAAATACACATTTCGTGCACGAGGGCCCCTAGCACATTTAATGTATGTATAAAAAAGAGAAAAGAAATAGGAAAATAAAAACGGGGTGTGCTCTTCTGGGCCCTAAATCAGGCTGGGCCCTTAGAATCGTCCTAACCTTCCACCCCTTTACGGCGCCCATGCCGCCGGCTGTTATATTACTTTATTAAATGTTTAGATGTTTGCCGGTTCCCGCCTCCTTCCTTCCTTTTATTGAGATTTGTTACAACCATTTAAATACAAAGCTCAGTACCCATCGATTCACCTATGTGTAACCTATCAAGGTTGAGCTCTATCTTCATTGATTCAATTCATAGAGGCAACCTTTGCACGATTTAAAGCCTACCTTTTGTAGGACTTTCATCTATAGGACTTATCAGTGCTTCTCTTGTAACACTATTATCATCTAACATAAACTGTACACTTATATACATATTAAAATCTTAATTCATTGTTCCCCTTAAGACCAACTCAATAAAACACAGATAAATGCACGTATTTAGTGCTTCTGGAATAAACCACCTTTAATATTTTATTTTAGATTTTTTATTTTCAATTTAGTTCAAATAATTCATTAGAATGTAAAGTGTCTCACCACGAGCAATCTCTGTCGTGACTCAACCTAACTCTGTAATTAAAAACGGCTTACCTTTGGCCTATTTTTTTGTGTTGTTTGTCCAGTACCCACTCGCCGTGGTCCACTTCACTGTTCTAGAAATGTCCTGTCGAGGTCGCCTAAATGTTGTGATTTTCACTCGAGTGTCTGGTTTTGATGCAAAAAAAAAAAACTTTATTGTCAGGGAAACAAAAAGCCATGTTGGTTTTCAAAGCAACTGACTTCTCTTCATTCAGCCTATTTTAAATACACGTCTTCTCACGCACATGCCAATATTTGTATTTACCCTAGGAAGAAGGGGTCTATTTTCTGATAGCCCAATTTGGTTACAAACACATATCAGAAAAAGAGGCCTCTTCTGTTACCTACTGATTGGTAAATCTTTGTTCCTTAGTAGTTTTTAACCAATGGTCCACCCAATCACCACAACGTCTGAGAACGAATTCAACTCCGCCTTGCAAGCCATTAACAAAGCAAGCCAGAACCGAACCAGAACCAGAATCCTTACCAACGCCCCCACCTTGCAAGCCATAACCGCAAGGTCCCTTACCAACGCCCCCACCTTGCAAGCCATAACCGCAAGGTCCCTTACCAACGCCCCCACCTTGCAAGCCATTAACAAAGCAAGCCAGAACCGCAAGGTCCCTTACCTTTAACAGGAGTAACAAGGGCAGGCTTGGCTGCCAGCTGGAATGCCGGCAGGACCAGATGTGGTAACGCCTGCTGGAAGGCCGGCTGGAGAGGGCTTGATTACGGCTGGACAGTGCTTGTCACCGGCTGGACAGGTCTGGAAGCCAGCTGGCACACGGACTGGATTGCTGGATTGCAGACGGATTGGCGTGCCAGGTGGCACACGGACTGGATAGCCGGCTGGCACAAGGACTGGATAGCCGGCTGGCATACAGACTGGATTGCTGGCTTACACTGACTGGCTGGGCAGCGCTCTCACTGCCGGCTGGACCGGACTGGGTCCCGGACTCATGACCACTGGAACTGGGACCACCGGACTAGGGACCACTGGAACTGGGACCACTGGAACTGGGACCACCAGAACTGGGTCCACCGGAACAGGGACCACCGGAACTGGGACCACCGGAACTAGGACCCACCGAACTAGGACAACCAGAACTGTTACCTCCAGAACAGGGACTACCGGAATTGGGACCACCGGAACTGGGACCTCCGGAACTAGCACCCACCGAACTAGGACCACCAGAACTGGGCCCACCAGAACTGGGACCCCCTGGGTCCAAGCTGCCCTCCGTTGCCTCTTTTTCTTCAGCTGAGCCACCTGTCTGGTGGTCGGCTGAAGGCACGAGGTGAACGGGTGGGCTCCTTGGGATTGGAGGCCTCGGACCAGAGCCCCCAGGATTTCTCCCTTCCTCGCTTGCCCTGAAGGCTGACAGGTGGAGAGGCCCGAGGGGGTGAGGTGGACGGTGTGGTGATGCCCATGACCCCAATCTGTAGGGCTTGACTTGATCGGGGCCAGTGGGGGGTAGGGGGATGGGATTGGGCTGGACCTAGACCCTGAGCTCCGGTCGATTCATGGCATACCTGATCATGTCCGTGAAGCCAAGCGGTCTCAGCATCTACATTTCCCACCGCACCAGTGGTTCATTGAGGCCGCCATTAAACATAACCATCTGTTACTGCTTGTCTTGGACCATCTCTCCTGCGGTCTCAAAAAATATGCCTGCGAACTTCAGAATGTCCCTGGCGCAAACTACACAGGAGACGAGCCTGTCTCGATCATCTTGCCTCCATACTGCCTGCTGGGTTCGGTTCTGGCTAGTTCGTTCTGTCAGGGTTGGCGAGGTTAGAACCCAGATGCTGGAGCAAGGCAGCAGGGAAAGGGAAGAATCTTTAATAAACGAACAAAACAGCAAACAAAAACCCACAGTGGGGAAAAACAGGGCATGATAGAAATCACAAATGACAGGTACACAGGAACTAGACTAAATATACTAAATATACTAAATATACACTGAAAAAGACTTAATACTATATTTTTAAATGTACCGGCTAAGTTACCTGCCAACACACAGCTTGTAGGTTCGTTCCACAGATTGTTATTTGGCAATAGGGACACATATAACATGCGTTTATGTGTTTGTTTTTATGCTGTATCTTATAATCACATTGGTATTCATCTTTATTCTCGGCAGCGACAATTGTTTTCTGCCGATATTTATTAACATAAAACTTAAGCGGCTCGCCCAAAGCACAGTCATAACTTCAGCCCTAGCAAAAATGCATTATAGCACCCCCTGCTCAAAATAAGTTCCCGCAGCTTTGGACTGACAGACAGTGAATCATTCAGAGCGCGACAAAGACACAGCATTTCAGGATTGAATGTTACACACCTTGCTACACTAAAGTTTAAATCCCTTGCTACTAATTGCTAAAGAAACGTGAGCTTTTCACTGCTGATAAGTCGTAGTACAGTTAAAATGGTACAGTTACACACTCTAGACCTGTTGCATAGCCGCTGCATTTCCTGCATCTATCGTGGAAATACACTTTTTTCATAATAGGACAAATAGATCAAGTGAAATTAACTGCAATGTCCCTTTATTTACTTCTGTTTCCTGGTGAGATGACACGAGTTATCCTCTGGTATGATCATCTTAATATTATCCTGTATTTTTGTGTGTTAGAATGTCTTTTGATGTGCAATTATGATTTTTTTTCCAATCAATTAATTTATATTTTTGCACTTGCTACCTTTAGTGTTGTTTATAAACACAACTTTACCCCCCAAAACTTTTTAGAAATGCAAGTTTACAAAGGGCCAACCTATTTTTGTAGCGCTAAAAAGGAGATTCAAATGTAGATGTGAAGTCAACATCTAAAAATAGTAAACCCCTTAAAACGGCTACTATCCCCTTTTATAAAACTGCATTGTATGATCCTATGGATATGTAAAATATGTGTAGTATATATTTATTTGTGTTAGTGTGAGATTGTTTAAGATTTAAAATAAGATAATCTGGTAAGATTCTCCTTATGTGTGAGCTGCAACTAGAATTTAAAATCTGTCAAGATTTTAAAACTCCTGTGGTCTAAAACAGGTTTAACCCACACCTCCCCTGCCACATACCCCCATCACCCGACTCAGGCCGGGGTCCGATCCGGCCTGCAGCCTCCTCCCCCTACCTCCTGGAGAAGAAGTCGGCTACTACCACTCCCGCCCGAGATAATAGTGGAGGGTGAAAATGGCCCACAGGATTGCCAAGAATTCCTTTTCATTGGTGCTGTACATCGTCTCCCTCCTCGAGAACTTGTGACTGATGTACATCACAATAGTCTGGCACAAACCTCCTGTAATAACCTGCCAGCCCCAGGAATTGCCTCACCTCCTCCTTGGTCTTGGGTCTCGAGGAGGTTGCAATAACTGCTGTCTTGTCAATTTGGAGATGCACCTGCCTGTGACTCAAGTGGAAGCCCAGATGCCTGACCTCCACTCGCCCAATTGCACACTTCTTCGGGTTAGCCGTAAGACCCACTCCTTTCAGTGAACTCAAGACCACATTTAGGTGCTGCATATGCCGCTGCCAATCATTACTATAGATGATGATATCATCCAAGTAAGGAGGGGAATATGCCGCATGTGGACGTAGAATGCAGTCCATGAGACGCTGAAAGGTCAATGGGGCTCCGAATAAGCCGAACGGAAGGGTGACAAACTGGTGTAATCCAAACGGTGTAGTGAAAGCTGTTTTTTCCTTGGATAACGGAGATAAGGGGATCTGCCAGTATCGGAGGTGTCCGCGGGGTGTCGGGGATCCGGATCACCACACCAACCTCCATAACCGGGCACAACCTGATGAGGTGGTCCAGGTCCCTGCACCGCCAACAGACTGGCCCAGGCCTACCCGCCGCCCCGGTGGCCGGAAGCAGGCCAAGGGATTGGCAAGAAGAGGAAGGTGTGGGAGAACGGGACGGCGCAGCTCCGCCGGTGATCCCTCCTTCCGGAGATCAGCCCTATCCCTGATAAGGGCCGCTGCCTGCGGCACCGGACAGTACCTAGGAATGAGAAAAACTGGAAGGGAAGAGGGGAGGAGAGAGGTCTGAGAGTCGATGACCCCACGGCACGCCGCCATGTGATTCTCCTCCAACTGGACGGCTTGTATCAGCGATGTCGGCCGGTGGCAGTGGACCCACTGGGCGGTCCCTGAGGGCAGCTATCCCACGAACTGCTTCAGTACTACGTTCTGTCTGTTGATACAGTGACACCGCAAATAAGAATTTTAACCCAGGGTTTTATTATGTGGGGTTATGAATACCCAGGCTTATCTCTTAAAGGCAGGGTTTATCCTATATAGTGAAATTGGAAACGGCCGCCTCCGTTAAATGTCTTGCCGTCTCACACTCTCGCAAAAACTATGTCGGGTGTCTTCACAAGAAATGCTTTGTGCATTTAACAGCCTTTAATTTGTAACTGCAGTTGCTGTATTACCCCAGAGTGGAGGGGCTGTGTCGTTATCAGCACACTGAGGCCCTAAAAAGAGTTGGAGAACTAGAGCTGGCTGCGTTTTGCAGCTGTTTCTTCTGCATCCAAGTACGTTTAATATCTTGAAATTTCTTAAATTAACATGATGTACTGGATCGTTGAATCAGCATTTACTGCACCCAAGGATTTGGCCAGAATGCCAGAACGACTCACACACGAATGTTACATTTAAACAGAATTATTGAGCCTATTGAACTTGTAAGTCACTAACAAATATAAGAGGTGATTGAATCATTTAAAGTGAACCAAAGAGAAAGCAAGATATGAATGAGCTTTGCTCATTTTAGTCATTTAGCAACATCCGGTTAATTCCGTTGGCTATAGTGAGCTGAAAAGTTAGTTGAAAATTATAAAAAGCTTTATTTGTTTAAAAAACATTTCTGTTTGGTTGAATAAAAGTATAATAATTGTACTAAATAATTGTTCTTTTCAGCATCCATTCCACTATTCATATAAATTAATATACATATAATTTAAGCTTAATTCCTTTAATATTAAACACCTGTTAGCCATTTTCAAATAATTTCTTCATTCTGTTGAATATAAATGCCTGTATGATCTAATTTGTGATGTGAAAATGTAGATGAGCGAGTTTGGCAAAAGCCATATTCAAACCTGCATCGCGATAGTGTCAAAACTATTTGTTACGCGTCTTACTACACCATAGAAGCTACTGGTAAAATACTGTCATTTACACTCTAAAATACACTTGCTTCTGACGCCCATGCCAAAAATATACAATAGTCAAAAATGTTTTGATGCCAAAAATATACAATAGTCAAAAATGTTTTGATCATCTTTAATGAGCATCAGTATGCACACTTTATTTTCACTGTTTTGTCTGAAAGCAGTGTTTGGCAACTGCCATAATCTGCCATACACAAAAACCACCCCTGCCCTTAAGCCTTATACTACTTTAAATACACACTGTAAAAAAAGATCTGTAAAAAAACGGTAAAAAGTCTGGCAGCAGAGTTTCCAGACAAATTTTGTTAAATGACAGCAAATAACCATTTCACAAAATTACATGTAATAACTGTAAAAATACGAAATAAAATTAACAGTAAAAATTAATTAAATTACAGTATATTACTGTTGATAATTAGTTTTTAAACCATGGGAAACCTGAAAAATTATGTCAATTTACATAGAAATCAACTGACTTTCAGGTTAATCTCTGTAAATGTAGGGATTCAATGAATTATTTTATAAAAATGTTCCGTCCTTCTATGGTAATTAGTTTTTTTTAAATATTGTGTTTCCATGTACAATAACTGATGAATAATTTATAAAAACCCAGTTAGTGTGTAAATTCAAAATGTATGTGAAGATGTATAAATTAAATCATACGGAATACATGCTTTTAGTACATCATTAACATGCAAAAACACCTAAATTAGCTGAAAACATTAATTCTTTATGTAAATGTCTAACAAAACAGCAATATTTACATTTTCTCCAAAGCAACATTCAAATTAGGAGAACAAAAGAAGCATCAATAAGTGCAGTAACAAGTCCCAGTGAGCCAATAGCACAGCACATGTGGCTATACATTATTTAAAAAAGTGTTCATAAAGATGCATTTTGCCATTTCTTAAAAATGGGTTGAGTTAGGCAGATTATTCCAAGAGCAGGCAATAGTCAAAAGTGAAGGTCCATGAAATTGAATTTGGGATAACTGCAAAACACAAGTTCCTTGATGGCACATAGGTCTGAAGTAGTGAATTTATCTATGGGGTGCAGAGCAGAGCCAGTGGCTGTTCTGTCGGCAGGCATCAAAGCCTTGAATTTAATGGAAGCGGCAATTGTGAACCAGTGCAAATTAATGCGGTGAGGTGTGACATGATCTCTTTGGCTTGTTAAAGACAACTTTTGCTGCTGCATTCTGGATCAGAGGTCTAACAGTGGATGCAGAGCATTACAATAGTCCAGTCTGGATAGAGAAAGAGTTCCAAGAAGGAGTTGTGTCTGCTTCGATAGTGATGGACATCAACTGTCCTGCGTATCCAAAAATTGGACTAAGGGATTCGGTTGAACAAAAATTGAAGTTTATTAATTAGAAAATCAGCGCTGGACAATCTCAGACACAATGTCTTTCAGAGATTCTGCCCCGCCTCAATGGTTTACAACATTTTTATATGTGTATGTGTGGGTGTATCTTCCAGCTTGCTTCGGACCGTGGCCAACCCCTGAGCGCCTCCACATTTGCTGCTTTCTTTGTGTCCAATGGAGTGATGCTTCATCTGATATTTCGTAGACTACTCCCTTCTTCTTTTACTATCTGCAAAATAACACACTTCCCCCACCCAGTTTCCACATAAACTTTGTTTCTTAGACCCCACGCTATATGGGTATGTGCGTTGATGTGTAGCATACTCTCCTGTCCTCCTTTCCTGCCTGGAATGCTGCACACACACACACACAACCCCCACATCCTGTTGAAAATACCATTTTGCCCTTAACTCTGAGGCCCTACTCAACATAGTAAAATAATGCAATGTTATATTAGGTAAGCCGTAATAAGTAATAATCATGTGAAAAAACACACACAGAAAATGCAATTGATATAAACCCTTAGATAAAACATATAGAACACAGATAAAATATATAAAATCCTTCAATAGTAAGCCTGTTCCTTCTATGTTGTCCAAGGCAAATTTGCAGGATTGCGCAAAGCCATGTGGTCTGTGAAGTTTGTGTGTCAATTAGAGGTTGGGTTGGTTGAAAACATGTGCAGTTCTGTTTTGGTCGAGGTTGAGTTGAAGGCCATTCATTATCCAGCAATGAGTTTCTATCCAGCAGGATGTGTGCAGCAACCATCAGAGCATCTAGCTGGAATGAGAGGTAAAGATGCATGTCATAAGGATAGTAGTAATATGAAAACACATGCATGTTTCTGAATTACAGTCATGAAATATATACATGGAGAGGGAAAGTGGTCCGAGCACTGAACCCCCCAATCCTTCCACAACAAACTGGAGGACCTACCTGTGAAAGAAAACTTGAACCACTAAAGTGCAGTTTCTGAGACATGAGGGTTGAAAGGACAAACTGATGGATAATTGTCAAAAGCAACAGACAGATTCAGCAAAAAAAAGACCCTGCTCTCCTCACCAGACTATAGTTTCTGTCCAGGTGGTTGTTCTGTGTGAGAAAAACAGACTTGGTTGAACAATCATTTTTGAATTATTGATACAATTCTTTGATAAAGTGTTTACAACCAAAATGTTTGTTTTTATCTGAAATAAATATTTTTAAACCAATTTCCCAATTGCATGGTTTTATGATTGTTTAAATTTAGACCTGTAGTAATGTAAGAGAGGTTTACCTAGCATTACCAGATGTAGCAGGGAACAAGTAAAGTTCAAGCTTCTATTGATATTAGTCATGAACAAAAACATTTTTGTCCCAGGGTTTAATAAACTAAGGCAACTAAGCTATTATTTTATGAAGTAGCTACATTCAAAGAAACATTTAGGCATTTTTACATCAACATTTTACTCACATTTTACTTTAGATGTGTTTTTCTTTCTTCTGCAGATCACTGAGGTTTTTTTAGATCTTTTTGTCCCAGATCTGTTGAGCCACAGAAAGCATGCGGGTTGTTATTCAAACACTTTGATGGTCAAAATAAGATTAAGAAATCATTAAATTAATCCAAGTGGCTCCAATGATAATCTTCTGAAACTTAATTCAAGTTAATTTATGGTATAACAAGAGAAAACTACATTTTACAATAGATGGGTGGATCTGACACAATGGAGACACTTACTAGGTATGATGACATCGTAATCACTCGCGGCGAACATTCTGACACAAAAATGTGTTCCAAACCGCGTGGTACTAAAATGTGTATGTCATTCAATATGTACCCCTGGCCGCCTGGTGGTAGTATGTTTTTCCTGAATACGACGATAACTACATAGAGTGCAAGCCCCTGAATCGTTGGACACTTCGGGATATCAGCCCTAATGTAATTTCAGGTCACCGCGGCTTTCAGAAAATTTGCGTTGCGTTCAACCGGTGGGTGGGCTTCATCTAAGTATTTAGTAAATCTAAGTATTTAACTAAATCGCGGAAATTGTGTAGTCACATTTGTGGCGGGTAGATTAGCGAATGTACTGCAGGCGCCGTTCTAAAAATGTATTCAACTCATTACTTGAAATTATTACTGATGCTATGAAGTTTAATATGTAATCATATGTGTTGTAGGAATATGGCTTAACAATTAATTTTGATGTGTATTGTTGTTTTCTCTTGTATTCTCAAAATAAATGTTTATGAATATGAATGTATGCTAATTAATTGTATTTGTTTTGAGTGAGGTACCATGGGTCTGATGCCCATTCCAGCTAAAACAGTATATTTTCATGATTTCATTTGAAAGAACTAACAAAATTCTACCTTCTATTCAAATTGCATGCAAATATCTGATAAAATAAGGAAGTTACAAGCAAAAATTTGTGAATAATAAGCATTTTCGGTCACACCACTTCTATTGTAGTTAATGTTAACTATTTTACTATATTCCTCGGTATTATAAATGTCATAACTTTCACAATCCTCAACTGATGTTCACAATTCAGGTGTTGCCGGAAAGGGAATTTTCAGCTCTGTCTAGTCGTGTGATCCATTTTGAGCTAAGGGGTGTTTGAAAATTTTGTCATCATACCTACACTTACTGTTGTGAAACAAAACCTTGCTGAGCCACAGTAGCATCATGATGATTAAATTGATACACAGTATAGAAAGCCATCATCATCACCTCTTCATGCACATAAAAAAAAAACTTGTTACACACCTGGATTGCCATGGTCATCTGATATAGATCTCCAGTCTTTCCGCGTGACCTGGCATAATAATATATAATAAACAAACAATTATTTTTAATTACATTCTTGCATTGCACAACATGTTCCACAGAGACAGTGATCTGAGAGCCTGGAAAGGCCAAAACAATAATGTTTTCAACTGCCTTGTGACATGAATTTAATATTATATTATTTATATAAAGTCCATATATATTAGTACTTTCACTTAGCCACTGCATAGGGGTGTAACTGTTCATCTGTATCGATGCAAATTTCCAACAATCCAATATGTAAAACAAATTCCGTTCATTTTACCAAAAACATGCTATACAGGCAAACCTATTACCGCATTATGTAAGGATAAGAAAATAAAAAAAGTTCGTTTTCCAATCTGCTTTCCTGTACATTTAGTAGCATCTTCAGTAAGGTTTACAGCCACTGAATAAGATCAATAAACATCACTGACTTGATACAGTTAACGTTAACCCGCCTTTTACGTTTAGAAAACGTTAAAAACGTTTGTATATTGCAATAACGTTAACGTTTCTTACGGTTACTGCCATAACAGACTTTAACAAACTTTGATTTAAACGACAAGTTGACTTGTTTTGAATCAAGGTTAAATGATCTTTCGAGCCAGGAAGGAATGCTAATGTTAGTTTAAAAATGTTAAACTTAGCAGAAATACGCAGCCATGCTATATGAAATGTCGTGTCATGTAGTATGAAACATTTACCTCAGTCGGTGATCAGGTGGCAAGATGGTATGTAAGTTGTCGTATCTTACAGCGAAACAACATACCGATATCAGCCGCGTGCTCTTCCAACACGTGCCGATTCAGATTGCAGACTCGGAATGAGTGGAGAAATAAATTCTTGGGCGGAAAAGAATTTGGCGGCAAATTTGAATCTGCAAATCTGAATTTAAATGAATACACTTTGGTGAATAAAAGTTTGGTTGTTATTATTTGTCTTCTTGGTTGAAGTTTAATAACACTTCAACAATTATTGTAATAACAGTGCATAATGATATGGGAACCCGTTGGATGAATTGATTTGTAGTAAAACATTTTCATATTTTTACAGAAAAAAACTGTAACCTTTCATGTACATTTACACATTGCTCTGTAAATATACAGAACAATTCATTTTAATAACAGACAATAACTGTAATACCAAAATACAAGCAATAACCTGTACATTTAACAGCAGAACTTTAAAATGCAGCAAATATCTGTAAAACAACAGTATTTCCTTGAATAATGTAAAAATGGGAAAATTCTGTAAAAAAACAGACCCTTACCTGTAAAATAACTTTTTTTTAACAGTGCAGGTGTCTTGATCGAAAAACAACTGACCCTAGTGTATTTAAAAAAAGAAGTCATCAGATTTCCTATCACAGAAAAGAGAGTTTACTTTTAGGAATATGACGACAAGACAAAAGGGTAACACTTTATAATAACTGCACGCTATGAATCATTAAGCATCAGTACTAGTTAATTAATCATGTATGAAGCATTGGCCCCGCATTAATAGACATAATTAAGCAGTTTATAAATACAGCTAAATGCTTTATTCTTGATTTATAAGCATGTATATAATATGCTTAATAATCAAATTTTCATACTTTATTAAGGATGAATTCCTCATTTCTAAATTTTGGATTACATTACTTACAAACCAGTTAGTTAGGAGTTGTCAGTGGTTCATGAGATCATTTAGAAAGTGTAAGTAAATGATTAATAAACTCTTTGAATGCACATTTATGCATCTTATTATTCTGACATATAGTAACAGTTACTTAATTTGTTAATAAATGCTTTTTTAACACACATTCATGCTGTAATTCATGATTACTTAAGGTAGTTATAAAACATTTACTAGTTGTTAGATAACTATTTTTTGTGAGCTCATCTAAAGTGAGGACTATGTATGCCTTGTAAAGCATTTACAAATGAGAGTTGCATATCACTTCACAGATATATTTTTTTCTGGAGGTGTGCAGGAATTTTATTATGAATTTTAACTTATAAAATATAAGTTTATTTTTCATTTTATATCAATTCATTTAATGTTAATTTATATGTTCGGTTGTAAAATTTTAATTTTGCAGAGGTTTATTTTTTATTTTATATTAAATCTGTATCCAGTCAAGGGTCTGACAATGGAGGAGTAACCCTTAATGAAACGACGATTAAACCAACAGAATCCAAGGAAGGACCACAAAGATTTCAGGTCAGTAGGCTCTTTCCACAGAGTTACCGCAGAGATTTTTTCAGGGTCGAGAGCTATAACAGCAGATGACACAATGTGGCTCACATACTTGACTCTTGGACGGCAGAAATGGAACTTGTCTATGGATACCTTCAGGCTCCATTCCTCTAATCTGTCAAGAACTTTCAACAGTCTCTCTTCATGCTCCTCGGAGGTGCGACTGAACACAATGAGGTTGTCAAGGTACACAATTACCTGTAGGAGATGCATGTCAACGACTACTCTCTCTCCATAAGCCTTTGAAATGCTGCTGTGGCCCCGGTGATGCCCTGCGGCATGCGCTCAAACTGGTAGAATCCCAGAGGACAGATAAAGGCAGTCTTCTCTTTGTCCTCTTCACACATGGCTATATGATAGTATCGGCTGCAAATATCCAAGACTGAGAACAATTTGCTGCCGGCCAGACAGTCTAAAGCATCATCGATTTACGAGGTGACATACTGCTCTGGGACGTGCGACTGCTTAAGGTGCGGTAATCTATGCACATCCGTATGGCTCCACTCTTTTTCCTAGGTATCACTATAGGTGATGCATATGGGCTTCAGAATTCCTTGATGATACCAGTAGCTAGAAGGTTTTTAAGATGACGTCCTACATCATAAATATCGGCTAGAGCAATGCGTTCGAGAACGTTCTCTATAGGGTCGGTAGTCATTCAGTCTGATGTGGTGTGTGACATCTTTGGCTAGACCTACATCACATTCTTCAATGGAGAACACGTTATATCGCTCAGCCAACTTCAGGCGTAATCTCTGTTCCCAGGTAGTCGGAATGGTGGACACTGTCGAAGCAGCCGAAAAGCAAAGTACAAGTCCTCACGAGACTCCGATGATCCGAATGTACTTTCCAGAGTTTCAAGGTACTGCAGGGCGCTAGCATCAGGACTGGACGAGCAAACTGCTTTTATTATCTCCAGGGCTGGTCCCTTTAAACTTTCAACAATCCTTCTACGTTTTTCTTTCTCAGAGCACTCGCATTCAGTTATCATCATTTTAGCCTGCTCGACCCAACGTTCCATGGTTTCTTCTCCAGTCAGTGGTGGAATAGTGGCAGTGGTACGTAACCGACGGTAGGCACTGCTGTCACTTTATGGTCTGGCAGTTTTTTCTAGTATCTCACCGACTGCACGGATGATTGACTCAGGGGAACTGAGATTGGACCTAAGAGGAGGGAACAGAGCCTGCAGATCCATCATAGACTTTCCTTCATCCCTGAGCAACTTGGAAAGATTGTCTGCGAGGTGTCGCAGTAGCAGATGCTTGGTCAGTAGCCGCAATCACCATCCAGATCTCCTCATCATCATCATGAGTGTTGGGTCTCAGTTCGGTAGGACAGCGTGTTGGGTCTACGGCCTCTTTTGATCCACACAACACAAGTAGTGAGGTGGTTGTGGCTCCCTTTTTCGTATCTCGAACGCGCACTCTTCGGAAGACTTTCACCCTTTCGGCAACTTCTTCAATGTGTGTAACCTCTGTACCTTCTGGTACACCTGTCAACAGCAAAGTGTGCGCTGGGTCGATTCCGGCCTCTCTGCACCAATCAGTAAATTCATTCTGAAGGAGAGGATTACTTCCGAAAGACATCTTTCACCAAAAAAGTAAAGTGTCGTAAAAGGTAGTTTTTTTTTCTTTTTTTCTTTGGGATCAACTTAAGGGGTGTGGTCTTCACAGGTTTTGATTAGTCGCTTCCCTTAGGATAACAGGGAGGGGAAAATCCCGGACGAGCCCCCATTTTAAGTGCTCCCCTGCCCTCATAGGTTTCCCTGACCAAAACTCTATAGGGTGGAGCACCGGATCCTTGATATTATTGTCCCTCCACAATGCATTAAACCCCCCTCTCTGTTAGCTTGGATTATAAATAAATGACCTAGAGAAATTTAAGTTAAAGAGATTTATTTATGAAATAGAATTAAAATAACATAAAACAAAGGAAGGTTATCTACAAATCAATAGAATTATGACGATGTGTATATCTCGGTTTCAGGTATGAATAATCCCTAAAAAATGCAACACAAATTAAACTGAAATAGAGACATGTACAGCTGGAAATAATAACTATACCTAAAAATAAACCAGATATATCCCCTAGGGAATATTAACCACGAAAATCTGATATTTTCAACACACTTTGTTTTTACTTGTCAGATATTTTGCACCCGCACCCTAACCTGCGGATAAAACATGCGTGAGAAATACAACCTGGTGAAACCACGGAGATGAGGCGGATGTCTCTAGCAGACATCTGTAGAGCTGCGGGTTGGGCTACGCCCAAACACCTTCGCAAGGGTTAACAACCTTCGCGTAAATGGTGTCAGCCCACGTCCTGCGAGGTGACATGTAGGACTGGCATCCGGGGGGGCGTATGCCAGCGAAAGCACCTTCCCACCCTCCAACGTTTTGTTAACACATACAGTTGGCTACTGCTAGCCTTTAACAGGCCATGTTACTAGAATGTTTAAAGGTAAGCATGCAAGGGAGAGAATGAACAGCACAAAATATTGTCATTATTTAATAGACATAAAAACAGATAGTTCTTGGTTAGGATGTTTTGAGTTGTTTTTAGAAAGTTGTGATGGATGCTGGAGCTTGGTGGAGACCTGCGATACAACAGCAACCCGCCGTCTCCAATTTTCAGTTATTAGTTTTAAGGATCCAGGAATGTTTGCTCCACTTTGCCTGGTATTCACATCTGCTTTTAAAAACACAAATTCGTGGTAAGCTATGTATACATTTCGACTGACTTTTCCAAATTGAATAAATAAATATGATATATCAGGCCACTTCATCCTTCAACTCTGTAATAAATACATTGCGGGTGTGAAAAATATTTATCAGAGCGACACACTTCCATTGTTTTTCACCGGCCGGCTCAAAATACGGAAAACTTAACATAAAAAGAAAGTTGGTCACATCGTTTACTACAGCGTTCAAAACTAAGGTGGATAGACAAGCTCAATGAAAATGGAGACACAGATGATCATAGCATAAGTAAATCTAGTAGCAGAGTATTTGCAAGGGTATTTTCAGTTCTCAACTGCTATCGTAAATCTTGCTTAGCGACTACAGACGCCAGGAGAGCGGCAAATCAAGGCGCTTTGGAAAAAAAGGAGATCGCAGTGCAGCTTGCGTTTTCCGCACGTTTTTTTTTTTTTACGCGAAATGTGAATTCGGGCCTTAGTAATTATCTTTCCCTTTACAGCAGGCCTACAGTTTGTCATCTTGTTTGCTATTTTGCTATTTTGTAGCAGTAGTAGCTGCATTTTTGTTGATTTCTCCATTGTCGTCAGCCCTCATTTTGTTTCATGTAATGGCACTGAAACAATTTATATTTGTGAGCTTGTTTTTTAGAAAACCACTTCCAACCGCCAAACATGTAAGCAATATGAATTCATTGAACTTATACCTTACAATATTTCATCTTATTCATAAACTGCAACGAAAACATCTAACAAATTTACGTTCAAATAACACTTAAAACCTTTATTTTCATTTGAAAACAACATATCTTAAAGGTCCAGTTAGTGAAATCTAGCGGCAAGGTTGCGAATTGTAACCAACCGCTTACTCCTTCCCCTCCCGTTTGAAAGACTATGATGGCTGACAGAACATGACTATATCTAAGGTGACCCGCTGTACGTGTATGTTGATAGAAATAACTATCCATCCATCCATTTTCTACCGCTTTATCCGAACTACCTCGGGTCACGGGGAGCCTGCGCCTATCTCAGGAGTCATCGGGCATCAAGGCAGGATACACCCTGGATGGAGTGCCAACCCATCGCAGGGCTAGAAATAACTAATTTAAGGTAATAAAAACATAACGCTTCGTTTGTGTAAGCTCCTTGAGCAGCTCTGAAGACATAGTTTTGTATATTATATTGCTTTTCCGTCAATATATCCTCCGAAAAATTACAAACTGGACCTATAACTATAGTTGCTATTACCACAGTTGCTGTTGGTAAACAAAAACCATTGGTTGACTCGCCGTGCTGCTTTGAGCATGATAGTTTCATCTGACTTTCATTCAGGAAACTAGGCAAATATAGCTGTTCGCGCCATTCCCTGGTTCATTTTGAACACACGTCATCAAGTGTTGTCTCGCTAGCTGTGTCTCCTTTCGTAAGGCTGCGTCCTTGTGTCCTCCAGAGGTATCATCCTTTAAAGGATTACGATTACGATATGTCCTTCGTAGAACATACTGGCAGAAAAGGAACCAGGAAGTACCACATATGATAACACATTGCACTCGCACGACTGTCAAAATAATTAAAATGATGTCAACATGATTTAAGAAGTAAAAAGTGTTACTTTCTACCCTAAACAGTGCCAAAATTAAATATTACAAATGTTACCTTACTGTTTTACAGCGCTTAAAATCACTATACACATTTGACTGCTTTGATTAAAAAACGTGACACAAATTGTAAAATGTTAACATTTAAACACAACATATTTAATGAATGTGAAGCTGTTGCTGTTTATTAAAAATAACAGACGTTGGCCAACGTAAAGAATTGTGGGTTATCTGTAGGAACAAATTTGGTTGAAAGTAAGTCCCATTAGAAGGGTATATCCTGTGTGTCTCGCCTGCTTTTATGAAACGAGACAATACACAAAAATCTGCAAAGGTTCAGCATGTCATTCATTCAAAGTAGCCTTCACGTAGAACAAAAGGCACCGCAAAACAACACATAAAAAGTGCTCTTGTAGCTGACCAGTGTGTTATTGTATGTAGTGGATGATGGTCCGGGTACAGTATTTTAAAGAAAACAACAGCATGATAGGATCAAAACACCTATTACAACCATTTTAAGCTCAAATTGCATTTACAGAAACATATAGTACATAATCATGAGTAATACTGTTCATGACAAAACATGCTATGCATAAGTTTTCCCTGTTGGGTTGATGACAAGGCAACATACCAACAGTACATAATAAGGCCATTGAACATTTGGCTTTCGCTTCTCACATGTGCATCTGTAAAGCACCAAGCTTCTTAATAAAGTAAAGGTTATTTTTATTTTCAGGTTTTCTTTTTAACATCTCTTTGTTTTTTAAAAGAACATTTCCAAGATTGTTATTCTTTTGACAAGTGGTCTGTGGAACTTACAAAAATGTAGGTAATGTTGAAGAGAGCTTGATGCGTTTGAGTTGATGCATCCATATTAAATAAAAAATAATTTACTATTAATTTACAAAACAGTGAATGGAGTGTACACTACCTGAACAGCATAGAATTTTACACTGTGCATCCTTGTCCTATATACTGATTTACATATGTACAATTACAGATTGTAAATATTTATTATTAAAAATATATATTCTGACTTTATATTCTAACTTTCTGATAATGAGATGTACTGTAAGAATATGTTTGTTGCGCTGTTTACAGATCTTGTGTAAAGCAGGCAATGGAGAACCTTACATTCACAAACAGCATTCTGCTGGTGGAGGGACTGAAAGTTACACCTCAGTCTTCTTATCCTGTTTTCATCCTTCTACTGTTGGCTTACGTCTTTGCAACAATATCAAACATTGGACTTATATTTCTGATCTCAACAGAGAAAAAGCTACATGATCCTATGCACTTTCTCTTCTGTAATCTTCCACTGAATGATATATTAGGAACTACTGTCATTTTACCACGATTGCTGAAGGATATTTTTACAGAATCCTCCGAGCGTTATATCACGTATGTCGAGTGTGTTATTCAAGCCTATTTTGTGCACATATTTGTAGCGGCAAGCCACTATGTTCTGATTATAATGGCATTTGACAGATATGTGGCTATATGTAATCCACTGCGATACACAGCTATAATGACAAATAAAATGGTGCTTAAACTATCAGCATCTGCTTGGGGGTTGTCAATATTTTTAGTGTCTGTTATGTTAGGCCTCACATTACGTCTGTCTCGCTGCAGATATAAAATTGAAAATCCTTTCTGTGATAATGCCTCACTGTTTAAACTGTCCTGTGAAAATGTGTCTGTCAATAATGTGTTTGGAATCATTTACACAGCAGTTGTACTCAGTCTTTCAGTGATGTGTATATTGATAACATACATGAGAATTGCAACTGTGTGCATTACCAGCAAAAACAAAGCGCTTAACAGTAAAGCTATAACAACATGTAGTACTCATTTAGCTGTTTATTTAATCATGTTCATATGTGGAGCCACTTTTATATTTCTTCATCGTTTTCCAGAATACTCGGACAGCAGGAAACTAGCTAGTATCATGTTTCACGTTGTACCATCAGGATTAAATCCTTTAGTGTATGGTTTACAAACCAAAGAAATAAAAGATAAGGTTGTAACATTTTGGTGTAGAAAAAAATGGAATTCGTGATATTGTGTATTTTCCCAAAAAACTCATATGATTTTAACATTTTACAAAACCGGTTTTTATCACTGTAAAAGTGTTTGAATCTAGCTGAAAACTAAATTGATGTAATTCTGTTTAAATTTCCTTTTTGTTTCATTTATTCATCTACGCAGGGTTTTCTCCATTATGTGAAAATGTCAGATGTCTTGATTTCAGCATGTCTCCGTTCTTGTTAAGATTTCTTCAAGTACTGTATTTGACTACAACCTCATGTGCACCTAATCACAATTGTCCAAGCAATAGTATAAAGATTTATATAAAATATACTGGGTTTTGTAAAGATTTATGTAATGTAAAATAAGCCCATATAAAGTGTATTCAAAGGAACTATGATTGTATATGCTATGTACAGTAGATTGTAAAAATTACCAAATAAGCCATATAAAACCATAAATATAAAGAAGGCCCAGAGGGTGTGGTCAATTGTTTATGTGGTTGTATCCACATTCTACAAATGAACAATGCTAAATAATCAGTTACTTGCTTATAAACATAATGTTTGCTTTTCCTCATTGCCATTTTTTTTGATGGTTCAGCTGTTATGCACATATATAATCACCAACTGCATTCAGATTTAATTCAAGACATTTAAGACATGACAAAAACTACTGGAACAAGAAGATGTACTCTTGTAGCTGACTGCCTATGGAGGACCAGAAGAGTCTTGTGTAAAGTAATAAAGCATTTCATTGTTTATTAACTAATTCTACAATAAAATAAGCATTAATCCATTTGTTTTTAACATCATTTTTAGTTATTGTTTTAATGGGCAATAAAAAGCGTGATTGTAAAAATAATTAATAAATTAAATATTAATCCAACAATAAATACTTCAAATTAAAAACAACAAAAACACGAAATAAAACATCATTTTAAAGCCAGTTATGAATTCTTTCATAAATTGTGGAATGTCAAAATCTATTTGAAAATGCGATTGAAAAAGAGGAATAAATTATTGGATTTACAAATTAAACTAGGAATATAAATTTTAATCCATCATTTAAAGGAGTATTTCTTTTACTATTTGCATTTCCATTTCCCCGCTGCCTTTCCTTTTCCGATTTGCTATTCGATTAGCTTAATCATTTAGCTTTTCCTTTTAACCTCTCTATTTAGCATTTCCCTGACACTTTGGGGCCTTGCATTGCTAAAACGAGGTTAAACAATGCAAATTATCCATGGAGAAAGACATGTTACAAGCTCTCTGATTGGCTAGTTCCTTGCACGTCATGTTCAAAGGTATGTCAGATGAGCAATGGAGAAGAGAGGATAGCCTGTTGTTCACTTCTTGTTTAACCAGCGAGTTATCAGCGCCTGCTTATTATCTAACAGAAATCGTAGAAAATGAAACTTATTGTTAGAACAGGTTAGAAGATTCATACTGCATGTGAAAGCAGCAGTGCTGCGGTCATTTTGGCGCCGAGTCAATTTATGATGCGATGTTTACGCGCAGTTAATGTGACATAAGTTACGGTGCTTATGGCCAAAATGCTTATGGATTCACATGAAATGTAACAGTTTTACCATTAAAGCATGTAACTGATGTCAGTTGTGTTTTAATCCGCCAATATTTACTTTTTTTATGAAACCACAAACACACACCACGGTGTGTACTATATGTGCATATTGTAGATATGCAAGACTCTTCTGGTCCTCCATAACTAGCATGATATGTAGTGTAATTGATGCAGCTCTACTATGTACAGTATACTTTAATATTTACATTTAGTTATTTCGCAGACACTTTTATCCACAGTGACTTACAGACGAGGGATACAATGAAAGCAATTTGAACAACATCCATAATATATCCTTTTAAAGCCATACTTAAAGCGTCTTTTAAATCAATTTAGAGCAGTATTAGGCAAAAATCGCAAAAAATAATCAAGATCAGTTCTGTTCATGACAACGTGCTATGCCTCTGTAAACGGAACGCACCACACCTGCACCAGGCGGGCTTCGAGCCGGGTCGATTCGGCATGGGAGTCGGGCGCTCTAGCGAGGAGGCTAAAGACCGCAGTCTCTAGTGTCTGTCGCTAGAGAGTCCTTGAGTTCGGGAAGTGAGGTTTACATACTGCACAGCTCTACACTAGCTTGCCTCCGTTACACCCCTATATTTCCATTTGTAATGACAAGGTCACAGACATACAAATAAACAACACAGTAAATGTCAACATTACAATTTCATATGTGCATCTGAAAAGCAACTAGGTTGATAATTGACTGAAACAAAAGTTTTCTGCTTTTATAAAAAAAATTCTGCTTAAGGCATACAAAAGTTTGAGCAACATTGTTTTTCTTTGTGTCAACAGTGTGGAATTTGAAAAACTCACTTACATCTAGATAATGTCCAAAGATGGCAAAAGTACAAACATCATTTCCTTAAGTGCAAATACTCATATTTAAAAGGACTCTGGTAAAAGTTGAAGTACTGACTAAACTTGTTTACTTAAGAAAAAGTAAAGAAGTATGGTGTATAAAATGTACTTAATTAAAAAGTAGCCAACTAACTGTTTTAGAGTCACGTTCGTAACGGGACCTCACAACTGAACTACCATTATGTAGAACACAATCATTAAAAAGACTGAAGGAAAAAAACATTTGCCACCATCCTAGACCCCTTGTCAATGGAAACAACTTAAAGTTATGATGTAAGATATAAGAACGTAAGAATACTGTCAATAATTCTTTTCTTGAGAATAAAACAGGGGTGACCGTGCCTTCTCAGTAGCTGCTCCCAGACTATGCTACCTCATCCGTTTCTGCTTTAAAATCAAAGTTAAAACCTTTGAACTGGCATTTGGTAATTTAGTTTTTTATTGTTTTTAACAATACATAGCTGCTGGTGTCATTTGTATATTTATACACATGTCTATTTATATATACAGTCGTGGCCAAAAGTTTTGAGAATTACATAAATATTGGAAATTGGAATAGTTGCTGCTTAAGTTTTTATAATAGCAATTTGCATATACTCCAGAATGTTATGAAGAGTGATCAGATGAATTGCGTAGTCCTTCTTTGCCATGAAAATGAACTTAATCCCCAAAAAACCTTTCCACTGCATTTCATTGCTGTCATTAAAGGACCTGCTGAGATCATTTCAGTAATCATCTTGTTAACTCAGTTGAGAATGTTGACAAGCACAAGGCTGGAGATGTCAGGCTGATTGGGTTAGAATGGCAGACTTGACATGTAAAAAGGAGGGTGATGCTTGAAATCATTGTTCTTCCATTGTTAACCATGGTGACCTGCAAAGAAACGCACAGTGAGGCGAAGACGTTTGGAAGATGGCCTATTGTCAAGAAGGGCAGCAAAGAAGCCACTTCTCTCCAAAAAAACATCAGGGACAGATTGATCTTCTGCAGAAAGTATAGTGAATGGACTGCTGAGGACTGGGGCAAAGTCATATTCTCCGATGAAGCCCCTTTCCGATTGTTTGGGGCATCTGGAAAAAGGCTTGTCCGGAGAAGAAAAGGTGAGCGCTACCATCAGTCCTGTGTCATGACAACAGTAAAGCATCCTAACACCATCATGTGGGGTTGCTTCTCATCCAAGGAAGTGGGCTCACTCACAATTCTGCCCAAAAACACAGCCATGAATAAAGAATGGTACCAAAACACCCTCCAACAGCAACTTCTTCCAACAATCCAACAACAGTTTGGTGGAGAACAATGCATTTTCCAGCACGATGGAGAACCGTGCCATAAGGCAAAAGTGATAACTAAGTGGCTCGGGGACCAGAATGTTGAAATTTTGGGTCCATGGCCTGGAAACTCCCCAGATCTTAATCCCATTGAGAACTTGTGGTCAATCCTCAAGAGGCAGGTGGACAAACAAAAACCCACTAATTCTGATAAACTCCAAGAAGTTATTATGAAAGAATGGGCTGCTATGAGTCAGGATTTGGCCCAGAAGTTGATTGAGAGCATGCCCAGTCGAATTGCAGAGGTCCTGAAAAAGAAGGGCCAACACTGCAAATACTGACTCTTTGCATAAATGTCATGTAATTGAAGATAAAAGCCTTTGAAACGTATGAATTGCTTGAAATTATATTTCAGTACATCACAGAAACAACTGAAACAAAGATCTAAAAGCAGTTTAGCAGCAAACTTTTTGAAAACGAATATTTATGTAATTCTCAAAACTTTTGGCCACGACTGTATATATATATATATATATATATATATATATATACACAGACGTGCTCAAATTTGTTGGTACCCCTCCACAAAAAATAACTCTGAAATAACTTGAAACATACAAAATGAATTGGCATTCATCACTGTTTATTCCATATTTAATAGAAATCAGACTTTTGCTTTTTATTTCAACATACTATTCCATTGAAAATGTCATGGTCAAAAATGATGAGACCCCTAACCTAATATTTTGTTGCACAACCTTTAGAGTCAATCACTGCAAGCAAACGTTTTCTGTAGCTCTCAATGAGACTTCTGCACCTGTTCATAGGTGGTTTGGCCCACTCTTCCTGAGTAAACTGCTCCAGCTGTCTCAGGTTTAATGGGTGCCCTCTTCAGACTGCAAGTTTCAGCTCTTTCCATAGATGTTCGATAGGATTCAGATCAGGACTCATAGAAGGCCACTTCAGAATTGTCAAATGTTTTGTTCTTATACATTCTTGGGTTGTTTAAGCTGTGTTTGTTGGGTCATTATCTTGTTGGACGACCCATGACCAGTGACTGAGACAGAGCTTTCTGACACTGGGCAGTACGTTTCGTGCAAGAATCCCTTGATTGTCTTGAGGTTTCATTGTGCCCTGCATAGATTCAAGGCACTGGCTCTGTCTGTGTTTGTCTGTGTGCTCAGATAGATTAACGCATCTGCACGAGTAATATCTATTAACGAATGATGGTCGGGCAGTGAAACGTGACTGCCTGCAACACGAGAAGCAATGTGCTGTCGAGTATAATGCTGATTTTATTCTATGCCTGTTGTACTTAGCATCTACAGCACCATGCCAAAGTCCGTTTATCGAAAGTCATGCCACTCGGCGGCTTTTCAGACAGCTATTTACGTCAAGAGTGCCACCAAGCAGCTACTTAGCATGCATTTATTCCAATTTATTGTAAATCTTACATTTTTCAGTACACCTGGAATTTGTACAAAATGATTTTTGCTTACAGATAATAAAATAACTCAAGTAAAATAAAGAGAATTTCAGTAAAATAATTTTTTTTCTTAAGTTTTTTCCGTTCCTGTCACAAAAGCATAAAAGAATGAAAAAACATTTTAATGTGTAGAAGCCATCAGAACCAAAAACCGTGGCTTAAAAAACAAAGTTCGTATTGAACCGTGGGTGAGCCGTATTTGTACATTCGCCAAAAAATAAATTGTGGAGTAAGTTCTGATACCAGAAAAATCTACGTAAGAACAGTGACGAAGTATTTGTAAATCATTACTTCCCATCTTTGGTAACGTCTCAGCTCCGCGCTAATGTCTTACAACCAGCTGCTACCTCAGAATCTACATTGTGCTATTAATGAAGCCCAGTAGTTTACCCCGCGGGAGCCAAAAGAGAGCTTTAGTACATTAGTACAGTTTAGGAACTGACATGATGTAACAGCGGTTTCTGCTTAGCCATCAAATTCACGTGTATTGCGCTGCCCCCGGGGAAGTTTATACAGTGGAAGTATTTACAACAATGATAACAGACAATTGTGCTTATCAACCACATGGGAGAACCGCAAGCAAAAGTACTCTAATGTTGCTTTAAAAAATCTATGACTTTAGCAACTTATATGAGAAACATGAGTACTTGCTCTCACTATATCAAATTACAGTTCAGTATAGAATGTGTAATTTAACCTTAAGAAAAAAATGACCTGACAAATGCTACAAAAATGAAATGACTGTGTCATTATGTACAATGCATTTTTACACTTTTACTCTATTTGAACATCATTGTTTCTTTATTAACTTGTCTTGTTCAGTTTGACTAAAAGCAAATTACTCTTGGACAACCACTAAATAAATCAGTTTAGTTGAAGTTGTATTTTTGATTAACCACATAAAATAGAACAAAATTGTAAAACACATTAAAATAGTAATTTAAAATAACTTGAACAGCCTTGTTAAACATTTGGTTTAACACAAAAACTATTTAACAGAATGGAATGTTAAAAAGTGTCCAAAATAGTATCTGCATACACTATAGCTTCAGCTGAAAGAAACATTGGACAACCTTTAAAAAAGTACTTAAATTTGTTACAGCCAATATTGTAACTTTTTCTAAATTTACAATTAATATGTTGCATGTTCTTTTAACTTAAGTGCAGTTATTGCTGTACATAAGACATTGCTCACATTGTTAGGTAAACAGGTGAGGGCCCAAAAGCAGATGCAAATAATTCTGCCACTAGACCTTAAAAGACATGACATGAATCATGGCAGAGTCTCATGTTTTGTGTAGAGAAAGACTTGGCAATGCCTGTTTTGACATGTCATGCACTCTCTCTAGTCTAGTCTTTGTCCCCGCCTCCTCGATTTCCTCATTATTGCTTGTTAAGGATTTCATGCCCTTCACCTGTTCCCTCTTGATATGATCCCTTTACAATGCCCCTGTGTTTTCTGTCATGTGCGGGTTCATTTTGATTTTTATCGTTAGTTCCTGTGCCTTATAGTGATGCACAGAGCGAGGCATCTTGAAACAATTAAACAGTTGAATCAAATGTGCCGTATCGTGTCGAGGCTTCGAAACATTCCGACTCCCGTCTCCACGGTGACACATATTGGTCATTTGCGCCTGTTGCTCTAAGACACTTATATATCAACAGCTTAGACAGTCTGTATGTTCGTGAGATATGTTTGATTGAGTGTTTGGGGGAGTGATTAGTGTTCCCGGCTGGCGCGCTGTGGTCGCAGGTTGGAATCTTGGTTAAAGCGTTGACACATCATTCAAACTAGTGTTTCTTTATAATGTTTTTTTTATTTGGAGTTTTTAAGAAAAACCGATGTTTTGGATACCCCTTATGCCCACCCAATAAATGAAGGTGGTAGGAGTGCATGTGTTTCAACATTGATAAGTGTTATGATTAACCATCACACACCTCAAAAAGGCTGTTTTCAAAAAGAGTCTCATATGCTACAATTGTCCTTTGACATTTTACCGCACACATCTTTTATGTTGGATAATTTGGCATTTGAAATAGAGTATATATATATATATTAATTTATATATATGTATATATAAAACACAGCATATGGCTCTGTTTGTTAGGTAAAATTTGGCTAGATTTCACATTAAGTGATACTTATTCCGAGATGATCACTGTCCATAGATCACTACATACATGGTAATTTTTGTATTTCTTGATTTACAAAAAATTAGTTATAGACAGACACTGGTTTATGAGTTAACTTTCAAATCAACATCCCCTAGTGGTGAAATGTCGTCAAGTTTTTAAACGTTTCGAAACCGTAATGACGTAAATTCACGTGATTTAGCCAGTGTGATATGCGCATCGAAGCACTGATTCGATACAAAAGATTTGATACGGGTTTCGAAGCTTCATGAAGCCTATTTCGAAAGTGCCCATTACTAGTGCCTCTTCAAGTTAAGTCATCTGTAGGTAATGTCAAATGTTAACTTTAGTCTTGTTTTAATGTAGTTATTCTTAGTCCTGTCTTGTCATGTTATTATATTCCCCTGTTTAGTTATACCCCCTCGCAGGTTTTTGGTTTTGTCACTGTTATTATTAAACGTCTTCTTACCTGCTGTCTGCGCCTGCGTCCTCAATCCCGAATATGTGAGCAGATTGTGTGAAGTTGGGCATTTCTAATGGTTTTCTTATCAAGCGAGGTAATCCCCAAGTAAACGCCAATAGCACAACAGGTACATCTGGAGTTTGTTTTAAGGTAAATAACACACTCGTGTAAGGACCTTTGTTCACAAACCAAACAATGACACCAAATGAAAACCAAAATAGAAAGAGTTTAATTGTATTGGAGAAATCTTAAGCTTTTCTTTGTAAAAGAAGGTGAAAGGCAATATGTGTTAATCAAGAACCGTACTGCTTATGGTCACAAGTGTACAAGTATTCCCTTATGGGACAGTGACAAGGTCATATATAGATATACATATAAACGACACATTTAAAGACAAGGGCCAACAAACTTCAGAGAAGAGCATGTCCTATTGCTTAACTAAAGCAGTACAAGGAGGATATTAAAGTGAGGCGCAATTCAGCTTTAAGAATAAAAACTGTGTACTGATGATAAAGTGCTTCTATAAACTGTATGTCATGTTTTAAGTCTGATTTTGTTGATTTTAAAATGCAAGCAATGTATATACTCTTGATATTCATTCAAACCAGGAACAAAACAAGGACAGAGAAGGATGTTGTTATTATATTATATATTATCACTATTATGTCATATTTACCATAAATTGTTTGCATTACATAAATAACTGTATAATCCATATTGTAAAGGAAGTGACATGTCTTGCTTTTACTTTGTTTGCAGGTTTTTTTGTAAAGCAGCTGATGGACAACCTGACATTCAGACACAGCATTCTCTTGGTGGAGGGACTGAAACTCTCACGTCAATCCTCTTATCCTGTTTTCATTGCGATTTTAGGGGCTTACGTCTTTGCAACAATATCTAATATTGCACTTATAATTTTGATTTCAACAGAGAAGAAGCTACGTCAACCTATGCACCTTCTGTATTGTAATCTTCCAGTGAATGATATATTAGGAACCACTGTCATTTTACCACGATTGCTGCACGATATTTTAAAGGATGAATCAGAGCGTCATATCACATATGTCGAGTGTGTTATTCAAGCCTATTTTGTGCACATATTTGTTGCCGCATGCCATTATGTGCTGATGATCATGGCTTTTGACAGATATGTGGCTATATGTAATCCATTACAATACACAGCTATAATGACCAATAAAATGGTGCTTAAACTATCAGCATCAGCGTGGGGGTTTGCAATAGTTATGGTCTCTATTATGTTAGGCCTTACTCTGCGTCTGTCTCACTGCAGATATAAAATTGAAAACCCTTTCTGTGACAATGCATCACTGTTTAAACTGTCCTGTGAAAATGTTGCCATTAATAATGTCTTTGGAGTTATTTATAGTGCTGTTATGGCCTGTGTGTCAATATTGTATATATTTCTTACATATATCAAGATTGCCGCTGTGTGCATAAAAAGCAAAAACAAAGCACTCAACAGCAAAGCCATCAAAACATGTAGTACTCATTTAGCTGTTTATTTAATCATGTACACATGTGGAGCCACTTTTATATTTCTTCATCGTTTTCCTGAATACTCGGACAGCAGGAAACTAGCTAGTATCATGTTGCACATTGTACCTCCAGGATTGAATCCTTTAGTGTATGGTTTACAAACCAAAGAAATTAAACAAAAGATTGCTAAAATTTGGGGTAGAAAAAATGGAAACTCTTGATTTTGTTATATAACTGTTCCTATCTTAAAGAGTTATAAAATGGCAATAATATATTATAATGTATTATCAAAATAAAAAACATGATTATACATTTTTTTAAAACATGTTGGGGTGATTTAGCCTTAACTTAAATTTTAGAGGTGTCTTGACTGAAAACAACTTGTACTGACATGTATTAAAGGGGTCATATGGTGCGAATACGTGTTATTCTGTGTCTTTGGTGTGCCATAAGTTGCCCATGCATGTATTAGACACGTAAAATTGCTAAAATTAAAGTTGAAACAAAGGATGCATTCTATCTAAAAGCGAATGCAAACCCAGAACTGCCTGAAACGCCTGGTTAACTGTAAGTATTGATCACATGTGTGTGCTTAAAGTTTGGTTCTAGCAGTCACACATGTTCATACGTTTACATAGACACAGAAATGGGGCTGTATCTGACAGAATGTAAGACTTAAGCATTTATACAGGCTATCAAGTATTGTGCCTGAAAATCTATTATATTTTATATATATATATATATATATATGATGTTGTAATACTTGTGCTGTCCATTATAGGTCAAAGTAGGGAATTTTCATCTAGTGATGTGAATCTCGGATCATTTTATTGACTTCGATCTTGAATGTCGTTAATCAAAATAAACGGATCTTTTTCATTTCGGCATAATATAAATAAAAATGAAATGTATGTTAATATAGCCCAGTGATAAAGTTATGATACTTAGTCGTCATCTCTGCATTGGACGCGCAATATGCACGTTTCATACGTAATATTTTGAGAACATTTGTTTTCTATTTGAACTGGTTTCATTATTTTACAGCACAAAACGTTATATTGATATTGTGAGTGTATACAAAAAAAATGTAGACGGTTATACGATAAGAATGTTGAAATTCTTGTCAGTATGACCGAAAATGTTTTAAAGATATTTTTAAGTAGAAGTGATCGCACCGGCGCGTCCATCAGCCTGTCATGCAGTACATGCGAGCTGCTGCTGAGCTTCCACACGCAGTCCACACCAACACTTGAAAATACGCACATTTAATATAGACATTAGCCTACATCAAATATAGAGAAGCCCCTTCTTTTTAAAATGCCCCCCCGACATTAAAATTCGGGCTACGCCACTGTTATAGCCAATTCCCCAAGAAAACAACCAAATTATGAAAAACATAAACGATTAATTCATTATAGTAATCGTTTTATTACATTGACTATAAATAAATTACTTTCTTATCAGTTCTTGTGGTTCTTGAAATATCGGATGAAATTTGACGCTGTGGTTGTCGTGTCAGACATTCTTGCGTTGCATACTCTGCATCTGGCAAATCTTTTTTCTAAGTTCAAAGTCCTTGTAGCCGAACTTGACTATTGGCGCGGTTTGAGTTGTGCAGCGTTAAAGGCACAGGCGCTAATTAGTGCTACTGAGTCACAATGATTATTTTTAAGACGAATTGTATTACTTTATTTTACTTTAGGTCATTGTCGAGTCTTCCACTTTAAGTCAAGACAAGTCTCAAGTCACTTGCTCTCAAGTCCAAGTCAAGTTAAAGCTCCAGTATGTAATAATTTTGTAATAAAATTTCAGAAAATAACTTGCACAGTGTGATATATTTCCTTCAGTTGTGTACTTACAATATTTCAAAAGTCTCTAAAGATTTTTTATTTCAGAGAAATTCCGATTTTAAATAACTGGACGTCCCGGAAAAGAAATGTCGCCTCTCAGTGACGCAATGTCCGCTCTATACTTTGTTCCGGTGTAGACCAGAATATCACATGGTCAAATGCGGAAGTGGTTGTTATGGATCACGATTACTCTTTGGCGAGTAGAAAGTATACAATGTGGGAATACATGTATATATTTCAAACCAGTCTTTCATGGCTAAGGAGAGAGAAAGAGACATTCTTTTAGAAGAATTTGAGGTTCTCAGTCCCTATAGGGGCTATATGGCTTTTCTCACTTTGGTGAAGGGCCCTGTCCTCCCCCAAGAAACCCCTTTGAAGTCCAGAGGAAAGTATTGGAAACTGTCCTGGTCCTTGATGAAGGTGTTAAGATGGGGCAGTTGGACCAGACTCACTGGCACCTAGTAGAGGCCCTGGTGATAGCCTGTGGGGTTTTGTGATTCCAAATGGTAACATTTGATCCTATACTTTCTATAATATAATAACAACATCCTTCTCTGTCCTTGTTTTGTTCCTGGTTTGAATGAATATCAAGAGTATATACATTGCTTGCATTTCTCTCCTTAGCCATGAAAGACTGGTTTGAAATATATACATGTATTCCCATTTAATAGATCATTTTTCATAAAAAGATATTTTTTGCTGTGGTCAGTTACTCACAAGTGTGGTCTAGCAATACCAGGTGGTATTTTGTTCAAATGTTGAATGACTTTTGTATAATTTCACTCTGAAGATATATTGCACATAGTTACTTCCGACCCCATCAGTAGGGAGGAAAGTAACACACAGGTGGGTCAAAAGTAACACACTTTTTGACTAGGTTTTTTGTGTTACTCTGGTTTTTATGTTTTATTTAGGACTTTGTACATATGTAACTGCAAACACCCTATGTCTTCACCCTATGTAACAAGTGTTGCCCTGACATATAAACTCGATATAATTTTATAATGAAATATTCTGACAAGGCAAACATCAGGATGTTTTACAGCAATGAATCACCTGTAAATTTCATCATAGCTGTGACACATGAAACTAGAAACACAACTTGTAAAAAAAGCTCAGCTTCAGAAATGTACATTCCGTGCAGTAAGGTCAAAGCTTGGAATGCAAATGTAGTCAAGGCTCTGAGTAAATCGCTGTGTTACTATCGTCCCGCATTACGTTTGTCCCTGGGTACTTTCATTTGTTTTAGATGTAATGCGATGTGTTTAGAATATTTAAAGGACAATACTGGGTTTTTAGGATGATCTATTGACAGAAATGCAATATAATATACAAAACCTTTTCTTCAGAGGTGTATAAAGGCCTTACATAATGAACCATTATGTTTATAATACCTTAGAATTAGCTGTTTATATCTACATACAGAGCGGGCCTAAATTAATTGAATTTATGTGCGTTAACTCCACCTCTCCGCTGCGGTATAATGATGAAATGGATCGCGAGTGATCCGTGATCCGTACGGATCTGTACTCTACGGTTCGGAACGCATGTGACCCGTGGATTAAATGTATGTTTATTCATCATTGAGTAAGAGAGTAAAACGCGCTCTCTCTACAGTTTTAGCGCAAATGCTCTCTCTCTCTCTCTCTCTCTCTCCAGTATCTGGACGAGAACAATATTAAAGAAGTTTGAGATAAACAAAGTCGCTCAAAACTGCTCCGTCCCACAGCTAATATAAGAACAAAAACAACAACATATCTTGGTTCTAACAAACAGAAAAATAACTCACATACTGATCCGAATCAAAGCAACCTCATCGGGGGTCATTTTAAGAGGATCTTTCTCTGGACGGCAGCTGGGCGCAGAGGAATAGTGTCCCCTCGAGCCTTCTCACAGATCCCATCAGAGCTAACACGTTGGATGGGAGTCCTCTAGGATCTGGATTAGTCACTCATGCCACTGCTCCTTTGCGACTCTCAGTTTCACAACATCAGGAGATGACTACTTGGGAGATGACTACTGGGAGATCGGGAACTTCTGGCTTGAAAAATTGGCTTGAGGGGGCTTCACAATCATTTCAGGTGCTCATGGACCACAGAAACCAGGAATACATGAAGCAGGCTAAGCGATTGAATACTGGACAAGCAAGATGGTCATTATTCTTTAATTGTTTCCAGTTCATTCTTACCTATCGACACGGGTCCAAGAACTTGAAACCGGATGCTTTATCTCGAGTATACGCTCCTACGATTCGAGAGGATGCCAACATGCCCATTCTTCCCTGTGTAAAGATCGTGGCTCCTGTTTCATGGCAAGTTGAGGATACCGTCAGACGAGCCCAAGCCACTGAGCCAGGTCCGAACGGAGGTCCTACCAATCGGCTGTTTGTTCTAAAAGCTGAACGGCCCCAGGTTCTTCTATGGGGACATTCCTCACGCCTCACGTGCCATCCCGGCGCCAGCCGTACCCTGGAGTTAATTAGACAGAGCTTCTGGTGGCCCAGGATCGTGGATGATGTTAACACCTTCGTCAAGGCTTGTTCCGTCTGCAGTCAGAGCAAATCATCCCATCTACGCCCTCAAGGACATCTTCACCCGTTACCCATCCCTCACAGACCATGGTCACACATCTCGCTCGACTTCATGAATGTCAGTTTGGTTATGCTCCCCCATTGTTCCCGAATCAGGAAACCGATGCCGGTGTACCATCGGCCAGGAGATTCATAAGACGTTGTCGTCTCACGTGGAAGAGGGCTCGTCTCCATCTCCTACGTTCTTCACAACAGTACCAGCAACAGGCCAATAGACGTCGCCGTTTGGGTCCTACAAGGAAACTACCACTTAGAGGGGAGTCCCGCAAATTGTCACAGAGGTTCATCGGTCCATTCAAGATCTCCAGGAAGATCAACCCCATTACCTTCCGTTTGCAGTTACTCAGATCATTTAAAATGAATCCTACTTTTCACGTATCACTGCTAAAACCTGTTGTTTTTACTCATCTTGTTCCCGCAGACAGACCTCCTCCTCGGGTCATCGGGGGCCAGCCTGCATATACGCCTGCCGGATACTGGACTCTCGTCGTTGCCCTTAGTCCCTCGCGTTAAGTTTGTATGTTACTCCCCGTTCTTGATTACGGTGAGCTTAGTTTTCTCCTGTTGGTCTCGAGATACCCTTTTGTGGATTACCTTTTGTGAATGTACCTTTTTTAGATTTATCGTTTTGTGGATTATTTTTTAGATGGACTGTTGCTTTGATGGATTATCTTTTGTTTGACCATTAAATCCTCGTTTTGCAAGCATTGTTGTGTCTGCCTCACCTTTTGGGTTCAACCACTTTCCACGCCATCCATCCGAGTGTGTAACGGGTTCTGACAATGTGAATACCATGAATCTTAAAATCATACCCTAATAAATGCCATCTTTGCTAAATTATACCCCAATATATGATTTCATGATGACTGTAGGCGAAAGTTTCACCTCCTTCCTGTAGATTCAATAATTTCGTTGATGCTCCTATGGGTCATATTTACGGAAAAGGACAAATGACCCATATGGTCGTATAGGTTGGAGGATAGGTTGTTGGTACATGACAGTAGTTAAATTTATATTGTAATGCTGATAGATCATAGTGCCTGTGATCATGGCAACAAGTGAAATCAAGGTTATCACCCCTAGGGTGATGACAGCATCATAGAAACATGTTTGTAGCACATATTAAAAACCGAGGGCCAGCAAACATTTTCTCAGAGAAGTGGAATCTATGTAACACTCAATACTTACTTGGCTGTGAATTTATCAGGTGACTATTTGAAGTAATACATTAACTGTACCTGCAAGTGACAGGACATTTCTGTAGTAAGTATGCGTGTTGTTTTATTAGACCTGCAACTAATACCAGGATATTCACATTCATTAATTTCAGTTTTCAAACTTTTCCAGGCATATAGGTTTTGGGAAAAACTGTGAATGGACAACCTGACATTGAAGAACAACATCCTCCTAGTGGAAGGACTAAAAGTCACACCTCAGTCTTCCTTCCCCGTTTTCGTCCTTCTTCTGATAGTTTATGTATTTATAATAATATCTAATACTGCTCTTGTGATTCTGATCTCAACGGAGAAGAGTATGCATGACCCTATGCACTTTCTGTTCTGTAACCTGCCAGTGAATGATATATTAGGAACCACTGTCGTTTTACCACGATTACTGCAGGATATTTTAACGGATGAATCAGAGCGTTATATCACATATGTGGACTGTGTTGTTCAAGCCTATTTTGTGCACATATTTGTAGCGGCAAGCCACTATGTTCTGATTATAATGGCATTTGACAGATATGTGGCTATATGTAATCCACTGCGATACACAGCTATAATGACAAATAAAATGGTGCTTAAACTCTCAGCATTTGCCTGGGGGATGGCAGTATTTTTAGTGACTATTATGTTAAGCCTCACGATACGTCTGTCTCGCTGCAGATATAAAATAGAAAACCCTTTCTGTGACAATGCATCACTGTTTAAACTGTCCTGTGAGGAGGGTGTTGCTGTAAACAATGTGTTTGGACTCACATACACAGTAGTTTTATTTTCTTTCTCAATTCTGTCTGTGCTTATAACGTATGTCAAGATTGCTACTGTGTGCATAAAAAGCAAAAACAAAGCGCTTAACAGTAAAGCCATGAAAACGTGCAGTAGTCATATAGCAGTTTATTTAATCATGCTTGTGTCTGGATCCACTTTTATTTTCCTCCACCGGTTTCCTCTCTTTACTGAGAGCAGGAAACTTGCGAGTATAATGTTTCATATTGTACCACCCGGATTAAATCCTTTAGTGTATGGTTTACAGACCAAAGAGATCCGACAGAAGTTTACGAGATTTTGGTGCAGAAAGAAAGGGAATTAGTGATCAATTGAAAATATTATTTTGTTTTCATCCGTCTGTAATTTGCGCTCCAAGAAAGCAAGAAAGCAGTGGTCATGATCATATTGATGATGCTTTAGAAATGTTTGTAAACTAGTGTTCTCACATAAAAAAGGTATATTTTTTCTGTACTAAAGATTGTTCGTATAGATCAGTTTACAAGATATAAAAAAAGACTACAAATATCATGGTTCAATTATAGTTTATGTCCTTGATTTGGTAACTATTGACACTTTTACTTTTTTACACCATTAACTACGGCTTTTTTGCTCAAAATGATTAATACATATAATGCATTTAAATGGGTTAAACTCTTTATGAAATAAATGTTTTTCTCTAATACACATTGCTCTTAATTATTCATACCTTTTAATTCGATACTTTTTACAACCTTCTTTTTTGCCAAGACCTGCACCTATAATGCCTATAATGAGTTTGGAGAAAACCTAGAGAACACTCAGGTCAGGGAACTTGGATGGCCATAGCAGAAGCTACGTCTGACTATAGAGTGTTTAACTTGGACATGTGCGCTATTATCCAAATTATCCACATTTTATAATAATTACATTTAAACGATTTGTTGAATTTACTGTATTTTATTTTTATGAAATAATCAATTTTTATTCAAATAATCAAACACTCAATATGGTTTCGGCACAGGGAGAAAAGTACCCCATGTGTAAAGTTAAACATTTTAAGTTTTTTAACGTTTTGGGCCTAATTTTCAGCTGGAGATCCTGGATATCTTGTTCAGATAGACGGCATATTGGATTCCAGCAAATATCCCCAGACAAAAAAAATCTAAACATGATTGTCCCTGCCAGAAGTCATACAATGGGCAATAAGGTTGGACCTTTCAAAATGACGATGAGCACAAGACTAAGAAGGTTGCAAAAAGTATTGAATAAAAGGTTATGATTAATTATCAGAGATGAAATAATGACATTTCCTCCCCCATATAAAGTTCTTATTCTCCATGAAAGGTTAGATTTTAGTAAAATTTAAATTGAAGGGATTAATAATGCAGATTGATTTTCACAGCCTTCCTTGTTCATATTTATAGGTTATGAATAATGTTACATAGTGCTTAACACTTTAAATGTAATATTTTTATTAATATCACTTTTTTTCCTTTGCTGTCTTTACAGTAATTTGGTAACATAAATATAAAATATCTATGTTTTGTTCCAGCCCTGTTAAGCATTTCAACACTGATGTAATTTATCCTTAAACAGACCTTTTATTTTTTTGTGTAAATTTTTGGTTGATAAAGAAATTTTTGGTTCAAACATGCTGTTCGCACTTGGGCTGGACAACATCTGGCAATACAACTATATACAACCAATATAACTGTCACAGTTGTGTTATGTCCTGATTGTTTTTTCCTTCTGTGTCTGTTTTCTTTATTAGTTACTGTAAGAATGTAAACTTCTTATGTCCCCTTTTCTAAACAATATTCTACGGTTGAAGAGTCTAATCGACTGAACACACAGAGTTTCAGGCCCGGAGACAAAGTTTGACACAGACACAAGTGCTTGTTCAATCAGAGTCCAAAGTTTATTGTTAAGGACTAATACTTATAAGCTTGCATCAGGAGGCGTCATATAAAACCACCAAAACAGTGGAAAATCACCAGACTTTCTGTTTAGTCTTTCCTCCTGAACAATCAGATATGATTACATATTTAATATTACAATAACAAAACAATTGTCCATAGGCCTCATTAGGAACCTTGATATGGAGAACAACAGATACTTATATCAACATAAGACAGCATAAGACATGATACAACTTTCAACAAGGTTAAACAACAAGAAACTAAGGCACATCTTATGTGAATAGAAGCTAATATTAATAGGAATGAATACGAATGAATACATATGATATATGAACTTTGTATTAAACACAGATGCAATATTTGTAGAGGACAGGACGAAATGCAGATTCTCACAGTTAATTAGTCCCTCACCTGTTTTAGTTTCCCTTGATTACGTTTTCCATTGTATTTAAGCCATGTGTCTCCCTCTGTTTGATGTTGGTTATTGTTTATGTTTGCGTGTTCCCCCTTCATGTGATTTGTTAAATAAATGTTATTTGTGGATTATGCTCCTTGCCTTACGTCTGTCAGCATACACGTGACAGAATAACCAACCTTTAAAATGGATTATCTGCGGCTCAATATCTCTCAAGAGGACAATCTGAAGTATCACCTCAGCCAGGACGGCCGTCCTCTGGAGAGATATGTGGAGGACTTCCTTGTTCTGAGTCGCGAGGTGAGTTGGAATGATCGCTCGCTTAATTCGTGTTTTTGGTTGGGATTGGATGATGACTCCCTTCGGTGTCTGTGTCCTGAGTTCAAGGACAGACCCGTTGTGGAGTTTATCATCATCCAATCCCGTCCGTGCACGTGGCGAGCAATCAGACTAACCTCGCGATCTCTCCGAAGTCCTCCACCGGAGAAAAAATCCGGATTCGGCGAAGCCAGCTGCCCAGCCTCTAGAGTCGGCTAAACAACCGCCGACGAGTGCTGCCCAGCTGACAGACTCCGCTCCCAGTCAGCAGCCAGAGCAGGTTAAAGGGGACCTGTTCTCGGAGCTGATCCCATCCGGGCTTCCATAGCCTCTCCAGCCGGTCCCGTCCGGCCTTCCAGGGCCTCTCCAGCCGGTCCCGTCCAGCCTTCCAGGGCCTCTCCAGCCGGTCCCGTCCGGCCTTCCAGGGCCTCTCCAGCCGGTCCCGTCCGGCCTTCCAGCCAGCCGCCAGAGCCCGCTGCCCAGCCGCCAGAGCCCGCTGCCCAGCCGCCAGAGCCCGCTGCCCAGCCGCCAGAGCCCGCTGCCCAGCCGCCAGAGCCCGCTGCCCAGCCGCCAGAGCCCGCTGCCCAGCCGCCAGAGCCCGCTGCCCAGCCGCCAGAGCCCGCTGCCCAGCCGCCAGAGCCCGCTGCCCAGCCGCCAGAGCCCGCTGCCCAGCCGCCAGAGCCCGCTGCCCAGCCGCCAGAGCCCGCTGCCCAGCCGCCAGAGCCCGCTGCCCAGCCGCCAGAGCCCGCTGCCCAGCCGCCAGAGCCCGCTGCCCAGCCGCCAGAGCCCGCTGCCCAGCCGCCAGAGCCCGCTGCCCAGCCGCCAGAGCCCGCTGCCCAGCCGCCAGAGCCCGCTGCCCAGCCGCCAGAGCCCGCTGCCCAGCCGCCAGAGCCCGCTGCCCAGCCGCCAGAGCCCGCTGCCCAGCCGCCAGAGCCCGCTGCCCAGCCGCCAGAGCCCGCTGCCCAGCCGCCAGAGCCCGCTGCCCAGCCGCCAGAGCCCGCTGCCCAGCCGCCAGAGCCCGCTGCCCAGCCGCCAGAGCCCGCTGCCCAGCCGCCAGAGCCCGCTGCCCAGCCGCCAGAGCCCGCTGCCCAGCCGCCAGAGCCCGCTGCCCAGCCGCCAGAGCCCGCTGCCCAGCCGCCAGAGCCCGCTGCCCAGCCGCCAGAGCCCGCTGCCCAGCCGCCAGAGCCCGCTGCCCAGCCGCCAGAGCCCGCTGCCCAGCCGCCAGAGCCCGCTGCCCAGCCGCCAGAGCCCGCTGCCCAGCCGCTCCAAGCCAACCTCCGTATGACCGTATGAGCTCCTGGATGCAGCCCAAATACTTTGGGGGGGAGCCATATGGAAGGGATAGCCCGATCGGCTAGGCCGGTCGTTGGACTCTCGGAGAGGCCGGCGCCCTCCAGGCCTCCCGAGCGGCCGGCACATTCCAGTTCCCCCGAGCAGGACTCCCACCCCCGCTTCCCCACTTGGTGTTGTTTGGGCGCGAGGAAGCGCCTTTTTGGGAGGGGGGTAATGTCACAGTTGTGTTATGTCCTGATTATTTTTTTCCTTCCGTGTCTGTTTTCTTTATAAGTTAATTAGTCCTGTTTTAGTTTCCCTTGATTACGTTTTCCATTGTATTTAAGCCATGTGTCTCCCTCTGTTTGATGTCGGTTATTGTATATGTTTGCGTGTTCCCAGTTCCTGTGATTTGTTAAATAAATGTTATTCGTGGATTATGCTCCTTGCCTTACGTCTGCCAGCATACACGTGAGAATAACTGCACTGCATTCATAGATTCTCCGTAGTCAAAGATACCAATAAACTATTGAAAGTACTTGCGGGCTTCACATATACTTAAACAATAGTTTGGCTTACTTTGGGCCTCAGGCCCTTAGAAATCACTTGTGCTCAATTGTGCTCTAAAACTCTCAAAAACATTACAAAGTGCTTCTGTGTAAATCATAATTTACTTGATATACTATTTGTAACATATTGTTTCAAAACACAAATGTATTTGTGTGTTGTTAATTTAAAAATATGTGTGATTTCACATCATCTTCAAATGTCATCATCATTAGTTCCTATGAATACTTATTTTAATGTCTTTTACGTTGTCATAAATGTGTTTAATATTTTGGTGTGAAAGTGAGTGATAATAAATCCAATAGTGTGAATGTGCTCTCTTAATATATAGTCAATGTGTAACAACATTTTCAATAGTGCCTGTGAAAATAATAGTAACACTTTCGCCTCTAGGGTGATGACAGCACCATAAAATCAGCTTGGAACCATATAAAAAGCCTGAAGCTTTAGTGATAGTGGTGATAGAATTCCATGACTGATTATTCAACTGCCTGTAGGTAAAAACGTAATACTTCTGGAGCAAATATTTGTTCAAAATAGCAGGTATTTCAGATGTTAGGTCTGTAGATTTGCTGGGTAATGCTTATTGTAGACTATGGCAAATTAACTAACAGCAATCAATGTATGTTATTTTCTAAAATAGACACATATATATTTGCATATGAGCATCAAGCATACTGTTATATGAATGCAGATGTTACATTATTCATTGTACAATGTAGCATATGATGTTATTAATGCCCACGGCAGGTCTTTTTGTTACAGGTTTTGAACAAGGAGGCCAATGGACAACGTGACATTTAAAAACAAAATTCTGTTAGTGGAGGGACTGAAAGTTACACCCGAGTCTTCCTATCCTCTTTTCATTCTTCTTCTTTTAGTTTATGCATTTATAATAGTATCAAACATTGGAATTATTATTCTGATCTCGACAGACAGGAATCTACATGACCCTATGCACTTTCTGTATTGTAATCTGCCACTGAATGATATAATGGGGACCACTGTAGTGTTGCCACGCTTACTGCTGGATATTTTAAGGGAGTCCTCAGAACGCTATATAACATATGTGGAGTGTGTTATTCAAACTATGTTTGTACACGTATTTGGCACAGCATGCCACACTGTGTTGATGATCATGGCTTTTGACAGATATGTGGCTATATGTAAACCATTACGGTACACAACAATAATGACCAATAAAATGGTGGTACAGCTGTCCGCATTTGCCTGGAGTTCTGCGATATTTGCAGTGTCTGTTTTCGTAGGCCTTACTCTGCGTCTGTCTCACTGCAGATATAAAATTGAAAATCCTTTCTGTGACAATGCCTCACTGTTTAAACTGTCCTGCGACAAGGGTGTGATTATTAATAATGTGGTAGGAATCATTAGTACTGTGATAATGTTTTCCTCCTCACTTGGATCTATATGTGTATCGTATGTCAAGATTGCTATTGTGTGCATGACTAGTAAAAACAAAGCACTCAACAGCAAAGCTATAAAAACCTGCAGCACTCATTTAGCTGTTTATTTGATCATGATTGTTTCAGGCGCTGTCATGGTTTTTCTCCATCGTGTTCCTGAATACTCTGAAAACAGAAAACTAGCTAGTATAATGTTTCATATTGTACCACCAGGATTAAATCCTTTAGTGTATGGTTTACAGACCAAAGAGATAAGACAGAAGTTGATAAAAATTTGGGGTAGAAACAAAATTAATGTTAATGGAATGTAGAGTAAATGTAGACTACATTTTGTAAATGTTAATTTTCTTTCATTTCAAGAGATATGTTTGAAATTAGAGAACATATTATTAGTTTAAGTTTATCCTTTTAATTCACAAAAATGAGAATATTCAATATTTATATTGATAAATTATGATTCAGAAGAGCTAATGTGTACTTGGAAATTTTTAAACAATTATATTTATGTTAAAGATTCTATTCAAACTCTATATTCTTTTCTGTCTGGTGTGTTTGAGAGAGCGGGGTGACTGCATTGCATAATAGACTCCTGTCAGATTTATAAAACATTGTTTTAAAATAGTTTAATCACATTCCTTTAAAATGATGCATTGTTATATTGTTCTGTTGTTGTATACAAAAATGTATTCAAGCTAGAAGTGCACACTCTCCGCTTTTTTTAAGGCTGTATTTACATCCAAATTGACTGAAGGGTTGAAGGCTATTTTATTGACATGCATGAGCTTTTCATTAAATGATTTCCTAATTAATTAAGCATGTTAAATTTCTGGTATTATTTCTAAGTCTGGCGCTTGGATTTGGAAAGTGTTGCTGTGAACCAACATGCAGTTCAGGTACATCTCAAAGTGAAATAGGCCCTAGTTAGGTTTCAGAAACAAAACAAATCCATTAGAAAGATTCAGACACATTAATAGGTGTCAAATCAACTATAAGGAACATTCTGAGGAAAAAACAGACTGGTAAGCTCAGCAAAACAAATTGTGGATAAGATAATCAAATCAACTCCCTTTATTGTCACTGAACCATATATATGGAAGTAAAATAGTGACAAATGTGTTTGAAGCAAAGAGACGTGCTAATACCATGCATTGTATTAACAGTTCTTCCATTTTAAGGTTCTGCAATTCAATATGCTTGTACACTTAAGCTGTGAATATTTCAAATTGAAACATTTCACTCTCGGTTTCACTGTCTAAAAATTAAATAATCAAAATTCACCTTTTAAATTTCATTAAAAAAATTCAACTTGTTTTTAAATACAACCTTTAATATTCGACAGATAATTTTCAATCCATATTATTTCGATTTAAAAATACGCTTCCATAAATTCAGGGGTTCAAATTCGGCTTGAAATTCAAAGTTTCACATCTGGGAATCCGAGGAAAAGCAATAGAGCGCCGATTCTACAAATGCATGATCTCTTCCTGCTACCCGCTTCCAACAGGTGGTGCAAGTCGGTTTTGACATAGATCAAATCAAGAAATGCAGATACTCTTTATATGTTTGCCACGGAGTCCACTCATCTGCTCGATTAAGTGAATTTAGATGTTCTCATAGCTTCTTATACATCATCTTATGCATCATCATACAACCTAACCCTTCTTATACATCTTTTTTTTTTGACAATTTTTTTCTTGATGATGCATAAGAAGCTATCTATGAGAACAACTAAATTCACTTAATCGAGCAGATGAGTGGACTCTGTGGCAAACACATAAAGAGTATCTGCATTTCTTGATTTGATCTACGTCAAAACCGACTTTCACCACCTGCTGGTGAAGCGGTCAGGCAGCAGGAAGAGATCATGCATTTTAAGATCGGCGCTCTATTGCTTTTCCTCGGATTCCCGGATGTGAAACTTTGAATTTCAAGCCGAATTTGAACCCCTGAATTTATGGAAGCGTATTTTTAAATCGAAATAATATGGACTGAGTAATAATTATCTGTCGAATATTAAAGGTTGTATTTAAAAACAAGTTTAATTTTTTTATGAAATTTAAAAGGTGAATTTTGATTATTTAATTTTTAGACAGTGAAACCGAATGAAATGTTTCAATTTGAAATATTCACAGCTTACGTGTACAAGCATATTGAATTGCAGAACCTTAAAATGCAAGAACTGTTAATACAATGCATTTTTTTCAGTTAGTGGTATTCAGCACGTCTCTTTGCTTCAAACACATTTGTCACTATTTTACTTCCATACATATACACAAGTAACAGTGGTGGATTATGGCATTATCATGATAATGATAAAGAAATGATAAAGAAAAACCCCTTCACAACATCCAGAAAAACGAAGAATTAATCTGGGTGCTTATGTTCTCTGTTACAAATAGATTATTTTAAGTGGTCGATTTGAACGTCAAGTTTTATAATAACTTTTGATTAAGTGAAAGTATAATATTTGGATAGTAAAGGACTTATCACCTTCCGCCCACTAGCGATCAGGGGGTTCCCCTCTGTCCGTTTACAAAAAGACAACTTAGGGTATTAAAAAGGGCACTTTGGGCAATGGGGCAGATGCTAAAGCAACCTTTATGCCAGCAAGGCCAGCAAGTGACAGAATGTCTGTGATCATGGAAACAAGTACATATACAGGTGCTGGTCATATAATTAGAATATCATCAAAAAGTTGATTTATTTCACCAATTCCATTCAAAAAGTGAAACTTGTGTAATGTATACATTCATTCCACACAAACTGATATATTTCAACTGTTTGTTTCTTTTAATTTTGACATCTAATGAAAACCCCAAATTCAGTATCTCAAAAAATTAGAATATTGTGAAAAGGTTCAATATTGAAGACACCTGGTGCCACACTCTAATCCGCTAATTAACTCAAAACACCTGCAAAGGCCTTTAAATGGTCTCTCAGTATAGTTCTGTAGGCTACACAAACGTGGGGAAGACTGCTAACTTGACAGTTGTCCAAAAGACGACTATTGACACCTTGAACAAGGAGGGCATGACACAAAAGGTCATTGCAAATGAGGCTGGCCAAGCACATTATTAGAGAGGCGAAGGGAAGGAAAAGATGTGGTAGAAAAAAGTGTACAAGCAATAGGAATAACCGCACACTCGAGAGGATTGTGAAACAAAACCCATTCAAAAATGTGGGGGAGATTCACAAAGAGTGGACTGCAGCTGGAGTCAGTGCTTCAAGAACCACTACGCACAGACGTATGCAAGACATGGGTTTCAGCTGTCGCATTCCTTGTGTCAAGCCACTCTTGAACAACAGACAGTGTCAGAAGCGTCTCGCCTGGGCCAAAGACAAAATAGCTGCTGAGTGGTCCAAAGTTATGTTCTCTGATGAAAGTAAATTTTACATTTCCTTTGGAAATCTGGAGGAATAGAGGAGAGGCACATAATCCACGTTGCTTGAGGTCCATTGTAAAGTTTCCATAGTCAGTGATGGTTTGGGGTGACATGTCATCTGCTGGTGTTGGTCCAATGTGTTTTCTGAGGTCCAAGGTCAACACAGCCATATACCGGGAAGTTTTAGAGATCTTCATGCTTCCTGCTGCTGACCATCTTTATGGAGATGCAGATTTCATTTTCCAACAGGACTTGGCACCTGAACAAAGTGCCAAAGCTACAAGTACCTGGTTTAAGGACCATGGTATCCCTGTTCTTAATTGGCCAGCAAACTCGCCTGACCTTAACCCAATAGAAAATCTATGGGGTACTGTGAAGAGGAAGATGCGATATGCCAGACCCAACAATGCAGAAGAGCTGAAGGCCACTATCAGAGCAACCTGGGCTCTCATAACACCTGAGCAGTTCCAAAGAATGATCGACTCCATGCCACGCCGCATTGCTGCAGTAATTCAGGCAAAAGGAGCCCCAACTAAGTATTGAGTGCTTTACACGCTCATACTTTTCATGTCCATACTTTTCAGTCGGCCAAAATTTCTAAAAATCCTTTCTTTGTATTGGTATTAAGTAATATTCAAATTTTCTGAGATACTGAATTTGGGGTTTTCATTAGTTGTCAGTTATAATCTTCCAAATTAAAAGAAATAAACACTTGACATATATCAGTCTATGTGGAATGAATGTAAACATTATACAAGTTTCACTTTTTGAATGGAATTAGTGAAATAAATACATTTTTTGATGAAATTGTAATTATATGACCAGCACCTGTAATTAGCATACCAATATGGAAATATTTTCGAAAGTTATAAGCATGTTTATAAATTGCATTATATCTTTTGTCCACAAGGGGGCACCGGCTTAAAAATTTCAGGTTCTCCTGTACTGTCTCAAAGCTCGCCGGTTCCTACCGAACACAGAGTGCACCCCAAAAGGCGCAATTAATACAGGACACCAGCTGGGTGATGCATACCCCCTAAACACGCAAGGCTTGAGGCTGCGGAGGTGGTAGCCTGCATTGGGGTGTCTGTTGCGGCAGCTGACGATAGAGATGGGGACAGTCGCGGCTGAGGTAATAGATATGTGGGCTCCTTTGAGAGCGGTGCTTGCTGAGGCTGCGGTAATAGTGATACGGAATCCTGCTGGAGCGGTGGCTGCTGAGGCAGCTGAGTAAATGTGTGGGCCACTAGGGGGGGGGGTCACTGCAGCGGGGACACTGGCTTTTCCTGGTGCCACCGCCCCACACCTTTATATATTTTCCTGGTCTCCTGTGTGTCTTGGTTTTTTTTAATAAAGTGCTTTTCCACGAATTTGAGTCTCCACCCTTCTGAGAACCATGACATCAGAAAGTTGATTAATAAAATCCTTATTACATTTAGGAGGTCTGTAACTCAGAGTACATAACGCAGGGCACTTCAAATCAACCTTCAATAACTGAAATTCAAAACTACAAAAACAGTCCGTTGGCACGGTCTTGCATTTAAAACAGTTTCAAAAAATTGTTGCAACCCCACCAAGATATCCAGAGACATGTGGTGAACTGAAAAAAGTTGTTAACATCTGGATCGGGAAACAGACCCCACTTCAAAGAACAAATAGTAGAACTCCAGCACACTGGTGCACAGAGGACAAAGCACCACATTTCAATCATGTAAAATATCCGACTTCCGACCTCAATAGGTTCTATACAACCATGCGTCACATTCCCATGTTCACCACTTGATGTCACTATAAGACGGCGAGAGAACATCTTTGTTATCATCATATGGTAGCTATTCAAATTTAGGCATTTGTTCTAGACCAGTGGTTCCCAAACTGGGGAACAAAACCTAAATACCTAAAATAAAAAAATCTAAATAAAAAGACGTGCTCACTCTAGTGTACACACAGAAAAATAGTAGTCAGGTAGTGCCATAAAAGCTCAAATTCATGACATCCAATCAAAAAATTACGTCCACTCAAGTGTTATGTGTAAGCGCACGTTGTTTTTTTACGTACTGTATGTAATTCGACTGCACGTGGCTTGCAACGAAGCAACAACAATTGCTTGTTAAATTAAAATGGATAGCAGCCTCAGAAAACCTTAATAAGAAAAGACTGGAAGCATCCTACATGGTGAATTACAGTGTGGACGAAGACGGGCAAATCCCATACTATTGTGGAGAACTTAATTCTTCCTGCAGCAGCTGATATTGCGGGTATTATGCTTGGGGGAAAAGCCAAAAAAACTATACAGAAGATGCCGTCATCAGACAACACAGTTTCACGTCGCATCGCAAGAGCTGGAGGAAGGTCTAGGGAGAGGGAAGTCTGGGCATCCCTGCTTAGACTGCTGCCCCCACGGTCCGGCCCAGGATAAGCGGAAGAAGATGGATGGATGGATGAATGAATATTTAAAATGTACATTTAAACATTTTCGAGGCCACAATTGTGCTGTAAGAAAGGCGGTACACAGAATGATGTTGAATCCCTGGGGGGTAAACCATTATAGAAAGTTTGGGAACCTATGATCTAGATAGTTTCTGGACATATCAACGTTCATGTTCATACATATCATGTGTTGTAAAAATAGTTAAAGGTTGTTTACGGTTCACATAAGGTTGTGAAGGGCTAGTCACCATCAAGTCCATGACGCCAAATGACACGTCTCGGTCGGGGTTAATCGATCTGCCCCAAGCTCAGAGGTCGGATAACCGACTTTGTTTGCCATTGCAGACTGTTACTACTGGGATTGAGGTTGGCAATATCCAAAAACTGATTTGTCTGGAAAGTAGCATTAAATACACTGGCTACACGAGGTAACAAGAAACACACAAAACCAATAAACAAAGAAAACAATGGGAAAAGAACTACAAAGAAATAAGACATCAGACAGGAAACAGGAACTAAGAAATATAAAACTGCGAGGCGATCTCGTGAAAAGGGCAAATGTCAACATATTTCATGTATTTTTCTCATTCAATGCAGCACGATATGTTAATAATAAGGGTAAACATACATTACTGATTGTTACTTTGTTCACAGGTCTTTTGCAGGTCAGCTATTAGATAATGTGAGGAAATAAGCACACTGCCTGGACCATCAAATAAGATAACGGGCAAAAGATTATCTGTCGGAACAAGAGATTCTACAAAAACAAACAATTACTTTCTAAGAAACGTTCGAAAGACTACAAAATTAATGTGAGCTCCCATTATTATACAAATGTAGTGACTGTATCATTGAGAGGAAAGCTATAAACCCCCTCACTCCCTTTTGTCCTGGTTTCTAGACCATCATCAAAAGACCATAGCAAGCATGGCTCCATGGGTCTGGTTTTAGGTTTTGAACTCTAACCAAGAGGTGATAACCATTTGGTTCCTCTGTAGGACATTTACGACTTCTTAGCTTCAAATTATTGGTGATAAGTCTCTGTGTCATTTCTGACTTCTAACATCTGAGGCTAACCAGAGAAAATTCTCTGACAAATTGGAACTTATGTGATTGAAACCATCCTTTTCTGTAAATGTATCCAAATGTTTGTTGGCGCTCGTGCCATTTTAAATACTCTGTAACTGTTAGATATGCAAGTTTTGATTTAGGATTCATATGATGTATTCATACATTGGGATGATTCACAGTTCAATGCCTTGCATTTTTCATATGTGACTACAACTCTCTGAATTCCCTATATGATGAGCTATGTCATAAAAACATAGCATGCATCGTACTATGTCCATAACTACGTTGAGGTATTACATGCAAACTGACCATACTGTCAGAGCTATGCAAATGAGGCCCCATGAGAAACAAACGATCTTTCTCTGGCCCACTTATCCCTTTCATGGCATTGGCCCGCAGACCATCTGGGGGCAGGGCAGGTATGCATTTAAAACACCAACACTAATCCACTTCGGATAGCTTTTTGAATTAAGAATTGGAAGGGAAAAGAAAGAGGACAATCCAACAGTTTAGGCCTATTGGAACCATGGAACTTTGGACTCAGAACCTAAACTTAGCGTTTCAACAGGACTGCATTCGGAAATCATTCAAGATTTCCATCCACGCATATACGGATATTGGTGCAACACCGAGATTGCAAGTATCCGATTATATACATAGAATAGCTGCTTTAAGAGCGTGCCTCTTTGTTAAAGATGATTTTATTGGTTTCCAGACATGTTATACCTGTCTATAAACTCATCCTAATTTTAACATGCAGCTAAAATCGCTACACAAACAAGGAAATGCTAGTGTTAATTAAATTAACCAATCAATCTATTGCAATCAAGTGAAAGTGTGCATCATCAGCCATTATCGCTCTACAAGTAAGATACCATTTATATCAGTACCAAAACACCAGTACACTCCGCACTCTGTACACTCAAGCCCCAACCGCACTGGAGTAGGGTTGTGCTATAGGGAGTGTGTCAGACCATTAACCTCGCCACAAAACTTGAGGCAAAGAAGCAGCGATCAGAATCACAGTATCACTTCAGAAGGGCTAGAATGCTTGAGGAGCCAGTCCCCCACATCACAAGAGGGGCGTGCAAAAAGCAGAGGGCCGAAATTGCTTATGGATGTGACCATAAACTGCATTCCAACAAAAGCCGTTGTGGACATAGGAGCTGAAGCACCAGTTATCTCTGAAACGTTGCAGAATCAGGAAAGGACATGTTTGCGAAAGGTGGACTGAAAATAAAATTTAAAATTACCACCTGGTGCACGGAGTGGGAAGTACTGGTCGCTCAGATACATGACCCAGTCCTTTTGGGGCTGGATCTTTTGCAAGCCGCAAACGTAACCATCCATACAAGTGGTAGAGTGTTCATAGAAGAAGAACTAATCCCCACTAGGATCGTTGGGGGTGATGGAGCTGATTATCATATCGCTTAGAGACGGAGAGAATGTTACCGCTGGAAGGTGAATGTCTAGTCTGGGGTGAAGTGGACAACCCAAAGCCTGGTGTCTGCGCAGTTCTGGAGCCCTACCTGATCATGGAAACTGTGGCCTCCGGCAGTGTTGTCATCACCATGGAGCTCAGAGTGATTCTGAGGCTTTGCAATCTTTCCAGAAATAAAACAACCTTAACAAAGGGAGCCTGTCTCAGTCTCTTGGTAGACATATGCAGAGGAGGACCTAATGGAAAAGGATTGTACCAACACCCAAGAACAAAGAGACAACAAACAACACTCAGAGCTGAGACGACTGACAACAGCAACAGATCTACCTGAGCATCTGCAGGCCTTTTGTGCCGCTGCAAGCAATACATTAAGTTGTGCTCAGCAACAACGAAATATTGAACTCTTGCTCTCATATAAATTTCTCTTCGCTGTTGCCTTTTAACAGCTGTGAAACACAGGGTAAATACTGGGGCTGCTGGACCTGTATGCCAGCCAGTCAGACGGACTCCCCTTTAATTTAAGCGTCAACAGCTTGACAGCCAAAGATGCTTATCCTCTCCCCAAAAATTGAGGAATGCCAGGATGTCCTTGGGGTGCTTGTGTATTCTCTACTTTAGACCTCCAGTCTGGCTACTGGCAAATTGGGGTGGATGAGATGGAGAGAGCAAAGACCGCTTTCATTATTCGCTATGGCTTCTACGAGTATATCCGCATGCCCTTCAGACTGTGCAACACTCCCAGCACATTCCAGAGGGCGATGGAGCTTGTTCTTCGAGGACTTCAGTGCGAAACGCTCTTAATCTACTTGGATGACATCATCATCTTTGGAAAAGGGGTTGATGAGAGCCTTGGTCGACTTGAAGCTGCATTCCAACGCCTTTTAAACTATGGACTTAAGCTAAAGCCATCCAAATGTCACCTGCGTAAAGAGGAAGTCCTTTTCCTGGGCCTGGTAGCGGCCAAGGTATACGGCCCAATCCATCTCTGATTAGTGATGTGAAAGCTTGAACCCCCCCCCACAACTGTACATGAGCTGAAAGCTTTTCTTGGACTGTGTAACTACTACAGGAAGTTTGTTCCGTCATTCTTGGAGCTGACCAGTCCTCTTAATGAACTCCTAAGGAAGGAAGCAACATTCTCGTGGACTGAGGAGCTCCAGAATGCTTTCACACAGCTCAAGGAAAAGTTAACTTCTGCACCTGTGCTTGGATATCCTCTAGTGGAAGGAAAGTACTAGAGGTCGACCGATATGCGTTTTTCAGGGCCGATACCGATTATTTCCATGTGTTTTTCCGATTATTCAACGCATTATCTGTCACAAGCACTACATCTTCATACGATAGCTGCCATTCCTCGACTGCATGAGACAGTAGCTCTGCAAGATGTGCACCTGCTTGAGACTCATAAACCGCTCTCGTTTGCAGCACACGTGACACAATTTTCCAGTCCGACTCTGTTGCGACCGAAGTCCATGAATTGCATGTTATTGCAACTCGATGAGCTCGGCTAATTAACTTCATTACCTGGGCCGTGGTTTCGTGGTAGAGTTCGGGCAAGATTTTCCCTGAAAAGTGGCTGCGTGAGGGAAGCTTATATCGCGGCACCAGTTTATTCAACAGGATGCGAAACGCGGGGTTTCTCAAGTTTGTGGTATTACCCCCCTAGGCTACGTGTTTTATTTGTGTGTGACAAGATTTACTCACATCTTGTGTGAAAAAGAAAAAAAAACTCACTAACCCCTCTCTCTCAACAGGTAGTGGTCTAGCTTTTGTTGAAACTAGTAACTTTGTATTGGCACCTAATGTATTATGGCTCCTGTATGACATATCGCTTATTGCTCCCTAACTTGTTGGACTTTCAAGGCGTCCTGCATGTTCAAAAAGAGGAAGGCAATCTCTAACAAGTATTGAAGTTTATTGGGCAGAAAGTATCAAAGTACAGCGCTGGGTTGTCTCAGACACAACGTCTCACAAAGAACAACCAAGAAAAAACCTTATCACACAAATATATGGTATGTCTCGACGATCTCTCTTCTGCAGGGGGAGTTGTTTCCAACAATCATCAAGTTCTGCTTTGTCCTCTTTCCACCAATCAACTCCTGCTGTGTCCTTTTTGGTTCCTGGAAAACATTCCTAAAGAAAAAACAACATTCCAAATACCTCCCCCACTTTTACACAACTGCAGCCGAAGATGCTCCCTCTCCCCCACACACTCGCATTTCCCTGCTGCAAGCACATCCTTATCAGCACATACTTTGGGTATCAAATGCATGTATTAAAACACTCACAATATTATGACTTCACCTCTAAATAAGACAAAACTAATTAAATGATTAAATGTAATTATGTAACTGATTAAAAGATTAAATCCTTCAAACTCTATGTAAGTCGCTTTGGATAAAAGCGTCTGCTAAATGACTAAACGTAAATGTCCTGTCCAGGTCGTGTGAAATGTGCCCAGATGTCAGCTTTCAAAGTAGTAGGAGCAGTGTTGATTACTTGCGTCTTGCTGTCCTCCGCCATTGTATGCTAAAGCAGTAAAAGCACGTATACGACATGACGTCGGCAAAACGTTAGTACCTAATAACAGGTTATGGTCTGCAACTGATCAGATAACCGAATTGTCCTCGTTTGCATCGCGATGAATCGTAAAAACGACTAATAAATCATTTAAAAATATAAATTAATTTTATTGTGTATGTTGTTGAAAAGACTGCAAATGTTTTCATGAAGCTATAACATTAAAAGCATATTTTGGGCACACTAAGTAAGTACATTAGCCTATTCCTTGAGTGTATTGTCGGCAAGACGGGCATTTAATCACACCCATGTGTGTCTCTGAACATTTATGTGTATAAATGAGTTGCGAAAGATAACTCGATCTAACATTTGTCGCGAGCAGCTTGAGATGCGGAGTCTGTGTGTGTGTGTGTGTGTGTGCGCGCGTGCATGAGAGCGCTCTGACTGAAGACCAACGATTCAAGTTCTTTATGCTTTAAAATGGCTTGTATTTTTGAAATGGGATTACTTAATATGACGTGCAAAGCGCCAGCTCCATCAATTACAAGAAACGCGTGTGCAGTGTGCTGCAAGCTTGCAGAGCAAAATCATTGTTATACTATGGATGTGAATTATAGACCTACTTGCGGCACGAATGACGCGAATTGCGCGTTCGAGGGCATGAAAAAAATGGATTTATGAAAAAAAATTGAAAAAATTCGTGCCGCGTTAACCAATCAGTAGCTTGCTCTAGCAGTCAGGTGATTATAATGTTGCGAGCGGAGGCAGAAATCTCAAACAACAATGGAGGACAAAATCTTCGTTGCTTTATGTGTATACCTGGAGCTGTACGATACATCTTACTTTTATCGAAACTGAAATAAAAAGGATCTTGCTTGGAAGAAAGTGAGTGAGGAGGTCGGACAATCTGGCAAGTTGTCAAAAACGATCTTTACACAATTTAAGCAATTTATCTATATGGGACTGGAGCCGGGTGGCAGAAGCACCTCCCATGACGCGAATTCGCGTCTGCAATGAAGTGAATTTCAAAATTAAATGACTTTTTCGGCAAATCGGCTTTGAATATGACCGATCTCGATTATCGGCTAAATCCTTAATATCGACGCAGATAATAAGCCAGTTTGATAATCCGTCGACCACTAGAAAGTACATTTTGGACACTGATGCATCAAATCACTGTATCGGTGCAGTGTTGTCACAACTTCAGTGGGGAGAGGAGAGAGTCATCACTTATGCAAGCGCTCATTTTACACCAGCTCAGAGGAGTCTCAGGATGACGTGAGATTTACCGCCAAAATTCTAGGCACCCTTGGGACACCGTCTCTCATGACGTGCCTCGGACCTGCCAGAGCGGGCCTAAACTAGGAGAAGGGTCAGATCTGACCAGGGTATGGGGTGCGCAGACACTGAGGGGTAACCATAATCCACCTGGTGCTGGTGTGCCGCCATGCAAGGAACCCGACTCTGAGGCCAATGCTGAAGTGGCTGCATGTGCATTGTAATAAGGTTCAATAAAAGGAAGTAATAAGACGGGAACCGGCAAACATTTAAACATTTAATAAAAGAACAACAAAGTAAAAAGACAGCCGGCAGCCCCTCACGGACGACCGCCGGCGAATAAACACACAGTACATAAACAGCCGGCAGCCCCTCACGGACGACTGGCGGCAACACACAAAAACCACTGGTACTCTCTCGTCAGCAGTCCCGTCGCTCGTCCTCTTATGCTCCCAATTTCCTCTGTGATATATGCGGGACCACCGGCCCCGCTTCACGGCTCCCGTCACGTCTTCCTGACCACATGCATCAACCCGAGAGGGATTACCCCTGTCGTGGATGCCACGTGTCCCAGGAGCCTCTGAAGGTGTTTCAGCGGGACCTTGGAGTCAAGTTCAGCACCAACTGTGCAAGCTCCTTGGTAAGACATGCTGACATAAGGGCAGAGTCTAGTTCCACACCGAGATAAGAGGAGCTCTGCGCTAGGGAGAACTTGCTCTTTTTCCAGTTAACCCGTAGGCCCAGACGGTCTGGGTGCTGAAGCACGAGGTCCCTATGACCATATTTGGAGACAGGGCCCGACCTAGTACTGATACGTTCTTCCCTCGAATGTGAATGCATGTCGAGGAAGGAAGGAGACGTAAGAGTTAGTGTCCTACGGGTTGATTGCCACAAGGAACTTTGTTGCCAAGATGCGCTTCTGTATCAGCATCCTGAATGGCAGCTTGTGTACGTGCTTGTTCAGGAGGCGTAGGTTTGATCGCCCCTTTCGCCAGAAGGGCGGCAACCTCCGCCTGAGCACGGGAGCCTTCTCCGTAGAGGAGAATGCCCCGAAACTTAGCGGGTGCCTGGCAAAACTAGCTCATGTAACGGGCTGGTGCACTCTTGAGCATCCAAGAGCCATGGTTGCGGAACCGGAGGGATGATCTGCTTCAACGTGCCGTGGGAGGCTGAGGGGAGGGCGGGGCCACTACAACCCGACACTCGCTGCAGCCCGGGGAAGCACGGCCGTCATCTCTGCGATGCCTCCTTTGTGGCTCGACCGCCCAGAGGCCGGAGCTCCAACACTTGTTATTTCTGCTTTTTTAGATGTGGATTATTTAAATACTTTTGCAGTAAATTCTTTCTAACATAAACTTGTACTTTTATCAGTGTGATCTACAGTTAATATTTTTACTGATAATCAATCCTTCGGGATTACATTACATTTAGCCATTTAGCAGGCGCTTTATCCAAAGCGACATTATGCTATACATTTGTTTCTAAGTATGTGCAATCCCCTGGGTTCAAACCCATGACCTTGCCTTTGTTAGCAACATGCTCTTACCACTGAGCTACAGGAAAGATTACAGCATCACAGACCACATTTTAAAAGGCGAGGTTCAGTGAACACTTCTTCAGTCAATATCAGTCACACTGACTATAACATCTTGCTTATATTGAAACAAATATTGAAGTAAGTATGTCTTGTTCCATTAAACAAGCATTGTCCAAGTAAATACAGCAACCAGATTTAAGTGGTTAGGATTAGAATTTTTTAAATAATATTTTGAATTCACATTATTTGTGAGCTTTCTTGTGTGTCATCTGTTGTGGATTTACATACCCATTGAAAATCTATCACTCTGAATGTGAAATACATGGGTAATGTTACTGTTTAGGCGTTTAACTGTCAAGATCTTACAAAGATATGTAAACATATGTCATTCTTCTTGTTGACACAGGTCTTTGTGCTACGAAGGATTGTGCATTGCTGCCAATGGACAACCTGACATTCAGAAACAGCATTCTGCTAGTGGAGGGACTGAAAGTTACACCTCAGTCTTCTTATCCTGTTTTCATCGTTCTTCTCTTGGTTTATATATTTATCATGGTATCAAACATTGGACTCATAATTATGATCTCAACAGAAAAGAATCTGCATCACCCTATGCATCTTCTATTCTGTAATCTACCACTGAATGATATTATGGGAACCACTGTTGTTTTGCCACGGTTAATGCAGGATATTTTAAAAGAGGCCTCAGAGCGATATATCACGTATTTTGAGTGTGTTATTCAAGCGTATTTTGTGCATGTTTTTGCAGTGGCATCCCATTATGTGCTGATGATAATGGCCTTTGACAGATACGTGGCTATATGTAATCCATTACGATACACATCTATAATGACAAATAAAATGGTGCTTAAACTCTCAGCATTAGCCTGGGGTTTGGCGATATTTTTAGTGACGATTCTGTTAGGCCTTACGATACGTCTGTCTCGCTGCATATATAAAATTGAAAATCCTTTCTGTGATAATGCCTCACTGTTTAAACTGTCCTGTGAAGATGTGTCTGTCAATAATGTATTTGGAATCATTTACACAGTAATTGTTTTAACGCTCTCACTTGGGTCTGTATTCATAACGTATATTAAGATTGCTACTGTGTGCCTTACCAGCAAAAACAAAGCACTCAACAGCAAAGCCATAAAAACCTGCAGCACTCACATGGCTGTTTATATAATCATGTATGTATCTTGTGGCATTTTTGTTTTTCTACATCGATTTCCTGACTACTCAGACAGCAGGAAACTAGCTAGTATAATGTTTCATATTGTACCACCAGGATTAAACCCCTTAGTATATGGTTTACAAACCAAAGAAATACGACAGAAAATTACAAAATTTTGGTGGAGAAAAAAGTAATGTGCATGGTTATTTTATCTTGTTAAAATGTAATCCGTGCAATTCTCGCTTTGTATAAAAGCATCTGCCAAACGCATATAAATTATGTAATGTTATAATTTAAAATCTTTATAATCTTAAAGTGATAGTCCACCCAAATATTCTCTACTCATCTTCAGTTTTTTCTAAACCTGTTTACAATTTTTGTTCTGTTGAAAACAAAGAAGGATAATTGGATGAATGTTAGCAACTGAGATTTACCATAGTACCATCGACTACTATGGTAAAAAACCTGGTTTTTCTAAACCTGTTTACAATTTTTGTTCTGTTGAACACAAAGGAAGATATTTTGATGATTTTTGGAAAACAAACCGTTCTGGGGCAACTTTGACTACACAGAATTTTTTTCAGTTGCTAAAATTCTTCTAAACATGTAAATATATTTATGATTATTGGTCAGACTGTTATAAGTGAACTGTTCCTTAACCATTGTGTTTATTCAGCGTGTTGGAGCAGAAATACGGCCTCTTGTCTCCGTGCTGATCTTGACATTCGGCCTACTTTAGTGAAGTTAATGTTAATTTAGTAGTGTGTTTTCTAGATATTTAAATATTGGTAATAATTAATTGAATATAAAATAGAGCCAATATGTTTTTTTGTTGTGTTATAAATAAAGGAAACCTTAGGGAGATCCTTACTTCATTTCAATTATTACAAAATATAAGCAGCTTTTAGGCCTACATTTATTTTTAACGAAAAAATGAATTATCTTTTTGGTAGCTGCTAGTGTTGTGGGAGTTCTGTTTTCCACAAAATTTTAGTGTTTGACTTTCAAAAAATAAACAACCTATAAACATAACAGCACTGGGCTGTTATACTCATATACCATTACAATCAGGGCAACAACTGTTATGCATCAGTTTTTCCCTCTTGGGTTATGACAGCATCATTGTTGAACTTGTATTTAAAGGTATGGGCAAGCAATTTTTCTCAGAGAAGTATAATCTGTAGAGTTTGACTAGTCAATCATTGTTATTTGCAGCAATAATAAACAGAGTTGCCTTTTTGTAAATACATTTATATCCACAAAATCTATTTTATAATATATAGCTGTGATCTACTGCTCTTAAGTAAAATATTTTTTTGGGGTATTGATTTTGTTGTTCGCATTTTATTGTATATCAGAGAAACTTTTGCTGAAATATCATACACAAAAAAAGGTAACCCTGGTTGTTTTTCTTTTCACTGGTTTTGTGGACGGCAGCCAATGGACAACCTGACATTCAGACACAGCATCCTGCTAATCGAGGGACTGAAAGTTACACCTCAGTCTACGTATCCTGTTTTCATCCTTCTTCTCTTGGCTTATATTTTTACTATGGTATCTAACATTACACTTATAGTTCTCATCTCAACAGAAAAGAATCTCCATCACCCTATGCACTTTCTGTTCTGTAATCTGCCACTGAATGATATATTAGGAACCACTGTCATTTTGCCTCGATTAATGCAGGACGTTTTAAGGGACACCTCTGAGCGTTATATTACATATATGGATTGTGTTACTCAAGGGTATTTTGTTCACGTATTTATTGTAGCATGTCACTATGTTCTGATTATAATGGCTTTTGACAGATATGTGGCTATATGTAATCCATTACGATACACAGCTATAATGACAAATAAAATGGTGCTTAAACTCTCAGCATTAGCCTGGGGTTTGGCAATATTTTTAGTGACTATTATGTTAAGCCTCACGATACGTCTGTCTCGCTGCAGATATAAAATTGAAAATCCTTTCTGTGACAATGCATCACTGTTTAAACTGTCCTGTGAAGATGTGTCTGTCAATAATGTGTTTGGAATTGTTTATACAGTAGCTGTGCTCTGCTTTTCAGCAGTTACTATATTTTTAACATATGTCAAGATTGCTACTGTATGCAAAAGTAGCAAAAGCAAAGCACTCAACAGCAAAGCCATCAAAACCTGCAGCACTCATTTAGCTGTTTATTTAATCATGTTTATATCTGGAGCTGCAGTGGTTTTTCTTCATCGTTTTCCTGAATACTCGGATAGCAGGAAACTAACAAGTATCATGTTTCACATTGTACCACCAGGATTAAACCCTTTAGTGTATGGTTTACAAACCAAAGAGATAAGACAAAAGATTGCAAAGCTTTGGAGGAAAAAGAATGTTTTTTCTGTATGAATTCTTATTATTTTTGTATAATATGCTTTAAATTAAAATGTTTAAAACCTTAGGTTTTATTTGATCTTGTCTTTAAAAATGTTTATTAATAATGATGATTTTGCAATGACATATTCTAAATGTTTGTTTGTAAGTATTTTCTGACTGTTAGGTATAGGCAAAAATGTAGATCAAATTCCAATTACAAATCGGTAATGGCTTAAATTTTATACAATTTTAGACTGTGAAACTCAAAAAAACAAAAAATAGACTTTTTCTATCACTTCTTAAAAACTTGCTTAGTGCAAGAAGCATGCAACACCATACAAACAGACACTGACAACGTTCCAATGATCATGGTGTATGTGCTCCACCTAGTGGCCATTTTTCAGTATTGAAGTTTGCGCAGTGTTGAGATTTAAATCTTCTTCTTGGTAAAGTATCGGTTAACGCGAACGATCTTTGTTTTGGGAAAGGTATGCCTGTAAGTTTATTTGCTATCTGTAATATTGGTTCTTGGAAGTTAAACTGTGATCCAGGGGCGATTTCAATATTAGGGGCTCAGCCTCCAATGAGGATCTATATAGAGAGAGCCACACTCTAATCACCACATATTGTATACGTTACTAAAATAAATAAAGAATATGCAGAAAAGCATAAATACAAGTTATTGTTATTCAAATGAATATCACATTAATCGGTCAATCTGCAACATTTATATTTCAAAGTGACAACAACAGCCACATTCCATGAAATAAATGTCACAATCAACTGCTGAATCATTATTTAGTGAGAATAACTTAATATGTTTCTCTGCCATTCATTCTGTTTAGCACTAGCGCTGTCACTCTCTGCATGACTGTGTGTTCATCTATTACCTCCACAATATGTTTTCAATTAAAGATAAAAATACTGAAGCGTCTGAAAAACGACATAGAGCTTCTGTACACTTTTATTTCCTCAGAACTCAGAACAATGAATAACACTGCCGCACCAGCTGAACTACAGTAACTCTTATCTGCTCGTCCTCTTTACAGAGCTGTCAAAAGTAGGCTACCGTCACCTCTCTATAACTATAGCACATCATCATTAATGACACTTTCTGTGCGATACAATATCATCTTGATCGTGGAAGTATGACGTCATTGGTGTTTGGTGCTTTCATTTGGCCTGAGGTAAAGTTAACAAATAGTTAACGAGGGGTGAATGCACATAAAACTTTTAAACAGTGGATGGGAAAGGTTTACACTCATATTTTAAAGCAATTGGTCTTAAGTAATCGGAGTAGTGAATGGGGGGGATGTTAACAACATTCTTCAAAATATCTTCTTTTGTGTTCTGTGGCAGAATGAAAGTCATACAGGTTTAAGATGGTGTGTAAATGATGACAGATTTTATTTTGAAGGTGAAATACTCCTTTTTGTTTGTATGTTATTCTGATCACAAACAGTAGCACAGTATGCTGAGATTGATTAAAAATGTGTTATTTGATCTACAATTTAATAATGCTGACGAAAAGCTAAAAATAAAAGTTTTTTCAAATACAGTACTTGCATGGGCAATTTGAATTTATGGATTTTGGTATCTGCTTTTATCCAAAGCGACATTAGTGAAACATTCAGTCCTAACAGCATATTCCTAGGCAGACACAAATAGGCTCACCAAAAATTTAACTGAATAAATTATGTCAACTTTACGTTTTTTCTTGCTAATCACTAGTGACTTTTGCAATCATATAGATATGAATAGGAATTTCATGTCATTAACAATAGTCTGAATGATTTAATAAACCACTAAACCACTGAAAAAACTGTTGTTTAGCTCCTGTTTTATGACTATCTTTTGTGGCCCAAGTTTCATGGCGGATTGTCCCATTTGTTCATCGCTGTACTGCAGTGATATTGACCTACAGTATAATTATACAGTACAATCAACATGAACTAACAATAAGCATGATCATTACACTCTTAATTTTAGGGCAAGGCATTTCAAGTTTATTAATATAGCACATGACATTCACTAAGGTAACTCAAGATGCTTTACATAGAGATGATCCAGCTGTGGACATCAGTCCCTTTTTAAAAAATATTTGATCAAAGATGCATTACAACTTTGTTTTCATGTTGTATAGTATAGTGGTTCTCAAACTGGGGAACTCAAGATGGATCCATGGGGCCACAGATTTTGTGGCATACATGAAATACAAAAATGTATCATAAATGTTATGCTATTAAACATCATAAAAATAAGACAACCAACCAAATGTATTGATGTTCCAGCATTGTCTAACAGCATCTGTTTTTGGTTAAATTCAAATTCTAAGTTTAAAAATATACGGTTTTATTTGGTGGGCTGCAAAATGTTTCACAAGGTGGCATTACAAAGAACAATATAGTTGTATTAAGGTTATAATTTGAAGCTCATATTTTAAAAAATGTAACATCCGACATGCCCACAAAGCTTGATTCAAGGTTCAGAAAAATGACAATAGAATATTACCCCAAGAGAGGATCAACAAATTGTAAAACTGTTTTTTTTTATTTCCTGAGCATTTTGTTTCTCTACCCAGTTTTTTTTGTAGAATAAAATATTTTTTTTCTGATATGCTGTGGTTTGCCTTTTTTGCCAAATAATTTTGTTCAATAAATACCTTAAAACCATTTTGTTCAAATGTTTTAATCTAACCTCGGGGTACTTTGTCCACCATACATAATCGACAAAAATACCAGTAACAATAAGAAATCCTTCAAACGCTATTATTTAAAATAGCCATTAATGATAACCGATGGAGCCTTATTGTAAAGTGTTACAGAACAACATATGTGTTTATTTCACTTTGTAATGGAGGGCACAGTTTTCCCGACTGTAGGCCTATTTGAAGCAGTTACACATTTGCAAAACGCTCTCTTTATTGCACCTTGCAGCTCTTTGTTCCTTAAGCTGTAAATGATGGGATTCAATAAAGGCGTCAGGATGCTGTAAAGCAGAGCAATGATTATACGAACCTCCGGGTCAAATTTTGCCACCCGATAGGAAATATACACGAAAGTGGCTGACACGTACGAAATGCACACAACTATTAGGTGGGACACACACGTGGCTAGAGCTTTAAGCTGATCTGCCGTGCTCATTTTTCGGAGCGCTCTGCCGATACAAATATACGAAGTTAAGATTAGAAGGAACGTACTGATAATCCCAAAGAGAGCGCTTGTTAGAGACACAATGCTGTTTCTAGTGGTGTCAGCACAGGATAGGACTACAACAGATGAGAAATCACAAAACATGTGTTTAACTACATTTGGCCCACAGTAAGGTACCTGAGTAGCCCAGACTGCCGAGGGCAGGACGATAATAACCCCAAAACCCCACGCAGCAAACACCAACAGAATACACACACGCTTGGTCATGATAGTCGTGTACCGCAGGGGGTTGCAAATGGCTATGTAGCGATCAAAAGCCATCATGGTCAGCATAGCACGTCCTGTCATTGCCATAGAAAGAAAAAAGTACATTTGTATAAAGCATTCTGTTTTCGAGATGGTTTTGACTCCAGTCAGCATCACAGACAGCATCTTGGGCATGGTCGACGATGTGTATATCATATCAGAGAAGGACAGATTGTGAAGGAAAAAGTACATGGGGGTGTTGAGCTTGGGGTCGGTCCGAACGAGATAGATGATCATGCTGTTTCCGCTCAGAATAGAAATGTAGAGGGTGAAGACAAAGGGAAGCATGTATCGATCCTTCAGGCCATCCAGGATGAAGAATTCAACGGGCCGGCTGCTGTTCATAGTGGGGATGCTTAAGCAAGCAGATCCTGACCTGGTTGAGAACACAAATGTGAGATATAACAGTAAAATCATGGAATTTATGTCACAGATCAACATCTTTCACAATAGTGTTCCTTAAGTTAAATTCAAAAACATTAGTTAACGTGATCTTACAATACTTCTAAAGCTTTTATGCATCACAGGAGATGTTATTCGGAACATTTATTAATACATTTGAACCCTTTCATGAATAGTGGTCACTATGAAGTTAAAAGTCTGCAAACAAAACATGTGAAAATCTCTTTGGAAAAAAGTGAAAATATAACATAACATCAATAAAAACACTAAGAAATTAGGCTGTTATAAATAAATTTATGAAAGGGTTAAAATCGAATTTTCTGTTACTTAATGAACTAACGTAAACAATAAACAATTACTTTGAATTATCTAACAATACAATGATTAATAAATTGGTGTTCTTTCACTAATGTTACTGAATGAGACCTTATCATAAAATGTTAAATAATGATTACGCTTCCTCTGTATATGCAGAGAAATCCCACTAACATTACAATAAAATGTTGAGTTTAACAGTTTAAATGGTTATTGGTATTACTCATAACACAACAAAGGGTCTCCGGTGAAAGTTTCTATAGCAGGAGAGTCACTAGGTCCCTGTTGTCATGCTGCTGTCGTCCTGTCTGACTAACATAAAACACAGAAGGGCTTTTAAATGCTTTGGATGAAGAAGGATAAGATGGACTTTTTTCATACTAATGATAAACTTTATATTCAATGCCTATGATGTTATGCGTTCGGTACCCTTGAGAGCATCTCTCACGACGCATCATTATATGATGCAATTTGATATGTTAGATAGGATATTAAGGACTGCTGGGTTTATAATTATGTATACAGATTTATAAGTGTATATTCAGTATGTTCAGAACTGTAAATTTAGACTTCATAAGTAGCCTATTAATTCAGATTTTTTATTTAGGGGAGACCAATAGTAAGCTCTTTAACGTTAAGTTCCAATGTGACAACGCACCCTGCTTTTGGTCCGTGTTGGTACAATGAAAAAATCTCTTGTTTTAACCGAATGTTAAAAACTATTTTATGGTTAAGTATGGAAGATTGACTTTCAGAAATGTCAAGCCAAGTTTTGGTTAGATAAGGTCTCGTCATTTATTTATTTATGACCTCTGCCATAGATTTTTTTACACTGATCTTTAAATACAACACCTGCGATCAAGAAAAGCAGTTCTGTTTTCTTTCTTCCACTTGTTAAAATATTTCTGACTGTGGACTGGCAGAGACCTTCAGACATTCTTTCCATACAACATTTTCTTTGTAACCTCAACTTGTACTTTACATAAAACCTCTAAAACCTTGTACTCTACATAAAAACTCTAGAACCTTTAAGAAAACTAAGCTTGACCAACTTGCCCAAGCCTTAACTTGAACAATTAGGTATTTATTTATTAAACGTTGTCTTCTTAGAATGTCTAAAACAGAATCTCTTAAATTCTTATGAAAAAAGCACAGCATGAACATCTATGAAAAACTTTTTTAAGCCACATATACAACCACAGAAAAAATTAAGAGTTTGTGTAATCAGCATTTCTAGATGTATTATGGTCATTCCAGTCCATTGTCTGTTGAATTTCAACTATATCAAACCTCAGGAGTGACGTAAGGTCATCCAACAGCAATGTAAAAGACTGACTGACAGCCTGACGAGACACATAAAAACTGTGATAAAAAGGTTAAAAAAGTAAAAAAAATCGAAACTAAATGTAGAAATATTGTTGTATTGCTTGACAGTGAATATAAACTTGTTTTCTTGCAGCATTTGAGGTCTGTAAAAATACAGAGCATCTTCTCTGAATTTCACCTGTTTCTCTAGTTTTCATTTTCTGCGAATAAATACAAATAGAAACAATATCTTTCTTTGAAATATAGGTGGAATATTCTCAGTAGTTCACAGAAATAATGTTTTTTTTACCTAATCACATATCTATAAATAGTCAATTTAAAAAAAAATTGTGGTTTCAATACTTTGTAATATCAAAGATAATTGCAAGGAAATTAAATTATTGTTTTTATTTATTTTAATGTCAGATGGATATTTTTGGAGGGGCCCGATTTTATATATTTTTTTGCAAGACACAGAATACAAGATATAACTCTAGGCCTCTTATCCCAAACATATTTTTCAGTTGTATGGCAGATGTAAAGGATAATAGCTGATGAAACAGGAAATTTTACTATGACTTGGGCTCCATCTTGTGTTGAAAAACAACCACTGCAGCACTATTTCAAATAATGTATGCAGTTTCAACAAACTGCAGGTAGAAATAAGTTGCTCTGAAGTATTTTATATATGAGTGATATGAAACCATTCTGTGTCGATGGTATTTTAATAAACTAGAGAATAACCTGTACCAGTAAAGGCAAATCATAAACAATAAACCTATAAACTGCTAATTAAATGATAATAATGTTGGGTTCAGGAATCTTCTTTTTGTTTATATTGTATATAAAAAAATCTAATAATGTGGTTCGGCATCACTGATGGGTGAAGTGATTTTTATACCTGACTCCATGTTTTCGCGTTATGAGTGGGATATTCTACCTTCGCGTCAGTTTGGAGAGGAATCCTCTATATGACCTTCTTCCAAACTGCTCTGTCATGACACGCATGAGCACTCTTAATGACTCAGTCAGTAGTAACTGTTGAACTGTAGCCACGGCCAAACTGCTAAGCAAGAGACCAGCTTCCCCTCCCAGCTGTAGTGATGAGGAAACCATCTAATCTGTATGATCTGGAGCCTTCCATTCACATCCCCATTCATTTCAATGGATATATAAACAAATAAAAAGTAAATAATAATTTTGATTTGAGAAAATTTGGTAAATATTTTACAATTACACTTTTTGAAAATATTTTAAGCATTTTGGGCAGGAGATATTTGGAAACTTTCAGGGAAGCTCTGGCATCAAAGGCCGAGCAGACACATTTGATAAGCCCTCTCTGATGAATAATATACAGTAAATTAAGTTTTATAGCTGTATAATCCCAACTGTCATCTCCATTAAAGCCAAGAGCTCATTAACCTTATGATGGCTGTGAAAGCACACAGAGCAAAAGGTTAAATGGTGGGCTGTGAAAAATAATTAATGTATCATGTTGTGGTTTGTTGGTTTATGGTAACATTGGCCTCTTTGTTAAATCTATAATTTCTGACTCTATCATTCACCCCCCTCCCCACTCAGCCTCTTCATTGAAGTGTCTTCAAAGGAGCCAAAGATGAAACAGTAATAACATAAATCATAGGCCATCATGAGCACAATATTTAAAGTAAAAGAGTAGGGTCGGATATCGTAAGACATTTTCTGATTCCGGTTCCATTTAACTTGAATATTTTAATTTTAAATTATTTTACCTTAATTGAATGTAGTGTTGCTGACTGTAACATAAGTAATGTTGACAAATTCTAATCAATCAATCAATCACATCTGCTTTAAATCCGTAACTGATGAGGGCTAAGAAACTTGCTCATTTCCCTAAATTAACGGAATATCAAACAAAATAAATACAATTTAGTTTTTAAATGATAGCTGTCATACACATCCCATGTATGTACGTATTACACAAAGTCAATTTTTTTTTACAAATAATTATGCAGGAGAGGGTGAGATGCAGTGAGTGCATTCCAAATTTTTAACATTTAAAATGCATGAAAATAAGTATTTATCACTTTGTTTACTGCTCTTGAAATGACCTGTACACTAAATATTCTAACCCTCTTATGTACATAACAACAGCAGTCTATATGTTGGTCCATACAGGTTGATCAGTATATAAATGATAATTTCAAGCAAGTATAATGTAATTTGTTGGTGGCAGGAGCACGCTGCCAGTATGTGTACAGTCAAACAAAACAACAAGCACAGTTTTCAAAGATGCGAGTGCGCAGAACCATTTTTGGAACCAAAGCGTATAAATTGCTTAGACCCAGTTCTGGATAAGCCTACTCATCAAGCATTTATTCATATTTAAATAGACATGCTAAAATTTCAAGTTCACACACAATACGTGTTACACATGACAGGATAATATTTAAAGGGGGATAGTGTAATTTTGGATCAGGGTCTGTTATACCTAACTTTCACGTTTCTACCCCTTAAAACATATGCATGGATGCATATATAGCCAGAAATAATTAGTTTGATGAATGCACACAAGAAACACTGTATGTCTCATGAAGCATTTATTCATATTTTTACATAGAAATGCTACAATTTCAAGGCCACACACACAGTACATGTTACACAAGACAGGATAAAAGCCCCAGTGGTGTAGTGGTTAGTGTGTTGGTGTTATGGTGAGCTGGTGTTTGTTTTGAGTACTGCCTGGCTGTCTTTTTATCTCATCGAACACAGGGGAACAAAATCTGACATCAACATTCTTTGCTATCATAATTCATTCGCCCGCTTTGATTGAAAAGCTTAGTAATAAAAACCTACTTCTTGTGGTTTTGAAAGTCAGCAATGTAGATGTGAGACACTTATGAACTTTGTGTCTCAGGGAACACAGGAGAAGCAGTCCCAGAGAGCTAAAATCTCAGTCATCAGATATCGTTTCCCCAACGATAACTGGCAAGATTTTACCTTAATGGACTTCACGTAAAAAAATGGCCACCCATTAGGCCAACTTCTGTAGTGGTAAGCGCTTTGGGTTTGTGATAGGCTGGTCATTGGTTTGAGGCCTGCCTTCACTTCACTTCGCTTTGGGTATGGGATAGGAAAGTCGGTGGTTAAAAGCCTAGTCCCGCTTCTTATATCTCATTTAACACAGTGGAACCCCTATGTGACAGCAGAATTCTCAGCTGTCATATACCGTTCCCCCTGCAATTGCTGGCTAATTTACCCTTGATGGGCTTCACTTTCAAGTGGGCCCATGTTATATTGACTTCTCAGATCTAAACCCATTTAAATGTGGATTAAGATAGAATTAGACTTGACAACTTGACAATTTTACCATTACATATTCATAAAACTAATATGAAACTGAAATTGATCTATTATTCGATATTATTTTAAAAAAAAGCAATATAAAATGGACAAATTTTAACACATTGGAGTATTTAAAAAAACATTAATGTTCATGTTGGCTTTGCTTTGTTGGCTTCAGAGTCTGTTTGTAAATCAAATGTAAACTATATTAAAACACATTAAAACTGTCATTTATGTGCTCAATTTACATGTTTCACTTTCCCACCATTTCTTATCATTTCTTATAATCTTCTACACGACAGAGCGCGCGCATGCGCACAGAAACAGTCACATGCACCCTATGATCCTTCCATCATCCATCTAAAACTTAGGACGTATTTTCATCATTCATTTGTTGTAAACAGTTGCGATATGCATGTCGCGATTTTTACATTTCCGCTATTTTGATTATTTCGATATATTGAGTAGCCCAAGTCTAATGCTATTGTTATGTTTAGGGAAAATATAAAATATATTTTTTTACATTTAAAATCTATTTATGACTTTGAATCCCATCTGATAATGGCAGGGGTCTCTTAAATAAACATTCTGATAAAATGCTAAAAGAACTTCAAAGTGCCTTATTATGCACACATAAAATATAGAGAGAGCCGCAGAAAAAAATAAGAGATCATTTAAAAATGATTTTTATTTTTATTTGTGTTTAGGTAAAATGTAAAAAAATAATTTTGTGAACTACAAACTTTCTCCCTAATTGCTGTTGGATGACTTTATGTCATGAGGTTTGATTTTGTTGAAATTCAATAGACACTGGACTGGAATGACCAAAAAACATATAGAAGTGCTGATTTGAAATTGGAATGGTCTCTTAATTTTTTCCGCGGCTGTATATGTGAGTGTGTTTGGTCCTGTAGTTGTCAGGAACAGGGAGGGAAGAACCCAATTGCAAGCAGCCAGGTAGACAACAAAACATTTATTTAAATAATAAGCCGATGATGGGGAAAACAGGAACTCAAACAAGGGACAACAAAACACTTTCCACGTGAGGCAAAAACAAACTCAACAAACTAAAACACAGGGCATAATCCAAAAGGCAGGGTAACAGCAAACATTAGGAGAACAAAGCAACAAGACAGGAACCATGTCAGAACCAACAATAACATGCCTCTCTCCACACAAAACATGAGGCTCTGTCATGATCCTGCCACTAGATCAAAGAAGACATGACACGATGAGGCAGAATCGTGACAGTTGTGACTTTATTCACCCCGTTGAGAAAAACAGCTTGTAAATAAAACAAAACAATGTTTATTCGAAAACTTAATATACAGAAAGGTTTGAGTGAGGGTTAATCAAAGGGTGAGGGTAATGGGATACAGTTTGTACAGTATCAAAATCATTAAGTCTATAGAAAGGGCACTCAGACCGCTTTTCCTATTATAAGCAAACTCATGAGGAACACCATAATGAAGAAGATCCACATAAAAAAGCGATCCATGACTTTGGCGACTTTGCGCCACTCCCCTGTTCCGTCTCTGTGTGGCCTTCTGATCATAATAATAATTAGCGATGTACTCAACGTTCCTCAGGAGGGTTTGGTGATGGCATTTACACTGACCTTCGAGAACCATCTCCCTCTTGTTTCCATCCATTCCACTTTCTCCTTCTTTACCTCCACAACCCGCAGTAGCTCCTCCCATCTCACCAGGGTCCATGCCCACACAGTTGCTATCTGTCCAGGCACCTGCTGACTCCTTTCCAGTAGACAGAGTAGGACTGACGTCTTCATTCAATTTGTCTTTAGAAATTCCTCGTACCCTCAGAGCCAAGTCCTCACCCCCGGCACGGCCGTTTACAGCGCAACTGGATTCTTTCTGGGCAGATTTGTCTTTGTGAGCGGGAAGGCAGCTCTCGCCCACATCATAAACAAAGCAGATTCGAGCAAGATAGTTCAGAATAAAGCGTCTGGCCCAGGCGGGAACAGGTTGGGCATCAGGTCCGCAGTGGTGGATGTTCATAATAAAGATGGTCATGGCTGTAGAAGCTGTGATCATGGTCATTGTCGGCGATGTAATATTTCCCTGTGAAATCACAGAGATTAATGAACCTCATACAAGAGACTTCATTAGAAAGCACTTCGTATTGAACGGACAGTTATAAACAATCGCAATGTTACTTGACTATTGATTATTCAATCTCAGGAGGAAAGTTTCCTTAATTGATCTCAATGATAAACAGGAACTGGGTAACACCTCCAATACTAAGATACAAAAGTCTTGCTAATGAAAGGGCACATCTAAATGCAGTCCCATTTCATTAGAAAGGCTCATTAAAAATCCTGGGGTTATTGACTCTTAGCGCTCATTGTTTATTTCAACAGCTAATTTACATCTCATTGATTTCATGTCTTGTGGGTGAGGGTGTTTTTCTCTGTGGTAGATCATTTAATTGCACCAATGTACACCATTAAGGGGGTGTTATACTTAATATAGCTGATTTAACATTTATACAACATGAGCCCACTTGCATGGGAAGGAAATAAAAGTGGAAATGATGGTGGACTAATTGTCCGTCATTGGTTGTTATTATAGATCAACTTGGTTATATTGTGTTCAACAGCCAGTCTGCACTTCTTAAGTGAGTGGAAAGTCAAAACACACAAAAATATTAACTTGATTCTCAACAAATAAGTAAAAACTACACATGCTTAATGTTTTTGCTTGTAGCTTAGAACAGAAACATTAAGGATAAAGGACTATAATATGACATAACACACACATAACACACGGCTGGCCTGAAGTTAACTTATATACAATTATTTTATTGTATATTAATTGTATTAAATCATAATAAAATTACTCAACAGTTATGGATTCTTTGTATTACAGTTGAGTCAATCTATAACATAATATAACATATATCATATCATATAAAACTGCTAGGATCAATTAAATAGCATGCACATTATAAAGCTAACAATGCCAAAAAAGATGAGAATGAAAATGCAGTGTGTCTACAGTCCTTTGGAAAAAATACTTTATAACCATTTCATACTATAGATGTTAATTATGTATTATGCCAAAAAGCAATATTCACTCAAAATCTTAAAGGTGCAATAAGCAGTTTTTGAGAAATACTGTAGATCCGGGCTATTCTATTGGCGTCCCGCTGGCCGAACCCAACCCTCGATGTAATTGTTTCCGGTGAATACTGTAGTGTAGTGAAGTATTTTTTCATGTGTGCAAGTATATTACTATATATTACTACTGTGAAGGACAGAAAACACAGAATCCAACATTTTTTTGGATTTTCTTTTAAAATTTCCTGTTGTTGTCTTATCATCCCTCATGTCAAACAAATTCAATAGCCCTGCTGTAGATATTTGAAATAAATACCCCAAAACACACCTTCCCAAACGAAACACATTCTTTCCATCACTGGCTCACCATCAAAATAAGAACACTTGCTTTCTTGTGTAAATGCGTTGTAAAGAGGGGTCTGGATTACTTTGTTTTTACATGTCTAGCACTATATGCATATATTATATTTTAAAAAATTGTATAAGACCAAAAAAACTAACTGTTTGTTTTTTGTTCATATATATCTTCAAGTTATGTCAAATTAAAGTAAACATCTCACCAATAAGCGGCACATGCTCTGAAGGAGGCATGCTCTCAGCGACAAGCAGCTGGAAGACAGTTAGGGCCAGTAACACTGTGACCCCCAGAGATACTTTTTCTCCAGAGTCAGCCGGCAGGTAGAAGCCCAGCGGAGCCAGGAAGGAGATCATCATGCATGGTATGAGCAGATTAAAGATGTAGAAGGAAGCTCTTCTATTCAGGTGAAGTGTGAATGTGATATCAGGATAGGGGTCTGAGCAGCAGCCATAGAGGATGATGTTCTTCTTGGCCGGCATTCCCAGAACCTCCCACTCCACGTTCTCCACAAAGTCAGCCAGGTCAGCACTGTCCAGGGCGTTATGAAGGTCTATCTGGTTACCGTTGTGTGTCCAGGAGCCGAAGGTGAGGCGGCATTGCTGTGCATCAAATGGAAAGAAGGATACATCCACATTGCAAGAGCTCTTGGTTATTTCCGGCTGGTCCCACATGATCTGGCCATCATGACGTATCACCACATTGGTCTCCATAGAGCTGGAGAATTGGTCATCTGCGCTGAGGAGATGACATCACAAACCTTCTGAAATTACTGCATTTCCAAGGATGAGACAAAAAGCTAAAGTCACACTATTCACACTAATAGTCAAAAGGAATATTTAAACAATCCATCCGACATGGATTAACAATAAATCTTTTTACTTTTTACTACAAAAAATGTACTCACCCTCATGAATTTCCAAACTTTCTTTTGCAGAACACAAAGTATTTCCATGAACGCTGGTAAACAAACAACATTAGCCCCTATTGACTTCCGTTGTATGAGCACAAAACCCCTGAGACATTTCTCAAAATATCTTCTTTTCTAATTCACAGACAAACGAGTCATATAGAGGTTTTTAACAACGTGATAGTGAATAAATAAAGACCAAAATTTTTGCCTAAAAACTATGCCTTTCAGAAATATATATATTTTATCAGGTTTACTCTCCATAAAGCATTCTCTTAATTAAGAACATGTCACCAGATTTTTCTTCTTATTAACAGCTAGACTCAACCAAATTTATATAGGTCGCATGATTCGTTTATTTTAGATGGTTGTGACACACAGCACAGCTCAAAATATTAGAGTTGAAATATAAAACTTGTTCTGAAAAGTAATTATGTAAAGTAATTATGTTATGCAATGACAAGCCTTCAGGAGAGTTGAGTGTACAGCTTAAGCCATCAGTGAACATCCCCTAGTCACATAAGTCTTTCAAAGATTAGTTCATCCATAAATAAAAATTCTGTCATTCTTTACTCACTCTCATGTCAGTACAAACCCTTTTGACTGCTCTTGGCAGTCTGTTCAAGCTTCTGCACGATGAAAATGAATCACCAAAATGTGTGGAAAACTGAACGAAGGTCAGGATCTATTGACAGAAATGCAAAATAACATACATAGCTATGTTTTCAGAGACCTTAAATAATGAATTGTTATGTCTTTATTACATTAGAATGAGCGATTTCTATCTATATACAACGCGGGTCCCCTTGAGTGGAATTCACCATGTTGTTTCTACAGTAGCTCTAAAAGGACTAACAGTTCTACAGAGCGCGCCTTCGTAAATGTGTTCGGCAAAGAAGCGAAAACATGATGACATCTTAAGTGAGCCTACTGACTGAACACTCTCATTAACAAACCTTGTATAAGAGTGTTCGGTCTGTGGAACAACAAAGTGACAAACTCAATACCAATCAACCTACTTGTTATATAGGACAATATCAGGTCTCCATACATAACTACTAGGTATACGAATGGTATCAAGCCCATCGTAATCTGTCTTCTTCCAGGTGAGGTAGGTGTCAAACCACACCTGGCGAATCCACAGATATGTTGTCAGGATCTGGTTCCTTTCATCCTGGAGAAGAAAAGAGTACTTCAGAATAATAAATATGCAAAGAAACACCACAATCACAAATCTATGTATTAATGGAGATGATGAGAAAGAAAGTGATTACACAGTCATTACCATATCAATGATCTGTGAGAGAGTGATTTGCAGAGTGACGTTAATGATGTTGTCCGTGTCTTCAACAGGCCTCAATGCACTGGTATAATTCATGAACAAATCATTCAGCAACTTGTGTGCATATCTCCCCTGGGCACACAAAGATACTGCCAGAAAAGGGGAGACACGTGAGAGAGTACTTGGTTTACTTACATCTAAAATGGTAGTTTATTTGTGTTTAAATGAGCACATATTATAAAGTCATTTATTAAATATTTAGAGTAAAATGCCTATCCAGAAGTTCTACATGAGCATGGTGACAGGTGGCAGAATAGACAGATGAGGGCAATTTCATTTTCTAGAGCAATAAACTCATTAGTATATCATCAGTTTACAGAGGCGCATGAAACATTTTCAAAGATCAACTCACAAACTATTAAACCGGTTTAATTATTCTGGTTTTATGGATGAAAATAAAAATATCCCTAAAGTAATTTCCTAAATCCCTTGATTATTGTTCACATTTGTATTTAAAAAGGTTAGTACAAACTAAACAAGGATAACATATATCAGCAAAGTATTAGACGATATTATTAACTACAATCACCTTCTTTCCTTGTCTGGAGGGATGAAAATGAAATTATAATTAAAAGTTTATACATAATGTACAATGCAAAAAGATTTAAATTACAATAACGTGCACACATTACAGTGAGCAAAAAACAGGGATAGCCAACACTTGTTTTTTATTAGTAACCAGCTTGTTCAGGCTATAAACTTTACTTGATTTAGCTACAAATTTCGGAGGGCACCACCTAAAAAGACAAATGACTGAAAAAGACAGCAAATGTATAAGAAAATTGGAAAAATTGCAATTTTACAGGAAAAACTGTTATTTAACGGATAATTTCTGGTGGCCCAGGTGAACTCAATTATTCATTACTGCTCACTGGGGATAAGCGTGGTCAGCGCTTTCCTTGGCACATAAATTCACTCCATGAGCTAAACAAAAGAGGTCTAATTGAAGGGATAGTGATGTAAAAGGATGTGTGAGATCCATCTGGCAGTATCCTTCTCCTGCAGCATCAACACTGGGAACACTTGAGATTCTTAGGATACAGTGTCAAAGAATGCAAATCACTGCAAAGGTGATCATTCAAACAGCCCAAAAATGCTTTTGGGCAATCAATATTTGGTAATAACATCCTTATCTGAAATTAAACTCTTAGGTAATATAAAGTAAATGTAATTTAAGTGCCTCAATTTTTTTAAATAAATTTTGTTTTTGTTTTAACAGTTCTACAAGGATAACACAAACTTCCAATTCCCCCCTAGCTCACACACACACACCAGGGGAGTTAATATATTAATAATTGAAAATAAGCACCTCTTGATAAAATTAAATAGAAATTCCAGGCAATACCGGGACCACGGATCTATGTCAACATGCCCCTGTGGGAGGCACTTATTATTTATCAGTGGGTCTTCAGTAGGTCAGATTTCTCTTAGTGATGTCATAATGTTAGTTTTGTGTGTTATGGGTTTAAAATACAGATGTGCCAGAATACTGTGTGATATGTTAGGCATGAGGCAAAGAATCTTATGAAATGGCATGACATAATAAATAATCATGTACAATTTTATAATTGCAAACTTGCTTGAAGATTACTGGAAAAGTAGGCTACTAGGGTAATAAGAGGCAAATTAATTAATTAATCCATTCATTAATATAATAACATTTTCAATATTAGTGAAACAGTAATAAGCAACATTTCAAAACACAACAGCATATGCATTAAAGAAATGCATAAATTAATGGCTAAAAACAAAATAGGTGAGCTGAAGTACCTGGAATAAAGCCAATGGTGGCGAGCAAATGCACAGTAGCCAAAACACAACGTGGATTCATTTTTTCTCGTGAATGAAGAATAAAAAAAAACTCATGCGGTCATAAGAAGACAGAAGTAGTAATTGTTGGTTATTCCCATCAAGACAGTGCCTTGTTGTCACCACGAGGCAGCGCAACATCCATTCGCGTTGCACGCGGCGAGAGGAGTGTGTCGTGCTGCTGCTTGGGGTGGTGAAGTCTGGAAATCTCTTGGTAGCTGTTCATCATCACTTTTATCACAGACTCGAAGTCCAATTTAAAAAATTTTACAAACAAACAAATGACATAACACACAATAACATAAAAAATTGTACAGCAGCAACCACACAAGAATCAATGTATTACAGTGATACCAATGTCTCCACAGCCTGTAGTGATACCGTGTAGATTTTACACTTATATTAGTTAAGCCCTCAATATTTATGTTTTTTTCTAATTAATTCAACAGATCAATTTGTAAATGAGATTTCGTAAAACATCCTGAAAGTGGCTACTTGTAGTTTATTTAGCCCAGCCTACTTATTTTAGTTTTAAAGGACGGCACGAAGAAGAGACGTATTTATTAGCCTATTTTTCTGAGGATTATTACTAGGCTACTGACCTGGCGACGGGGAATGGTATTGGGAATGTTTATTAATAAAGATAAGAAGATTAATAAAGATTAGAAGATATTTTATAAATTAAAACATTTAGGGATCACGGATATTTTAGGTCGCCGGTTAAATTGACATTACATGTTGACTTTTAATAACACATCTCTACGTTCTAACGGGCAATTCAGACTGAACGTGTTTTTCAAAACAATCCCATCCTTTTTTCTGTGTAAACACGAGTTTGCCGGACGTGCCTCGCGTTTTTTGAAGCCCCACGCACACGAGCGTGGTTAAAAAAATACTTTTACGTGCAGCGCTGCTCATCAACGTCAGTTCCAAAAGCAGTGAACCTATCAGAAGAATTTGGAGGCGGGGCAAGCGTTGAGTGCTTCTGTTCACAGTAGCAAGTTTGCATGACCAGAGCCATTGATAGAGAGCATTCTGCCAACGAAAAATATCAGCATGTCCGAGTTTTCCAAGTTTACATGTATTGCGATTAATTTTTATCTCAACCGACTTTAATCTTCAGATATCATCATCGATTTTCAACCTGGTCACGGTTAATCGTTGTATCCCAGCGGTACATTTAGAAACAGATGGCGTGAAGAGTGATTCACAGAAAGAAATGAAGTTAATTTATAAATTCAATTGACTTTATTTAGTTTATAAAATTAAGCACAGTCATGCACAGCAAAAATCAGTCAGCCACAAGAACACTGTCAAAGAGCAAAGCCCCAAAAATCTGAATGAGCTCCATCATAAACCAGGTTTAATGTTCATAATGTTCTTGAAAAATAAACATTCTAGAAAATAAGCATATTACTGTAGTGGCCAAATGAGCTGTATCATTAAAAACCTGAGAGGACAAAGTGTTCGCTTAATGCTGTAATGTAATTACATACATCAGCTTTACTCTATCCTATTCAGAAGAGGTCTCGCCAGTCACTATGTTAAACACTTTAAAGCCACCAAAATATATTTTTATATTAGGCAAACCATCAACAATAAAGTTTTCCGAATGAACATTTTGAAAAACCTAAAAAAATAGATATGCCTACTTTACGTTTAGACTTAGTTGGTGTCAGGAGATTTTCAATGATACCAAAACTTCTCAAAAAGACTGGTTCCATAGTTGAGGGACTTTTCCATTTACACTTGCAAATTTAGACTAAGGCAGTCCATTGGAACAATAAAATACAAACAGTTTGTACACTGTAATACTAATACTTAAAAATACTACAATTGAAAACAAAAAAAAAGTTCAAACCCACTTTTAAAGTCAGCATGAATTATTATAGGCCCAGAGGACAATGCACACTCCACTAAACACACATTTACACAATGTCACATATGAACAAACCAGATGGTACTCAACAGCAACATAAATGGAAAGTCTCATATGTGGCATTTTCCATCCAAGCGTCTTTGAAAGATATTCATCAACAGGAGTATTCCAAAGATACTTTAATGATCAAATACAAACTCGCACAAATCATATCTATGACTACAAAACAGGATCTGAAAGAAAGCAAAGCTCCTACAGAAAAACAAACGGGAATGCTTTATTTACAAGTACTGTGCCTAAATATGCATCGAAAGTTCAACCATGGCCTGAAACAGCCATTGAACTAGAGTGCTGAAGACCACTCGCAACTCAATATATTTGCAGATCCTATTGGGAAACTCAGTCTTGATATTTAGTGACCGACTACATACTGCTGCAGGTAAGATTGAGTAAGGTTGCGGAGTTCTTCTAAAGCATAGTCCTCCGGCATAGGCAGACGTCCAATGTGCGGTGCCAGCTGACAGAGAGGGATGTGTCGGAGATCTGGGGCGCCCTCACCGCCTTGCTGGAGACTCAAGACCACCCGCAGGATGTTAGCAACACGTTTGGCCATCTCTGTGAAGGAAGGCGAGATCAAGAATTTGTAGAAAATGTTTCACCAACATGACTCAACACACCGAGGTGTGCTTTGGAGGAACAGGGAAGCAACATTTCTATAAAGAATGTGGAAACCAAGTCATAGAATAGGTTTTTCTGACCTGATTGGGCGAGACGGTCTTTAGCCTTGGCGCAAGGGAGGAGCTCTATCCTGCCACATAGAGACGTCACCTCTGTATGTAATCGCTCCAGCTCATATCCTGGGCTTTCGGTCTATGCACACAAAAGGAGAAGACGATCATGTTGCTTGCTTTGACAACTTATAACCTATAGCTGCAGCAGATCCATTAGCATTGACGTACCTGTTGAATGTCATGCAGTGACTGGATGACATGCATGTAATCGAGGTAAACCCGTCCAGATGTGTCCCAGCTCTGAATCTGAACACTGCGGTCTGGTACCGCTAATCCTTCCAGGAAATCCAGAAGGTCCTTATGATTATCATTAATGATGCAATCTGAAAGAGAGACATCTTTGTAAATACGGGCCACTCATAAACCTGGTTTCCATTACAGATTAGAACAAATTGTTCACAATGTGAGCCAAATTTCACAAAATGACAGCATTTCCATTATTCGATGTTAAGAGTCTTAAACCTAATATTTTCCTTCCACAATGTCATAACAAAAATTATGGTGATGGATGTTCGCGTACATCGCAGCCATTGCAACAGGCATTATCTATATAATGGCATGAAAAGTAGGAGCTGCTGTGAATAAGGTGTTTCTGGAAATTAGTTGTATGCGATTTCACATTTATAAATGGTTTCATCAGATGCACGAACTTGGGCCGAAGAAAACATCCAGTCTGTGTTCGGTTATAATATAACAATTTATTTTATTTTTATATCAATAAATATAATTATAAATAGTATTGATTAATATTATTGTATATTAATATTTGATTGTATATCAATTTTATTAAATTGCATTTAAAACTACTCAACTGTCAAGGATTAATTTCCAAAGTTAACCATAAATTAAGTTTTCGCCACATAACCTTTGTCTATAAAGAATGATCATTTGACTTGCGTAGGTCAGATGCCCTATAAAATGCCAATCAGTTGCCAGCCAGCGCCAGAGTTTTTAACATTTTCACAAAATTTTGATGGCTCACAGTACATTTTCTGTAATTAGTTTATGGACAAACAATATATCAAATGAAAGAACATAGTCTCTGCTTTCAAATGAAAGAGACAGTATTCTATCTACATTTTTTATCACCCCTAAGATGTGGATACCTTTCTTAAAAAATGCATCACTTTGATTAAACAGCTGAGATAATAAAAATTTTTGGTCAAAGACTCCACCCAGATTAGACTCTGAACAATTAAAAACAGAAAGATATATACATTCTAGGTTCAGAGCTTCTGTACTTTTTCCAAAGGTGTGTAACAGCGCCACCTGCTGTAAAACCCTACAAACACAGATTGCCGTTGGGCGGGGAACGTTTTTTTTAAATGACAAGATAACTCGTCAATGGCGGTGGAAACAGTTAAAAGCTCTAAATTTGGTCTAAATTTTTCCCAAAAGATGGCAGCAAAAGATTGCTTAATTGCTTTTTGCTTTAAAAAGACTTAACCAACCTGGCGCCAGGTGTTGAATGACCAGCCGATGGCAGTGATTCCAGTGGCCGGCCTTATAGAGATGCAGGGCTTCCCGGTGTTTGTCTCCCTCTCTGCAGGCACGGATGGCCTTGGCCTGATGGATCCACTGTATGGGGATGAGCAACTTTTCGATGAGAAACTGCTCCTTCTTCATCGACTCTTCCGACTCTTCCAGGGGGCAATGAAGGTTCAGCATCTCCCGTACTGCCATTTCTCTACATCTGTGCACACATCAATACAAATCGTCTAATGTTATTACATTCAAACTAATGTTATTAATTCAAACACTCTTCTACAAATAAATACAAAAATGCACCTCAACAATAAACTAAACATATGCTGAGAATGAAACAGACACTAACCCCGAGTCAGGTATGTGCAGCAACACAAACACAGCCTTTTCCCAGAGTCCTGCACTCTCTAGTTGGGCAGCGTAACTGGCGTGCATCAAGCCCTGGCATGAGGTGGACAGATGGTTGTAGTTGAGAGCCTGCAAAACGTTCCACAGGTGCCAGCTCAGCCGATAGTCCAGACGATCAGCAGTTACCGTGCAGGGATCAAGTAGCTGTTGTAGGTTATAGTGCCTGATAAAGGAAAAACGATACAGAACGCAACAGCAAATTTAGCTTTAGCAGAGTTTTGTGCATAGCTGAATGAAATCGACCCATTGACATGATCTTTATTGAAAGAGAAGAAACCAAAGAGGTGGACACGAACCGGTCACTGTAAAGCTTAAGCAGGTGGAAGCAGATGTCATAGAGGGAACTTTTAGGTTCTTTCTCCTCCATCTCTTCATCCAAATCTAGTAACTCCAATTCATCCACATAGGGAGGTAAAGGAAGGCAAGCATACTTCTTCCCTTCCTCTGAACCCTGCAATAAACACATGGGTTAACGGCAGTCTATGAGCTTTATAACATGGGAAGGAAAATCTGGATTTTGTAATAGCATGTAGTACCTGAAAGGCGGATTCGTATTTAGCAAGAGCATCAGCGACAGAAGCGGTGGGAGGCAGCATGTACCAAAGATGAACAGCAACACAGCGCTTCCAGTCGAGCTCAGAGCACACGTTTATACAGAAGTCTGTTGACTGCCACACCTTAACAACAAGGATATGCTTCAGAAAAGTAAATTCCACAAAAACAGCATAGACGTCATAGCATTTCCATTACTCACTGGTTTGCCTGCGAGCAGAGCAAATATTTTCAGCCTCCCCTCATCTATGAAGGAGTCAGTCTGCATTCTGTTCCAGTCACTGAGCTGCAGAGCCAAAAGATCTCTACAATACTGAGAGCCCACAGCCTGAGACAGCATCAGAGAAAGGCGATGGTCCCCTAAAAACACACAAACAACCTTTATCAGAACATTTATAAAGCATATATGCAAACTACAAACAGACAACTTCACAGAAGCAAATCAGCATGATAACGTAAAAATGGAACAAAACAACTAAACCAAAAATAAAAAATGCACCGTTCTTCTGAGCCAGTTTGCAGGCCTTGCCAATGGAGTGGCCAGTAAGGTAACTGAATATGGCCTCAGCGTGGTTGAGTTGGAGAGCTCGACCCACTTCCTCCTCGATACGCTCAGCTGCGCTCTCTGAGAGCCAGTTTGAGAAGCTCCTCCGCCGCTCAAGCTGCTGCTGGTACTCAGAATACTCCTCAGTCTCCATATCCTGATCACCGTGACAACCCCAAAGAGCAGCACACAAAGTCCAAACTTGCCGCCAGTGAGCCAACACAGCTAACAGGAGATTGAAAATAAAACAACAGATTTGTGTTTGTTCAAATTAGGGTTTTCAGATCAATCACAACGGTTCCATTAATGGAGCAATGTGGATTCTTTGCGACATCTAGAGGTGATGTTGTAAACTGTAACCAACGGATTACTCCACCCTCCCCCTTTCTTTTGAAGCACTAAGGTGGCTGACACAGAACTAAGATGTTGTCATGGTTTCGCCTCTTTCCCGAAGGAGATAACGCATTTATGAAACACGTTTTTAGAGCAGTTTGTCTATTTAGAAACAACATCGACATCTCCATTGAAGGGGCCCCACAGTGTTGGCTATGTAGATAGAAATAGCTCATTCTAAGGTAATAAAAACAATACTCTTCATTATGTAAGGTCTTTATACAACTCTGAACGTATATTATATTGCATCTCTGCCAATACATTCTCCAAAAAAATTACACACTGAACACTTCTATTCCAATAAAAGGAGGTATGCTATCAAAACAAAATGCACTTCATACCATCGCCTGCTCCCATGTCTTTGTTGACCAACACAATCCACTCCGCATACTCGTGCAGAGCATCCACTCCGCTCGCGGGTTGGACGAAAGGACAAGGGTCCTCGGTTGTGATAGTGCTGTGCTTCAATCCAATCTCCAACTGCTTGTGGTACAGAGCCAAACTCTCTGCCGACTCCTTGGGCTTAAGACCCACCACCTTCTCCACACGCACTTTAAAAGGACATTCAGTGATCCTGGTTGGAAACAAACACCTTGAGCAATGATTCCACCGCATTGTTTCTTTGCAAATAAAAAAGGAAATAGCTAAACTTACGGTTTGGTTTTGGTTGGTTTGGGCAAGAATCCGAACCCCATGCTTTCTGTTGCCTGTTCCTTCATTGCTTCCGTCACACTAAGTTGATCTCCAGAGTGCACCAGGGTCCAATTGGGTCCCCAGCCCACTCTAAAAGACCGTCCTCTGAACAAAGCAGCATCCATCAGCAGACGTCCTTTTCCAAGTGTTACGGAGCTCTCTAGAGGTACAGGTCCTCCCAATCTGCGGGCTCCCACGGTACGTAGGGTAGGTTCAGGAGGAGGTGCAGGCAAAAGAAAGGAGGGGCCCAATGAAGGCCACGGGGTATCTGAAGCAAACGACTTGCCAAGCTTCTGAGATATTCCACCAAAAGGTGCTTCTGGCAAATGAGAAAAAAGTCCTCCTCCTGAGGTGAACTTGGTTTGTAACAGGCCTCCAACTGTGAGGGTGAAGAAAATAAATATTACACATAAACCTGCACATTTAATAGAACTGTTCTGAAATTGGATTATTAAGAGAGCCGTACTTGATGGTCGACCACCTCGAGAAAGCAAAAGTTTAGCAGAGGCCACGTCTTGTATGAGCTTTGAAGAACCGTGTTCTTGAAACAAATCACACTCGTCATCCTCAGCAAACAGAGAGGCCTTCATAATCTGTGTGGAATACAAATCAACATTTAAAAGACAGAACACACAGAATGTGAGGTTATGAAAGCAACAGAGACGTCCACACGTGCACTACCTGCAAGGTATGAGGGTTGATGCCCATCGCCGACGCCATTTGGCTCGAAGCCGAAACGGGCTCGTGCTCGGCAGGAGTCTCGGCTCTGAGCTTGCTCTCCAGTGAGATTCTCTCTCCATCCTCGTCCCCCAAAACACTGTCTGTGGCAGGTTCTTGGGTTATGTCGGCCATGTCGCTGTCCAACTCCGACACACGGCTTAGGAGCTCAAAAACCGCAGTACTCTACACACAAAGATATCAAGTCAGGTCTTTTCTACTCCGAGTGAGGACTTACAATAATTCTAGTTCTTTTACTATATATAATCACTTTTGTATGCCTGGTTAACAAAAACATGAAGGTGTCTAACTTCACTTTGATAAAGTAAGACCGTAGCAGCAGGTGTATCCATGAATCTGACGGACACAAATATTTTCTCTTAATTTACTTTATTGTTCTTTTATTCGTCATTTAAATGCATGACAAAATAGATGTAAAATCACAGTCATTCATACAATTCGTCACTATTAAACATCCAACTAAGACACTCAGAAGCTTATATTTGTGCACCACTTTGACAGATACACACATCACTGCATTTTTTCTTCAAATGGCATAAAAGTCAAATACATTTTTGTAGAATGTTCCACAAATCTCATAACGCTGTTTATTAAAATAAAAGAATCCAACCAGTAAAAAATTGTATTATGCCTGGCTGCATCTTGTTCCACTCACAACACACCCAAAATATGTCTTATATCATCATAATAATGTTTGATAAGATACACAATCTTTTCATTAAAGACTTTGCATTAACGTCAATACTGCAACAAAATTACAGAAAGATCTCAAGCCCAAGTTGTCAAAATCACCCACCAATTTTTTTTAAACCAAAAATAAGGGGCAAGATCACCATCCAGGACATAAATATCACAGATAAAAGGTTACCAAATACCCAAGATCTTTGTGTTTAAAATGCATTAACTTTCCAATTGAAGTCACATCAGTACCACGTAAACCCCACTGCCAGTTTTAATGGGTACTGTGGGGTCCCGTTAGCTAAAAGTGAACACGGGGGGTCCTCAGAGACCAATTTGTGTAAGACCCGGTGCATTCCTCAGTCTACCTGAGCCTGTGGTGGCACCGGCTGCTGGTTCAGATGAAGCTGCTGGATGCCGGGAGGAATGCCTGTCTTCAGTTTCTTCAGGTCAACCTTGGATGAAGCCACTTCCTCCTCTTCGTCTGAATCCTGTAGGCCATACTTTGAAAAGTGGGCCACCTGTAATCCAATAACACATTAATGTTCCATCCAAACATATCATTTTAGTTTAAAATATTTTTTAAGAACCACAGGGGGTTTCTCTTACCTCAAACACCCACGAGCCAGTTTCAGGACGGTACTCCAGGAAGCGAGCGCCTTGTTTGCGTGAGGCAGCTTCCAGCCGGCCCTCATAGTTTGTTGCAGTGAGTCTCTCTGGGCTCTTGATCTGACAGCACGTGGTCTTGTCATTGGGCCAGACACCATCTAGAGTCACCTCCGCCCGTCTGCATTTCAGATTGAGCAACATACAATAAACCAACAAGGAAAACGCTGTTTAACAGAAGCCGAATGGAGTTTTTGAGTAGCATGTACCTGTTGAGACCCTCTCCAATAGGAGGTTTCTCTTTGTCATCAGGGTACACAATTATCTCCTTGCGCCTGAAGTGCACAATCTCATCCAGGTTCATGTTGGTCAGGTTCACCTCACCGGTGAAGAAAACTGACCCATACCCTTTATAAAATAAATTAATATATGTTGAAACAGATTTGCTCCATCATTGTGCCATTTGAAACACCAGAATCTTCTTGTCGTTTGACAAAAAATATACAGCTAATGGCTTTACCTTTTCTGCCAACAGTTAAGTTCTCCACAATACATTCTCCGTTCTCATTCAACATTTTTCCCAGCTCCTCCATAGATGGGATGGTATAGTAGCCCACACGGCCAAGAACAATACCTGAAAGTCAGAAAAAAGTTCAAATGTGATTTCATGATGTCCTTAAAGCATGATTTGCGATGTGTTGTACACGCACCAGCAGGATGAGGAGGTTTCTGAGCGTCCAGCTCATCATCTCTTTCCTCCTGAATAGAATCCTCTGCCAGGGAGATCTCTTCACTGCTGGCCTCCAGGCCGTTGCGATGACTAGAAGGTCCGCGCATGTTGAATTCAGTGATAGTGTCTTGCAGTAAGGGGCTCAACTGGGCGTGCGGAATGGGTTTGGAGATTGGGTTGGTGTAAAACTTGGAGACCTCCAGATCATCTTCCCCACTTCTCTCCATTGTCGCTTCTCTTGTATCCCTTTCATCCAGGCTCAGACTTGAGAGTGAAAGAAAAGAAACTCAAGGTTGAGTCATTTAAAAAAAACTTAAGTGATAAAGAAAATAAAATCATTACTTAATACAACTGAAATTCATTTAACATCTTATTTGGTTCTTCCATGGATTTGATGGTTGTACCCCACACTATACCTATAAAACATCATTACTCCAAACTAACCTGAGTCCATTCTGTGGGTACTCTGAAGGGGAGGCCAGGTCATCAGCTTCTCTGTTCATTGAGTTGTTATACAGACTGCTGTTATTCAAGTTCTTCAACACAAGCTTCTTTATGCTCTTCCTAAATGACAACATCATATATACACAAACATTAAACCCTTTACATTAAAGTGACAGTACACCCACAAAAAATTATTCTGCCATTTATTCACACTCTTGTCATTAAAAAAACTGTAGGACTTTCTTTCCTCTGCAGAACACAAAATATATTTTGAAGAAAGTTCACTTCTACTGTATGGACACCAAAACAAGGCAAGTGAATGGAAACATCTTCTGTTATGTTCTGCAGATGGAGGAAAGTCCTACCAGTTTCAAATGTTAAGAGGGCAAGTAAATGGTGCTAGAATTTATATTTTTGGGTGAAAAGTCCATAAAACTATCCTTTTTTTATGACAACAAAGCTTGCAGATATATAGGACTTTCAGTTCATACCGAGGCATGAAGGCTCCATTGGTGTGTGAAGGTTCATCATCATCAAGTCCATCAAAAAGCTGTGATTTAGATGAGCCCGAGGAGGACAGAGCTTTAGGACGCACTCGGGTGGCGGGACGAGGGGTCAGTTTGTACTGGGTGGGGGTTGTCAGGGCTTTCTGGGCAGCTGGATTTGTGGGCTTCAGGCGCTAAAGTAGAAAATTATGTATTTTTAAAACTTACTACAATTAAACCATAGTAGTATGAGCTATGCAAGACATAAACCAAACCTCTTCCTTCTTTTTGGGGTCAGACAGCGAGTTTCTGAAGAGGGGCGAGTCTCCAAAAGGTGAGTATGCCAACGCATTGATCTGCTGCTGAAGTACAGCTTGCTGCGCAGCTGTTGCGCCATGATCAGTCAGAGCTGGGAACCAAATCCACATAATAGAAATGACTTATGATATAAAACTACATGTCTGATTCAGAGAATCAAGTATTCGTACTGACCAACAGGTTGTTGGGGTGCACCAAAATTCAGAGTGCTGGCTCCAGTGTTAAAACCAGTCCCGAATGTACCCACTGAGCCCAGGGTTGAGCCTAGCTTGTTCTGGTTGTTTCCAAACAATGACGTCTGCCCGGTTCCTTAAGTTTTAATATGGACAATATTGGTAAGTCAAGTACAAGTCAAGACGCTTCTTTTAATAACATGAAAAAAAGTATATAGAACATATACCTGTTCCAAAGCCAGTTCCCAATCCTGTTCCCAGGGCTGTTGTTGCTGGTTTATTACCAAAAAGACTCCCGCCAGCACCAGTTCCACCAAATCCTTACAAAAACAGCAACAAGAAGAAGTTACACTTCAAAATATGACGTATAACAGAATATATTTGGAAATTCTAGAATCAAACCTAGATCCACACCAGTAAAACCACTGGAAATAAAGACTCACCAAAGGTTGACGAGTTCGCGTTAGTCCCTAGAGGGAGCGTCGGCTTATTTCCAAACAGACCAGTGGCTGTGCCAAAGGAGGGTGCACTGGTGGTGGTGGTACCAAATCCACCTGGCTTATTACCAAAGAGATTCTGTATAACAGTGGACACAGTGGTCAAACCAGAGAAGACTTTTGTAAATATGTTAAAGTGATCAAGAATATAAAAAGGAGAAATTCGTTTTTCGTTCTCCAGATATATCCAGTGTACCCACATTCCCAAATCCAGTGTTAGGTTGACCGAAGAGCCCCGTGCTTTGTCCAAAGCCTGCAGCGGTACTTGTGTTAGTGTTTCCGAAAAGCCCTCCAGCCTGTGAGGCAGCGGTATTGCCAAACAGACCCTGAAAAGATACAAGACATTGGGTTACACACAGAATTGATCTTGACTGTAAACAGCATATTTAAATACAGATTAATGTAGCAAGGTACATCGTACTCACCATGGTGCTGGGCTGACCCATGGTATTGGTGTTGCCAAAGGAGAAACCAGTGTTTTGTGTAGTGGTGGCAGAGCCGAATGGTTTGAAGAGACTGGAAGCTTGCTGCTGCTGCTGTTGTTGTTGTTGTTGTTGCTGCTGCTGCTGCTGTTGTTGTTGTTGTTGTTGTTGTTGCGCTGGCTGCTGGCCAAACAAACCTCCGGCAGTTGTGCCAAATGCCCCTGTACCTGGAGCAACACGCACACCTTAAATAAATATATACCCACAGTTACGAACAACCTTTCGAATGTTACCTCAGTATTTACTTACTGGTGCCAAATGAGGTTTTGTTCTGGCCAAAGCTGAAGCCAGTGTTTGGAGCAGAGGAACCAAAGAGACCAGTACCAGTGCTGGAAGTAGCGGCGGCTGTGGCTCCAAACAGACCAGCTGTGCCAGCTGCCATGGGGTTGGAGGGCCCCTTTCTTCCCGCCTGGTAATCCTCAAACCTCAGTTCCTTTTTGCAAAAAAATATCAACGCTTATGATACAGAAATAACACAAACTTTTGATTTGAATAAATCTCTATCTACTCTATCTAAGGTTTAAGTACTAAAATGAAACCCCTTTCTACCTCCAAGGATTTAGTCTCGTATTCCTTCATGGCGGTGATGCACTGGTGTTTGGTATTGATGCTGGTCGTCACACCACCCTTCACCATTGTGTCACTCCCAGTTGGTGGCTGATACAAGACAATAAAGATTTTGGATAAATAACCTCACATGAAAGAAAGGTAACTCTCAATAAACATCAAGCGAAGCACAACATTCATCAAGAATGTCTAAACCAACATTGAATTTGATTGTGGTGCCAGGTGGGGCAGGGGTGAAATTAGTTGACCCAAACAAGGAGCCTGATGTTCCTCCAAAAGGGTTGGACGTGGTGTTGGTTGTCCCAAATAATCCTCCACTACTGGTACTGGTTCCGAAAGCTGTAAAGCAATTAATATAATTATTTCACTATTACTTTCAGTTGTGTCTAAGCCTGAATAACAAATCGAACATAGAATACTTACTGCCAAATGTGGTTGGTTTGTTGGCACTGAACGCATTATTCTGCTGGGCAAACAAGCCTCCACCTCCGGTGTTGGTGCTTCCAAAAAGGCTGTTTGATGTACCGCTGGGTGCACCGAACCCAAATCCAGCACTGGTGGAAGATGTGACAGGTTGACTAAAAGTGCTTGAGCCAAAGAGACCACCTAGAAACAGACACAAACATTTTAAGACATTTAAATAAAATGATATTACATCAACGTGCATTTTTTTTTTAAGTACTCCAAGTGTGAGAATTTAAAGACAGCGGCTCAATTCTGCCCTAACCCTAACCCTAATCATACCAGGCTTGTTCTGCGTGGTCCCAAAAAGTCCTCCTGTGTTGTTTGTCGTCCCAAACGCTGACGAACCAAAGCCACCTGTTGTTCCAAACCCAGCATCTAATGGAAAAAGCAGCACAAAAATCAAACTTTGTTGCTGGCCGAGTAGCATTAATATTAAGTAAACAAATAACTATTCACACGTTTTACTTACTTTGTTGCCCAAATGTTGATGAAGTCCCAAATCCTCCTGTCCCGCCCCCAAAGGGAGCAGGAGCACCAAAAGATTTGCCAAACATCTTGAACTGCTATAGAGCCTGCATATGTCTGTAAAAGACACAACTGCTGTTAGCTCATTCATTTTTAAAGGAAATTATTTTGATATAATCTAGAATTGATTATGTAATATGTTTAATTTAAATTAAAGGTACTGTTAATTATTTTGTGAATGTATTGACAGAAATGCTTTGTCTTTTATGTTTTTATTAGGGCTGTCCATTGAACACGTTAATTATAATTGGGGGGATTCTTTATCTCCTTAAGCAAAGAAGCAAAAGAGCGGGGGGGGGGGATTTAGTGAGCCATTGGTTGCATTTTGCAACCTCACCACTAGAATAGAATTGAATACACTGGACCTAATAGACATGATGCCGTTTACACAACACTTTTAATTTTTATTTAAGGCCTTATTTTATTTGTCACTTTTATTTACAGAAATGGTCCATGTAGATGTTACAATATATAACTTATATTACAATATATCCAAACGACTACTTGTTTTTAATATTTAGCCTACCTAATCTATACTAAGAACGGTATAGTTTTTTTAAATAGCGCTTTTAATTACAACATTGATCACTCACTTGTCTACACCTGTCCTGGCCGGTGGCATAAACTGCTTAGACTAGGCTTAGAAGTTAGTCATCAATTTGTTTCCTTCAAAGACTGGTCATAACTTTAAATAAGTTACATAAAAAGGTAGATTGGGATAATAGAAATATGAAAAAAAAGAATGATTAGTCCTAACTAATTGTTAGTCAGGAAGACCAACGTTAATTGTTAAGACGCAGTCTTTCCACGGTAATCGTGGAGAGACAGGTCTTTTGTTACATATTATCTTGTATATAATGACATATTTTACAAGACAGACAGAAATGCTGGACGCAAGAAATGTGACTATTGGATGGATTAAGGCCTATGAAATGCGCTATTAGAATTTGCATGGTTTTTTAACTGACAACAGAATGCACAACACCCCGACAACTGATAATAAACAAATATTTTGGAATATGCCGGAACAACCCTGAGAAAACCGGTCTGCGCAAGACTGGGAACTAGGGCTTAATGTAATGTAGCAAATGTAGCTACATGTGCGTAGTTACCGTTTCAAATACGATTGTTCAAAGCTTCAACTTTGCTTCGAAGTGATTTCAAAATCTAATAATTAGAAGAATCTATCCATCAATCATGCATATACATAAATGACACGTGACGCAAACTTTCTACTTTCAAATTCACATGGCTCGGTAAATATGCTAACCTGCTAGCAATAGGGGTTGAAGCGCAATTTAGCCAACAAATTACATACTTAGCCTTACCGTTTATTTTAAGGCGATTGCTTTATCAAACGTCAGATAAACAGATCCTCACTTGAATGGCTCGATGTTTGCGGCAAACTTGCTCTTTGTTGCTGGTTTTGGCTATCAACTTGCCAACTTTTCTTCTCAGCTCAATGTTGATGGAGGGAAAGAACGCGGCTAGCTAACAGATAGCAGTCCCCGTCATGATATTAAGACCTCTGACGTCATCACGTACGCCAAAATCGTTTACTTTGGGTTTCATTTTTATTTTATCTATGTATTTAATTATTTTCTATGAAGTAATTTACTATTATTATTTTATCATTATTATAAACAATATTGTGATATACACCAAAATCCAGTAAAGCCCCTCGTTAACTAAACTTTAAAGTCCCAGTGAAATAAAAAAATCTTATTTTTCCTTAAAAATTGCAGCGTTTATAGTAAATATAGCTTATCAATTTGGGTCGTTTTCTTTTTTAAATTCATGTACCCTCAAAATCATCAGTTAAATCTGAACATGCGCTTTCGCCCTGAAATCCATCTCAAATGACATCAATTAGATGGCTTGACCGATGCATCCGTTAACTCCTCCCCTTCAGTTGTCCGTCTGCTGCCAGTTTCATTTCAAAATCAATGCAACAGCTGTTTATACACATCCAATCAATTCGCAGTAAAAACGCAAGCCACACCCACAACTTTTCTACTTTAAAAATCCTTTTCACTCGGAAATGTGTCAGAATATACGTTAGTAATCGATCGCAACTTTTTAACCGGAAGTTAATAAGAATCTTGATTTAAAAAAAAAAGGTTTTTAATTTCACTGGCCCTGCGTTCCAATCAGCATACTATCCGTTCTATTAGTATTCGAAAGTGGAATTAGTATGTCCCAAATCGTAGTATGTTGAAAATAGTATTCCAAAGATTCCCGGATGGTCTACTACTTCCGGTAGAAATTCGATGTGCAGAATGATGCACACTTTAACGGCTGACATTAACCATAACTCACCACGAGTAGGCGGAGTTTTGTGACACTCCACTGCATTAATAAATTATATAACTAATTCGTCACTAAATTAACAAATGTAAGTATACAGTAAACATAACATATAAAATAATGAATGAATGAATGAATAAATACCTTAATGGAAATAAGAGTTGTCTTGTGACGTGTGTGACAGATATTGGCCACAATGTTATCTAGTCAACAATGGCCACGTCCGCTTCTGTTAATATGACCCAGTGTGTGCAATCTCTTTTGCCATGCACTCAAAAGTACCTACTATTCCGACACAAAAACAGCATTGGAACGAATTGGAACGCAGGGTGGGAATTTAAAGTCCCAGTGAAATAAAAAAAATGTCAACGCCTATTCATTGGATATTGCAGCGTTTATTGTTAATGATTTATTATTGTGATTCATTCTCTCTTTAAAATTTGTGTGCCCTCATAATCTTATGCAACGATACGTGTTTTTATGTGTCTTTGGTGAGTTATAAGTTGCCCATGTATGTATTAGACCCGTAAAATAAAATAAAAAAGTGTCTAAAAAAGATTCATTCTATCTAAAAGGGAATGCTCACCAAGACCTGCCTGAAACGCCTCGTGTAGCCACACCCCTACAAATCTAGGTCAGTTTGTGGTATGATTTGACTAAGACCACCCAAATGTATGCACAAGTTATGTGGCCATACCTGTCAGTACAATTGATTTGGAACCTAGGGCATGTTCAAGCTCAAATCGCTGCACAAGAATTTGCTACGGTTTCCGGGTTGAATGACATGTTTCCTGGAAACGGTTTGCAATGGTGTACAACAGGGTTTAAGATAAGTTTTCTCTTGTGTGGGGTGTGTCAAGAATGTCAGCCCAATCAGCAGCAACATGTATATAACCCACGCAGTATTAAAGAGACAGCTCGCACAATGGGTCCAAGTACAGTCGTTCAAATGTGTCTGCTGCAGCTCGGTATACGCAGCAATTGAAGAGATTTTTTTGCAGTATTCAACACGTATTTATACCAATTTCATCAGGCTCCGAAAAGTCTTCAAAAAGAACACAAAGAATGGCCATCTCAGCTGCCATAGTTCAACTCTTGCATCATCACAAAAGGGAGTTCAATTAAAAAACGTTTTGCAAAATTTTGTCATTTCTGAATAGATTTCCGTCACACGGTTGCAGTTTTCGACCAATCACTACACACTGGTAAACTGGCCAATCATAACACACCTCGCTTTTCAGAGCGATGAGCTTTGTAAAATATCTACGAGTTTCACAGAGGCGGGGCAAAGAGGAGATACAAAAATACACGGTATGTGGAAAATACTGCATGTATACACATTGCATTACATCAAAAACAAACGATAATATTACATTTTGCCGTGATCTCGGAAATTTGGCAATTCCCACTTCTGATGTCATGATTCCGAGCTTGTAGGGTTCAGGTTACTTCTTGTCGAAAAGAATTCAGGACCCCAGATTCATGCTTGCGTGTGTCTTGGGAAAATGTTATATGATAATAGTTTTCAACTGATCAGTTTGCTGACTATTCTGGAATATTTGTGAAATACTGGCGGAGCATCTGTCCTTCCCTTCAACTATCAGTCTGCTTCTAGTTCCATTTCAGGCTGTTTTTATTCATCCAATCAAATAACAGAGCTAAGACGAAAGCCACGCCCACTATTTTTCTCATTATAAATCAACATTGTTTTCAATAGTTAGTTTCTGTATATTATATTGGATTTATTGGCATTATTGAAAAATGCGGAAGAAAAAATGATAGCAACTTCCGGTTCACGGGGACTTTAAATCGACTGTATGACTTCATGTGATTCCAAAGAAGACCTAGACCAGGGGTCGGCAACCCGTGGCTCTCGAGCCGCATGTGGCTCTTATGCCCTCCTACTTTTGCAGTCGTTATAAGGCACTGTTTATGTAATAAGATGCGTTTTGGTCGATCGGATCACAAGTGTATGAAAGAGGCTACACCTGCTTCTGAGTCTATTTTGTCCACTTTTGTCCCGATTTCTTCACGAAAAAGAATACACATTACACCAGGGTGTATGGCTGGCAAAATATATACCTTTTTCGTATATTTCATTAGAACGATAGACGAAATAAGTGCATGCAATGTAACATTACAGACGAGATGACAGAAAAAAACATACAGAGAGCAGCGGTTTTATTTCTGCTTTGACAGATGTGAGACAACGCCGAACACTGCGTTAGAAATGGAATGGTAAGAAAACATTCTGCTTAGTACGCTTTTCTTCTTTAAACCAAACTTTTAGGTCTATAGCCAGCATTGTTTAAATCCCGCCTGGTTAGCGCGCTTCTCATTCTAGGCTTGTTCGACTTGATGAAGCTCCATGAGATCCGACAGGCGTTTGAAATCGTAGTACCGCGAGATCCATTCGAATAACCATAAAAAGTTTGGTTTCGAATCGCTCTCGCGGTACTTTGATGTCATCAGTCTGTCGGGTCTTGCGGCGCCGCATAAAGTCGAACAAGCTAATGATGCCCATACGGGGAGAGTAGGCGGTATATAAAGGGTGTTCATCAAACGCTGCCAAAACAAAAGTTCACAGAGAAAAGCTGAAGTTTAACTTTTAACCTCGACTCTACTCCCACTTCTTGCCAGGGACAAAAAAATATAAATTGCTTATCATCTAAATACAAAAATATCTCACTGTATTGCCACCTATTGGTGCAACTGGGTAACTAGTAACTTACATGCCTAACAAACTGTGTTTATAGTAATTTAAAGGTTACATATATTTTGCGGCTCCAGAAAATTTTGATTGGGTGGGAGAAGGCCCAAAAGGGCTCTTTTTGTCGCAAAGGTTGCCACCCCTGACCAAGACCAACAGTTAATTTATTCGTGTCTAATTTGTTAAAGAGCCTATCGTTGGGTTGCTATGTCCACAAAAGTCCTGTTTAAATCGACTTTTTCAATGATAAACACACGACTTGTACAAGACATTAAATATTAATAAATAACGTGAACTTCTACCTTTCGCCAACAGGAGGCAGAAATGAGCAAATCTCACAGGGTGTCGGAATCAGAAGAAGATGACGACCCACGTCATTGCACGTTGGTTTAAATAGCACAAGGCGGATAGAAAAAGTTCTTTCTGATCTTTGTAGTCGGTGGTGATGCGAGATGTGCGCTACAGAAAGAATCCGGAAAAATAAAATTCGCGAGAACAAGACATGGTGTTACCACCCCAGTGCTACCCACTGTCGGTGTCTAAAATACTGCATGTGTTCTGTAACATAAAAGCAGAGAAATGTAACCACGTGCTCAAATAAACTACAAAATGGTAAGCCACTAGCTACTAATTTCATCTGCGATCTCAATATAGCACATGTGTTTATAGAGAGGATAGGTCTTGCTTGTTGTAACCTTAAAAAATAATTCAACTCTTATTTTTTGTGCGTCACAGATTCCATGTTGCATTGGGTGTCTTACTGGATGGATAGCATGGTGCTATCAGGTAAGACTTGATACCCAATTTTAATTGACTTTTTTGGGGGGGGGGTGTTTACACGGATAGCACAGGTACAACTGTGAGGTCTGCAAAAGATCTGGAGATCTAGTGATGTGCTATGATGAAATCTAAACTGAAATAGCTGGAATTACCGGCAGATTGTTAGGTGGTGATAATCGGTTTTCTGAGCACTTTATAATATCACATATCATTATATACCAATTGTTTATAATCTGTGGTTTAAACATCAGTTTCTCTGTCTCCCAGGTTTCTTATGGAGGGAATCTGAAAATGTTAGGTGGGTAATAAAAATAAGGCTATTTCAAATATTTGTCTAGTTTATCTATGATGAAACCTAAACTGAAATAGCTGGAATTACCGGCAGATTGTTAGGTGGTGATAATCGGTTTTCTGAGCACCTTGTAATATCGTACAACATACCATTTGTTTATTATCTGTGGTTTATAGATCAGTTTGTCTCTTCCTAGGTTTCTTATGGATCGAATCTGACCATGTTAGGTGGGTAATAAAAATAAGGCTATTTCAAATATTAGTCTAGTTTATCTATGATGAAACCTAAACTGAAATAGCTGGAATTACCGGCAGATTGTTCAGTGGTGATCATCGGTTTTCTGAGCACCTTATAATATCGTACAACATACCATTTGTTTATTATCTGTGGTTTATAGATCAGTTTGTCTCCTCCTAGGTTTCTTATGGATGGAATCTGACCATGTTAGGTGGGTAATAAAAATAAGGCTATTTCAAATATTAGTCTAGTTTATCTATGATGAAACCTAAACTGAAATAGCTGGAATTACCGGCAGATTGTTCAGTGGTGATTATCGGTTTTCTGAGCACCTCCTATAGTTTCCTACAGCGTACCCGTTTTGTTATCTGTGGTTAAATCTTCAGTTTGTCTGTCTTCCTAGGTTTCTTATGGATGGAATCTGACCATTTAAGGTGGGTTATAAAAATAACGCTATTTTAAATATTAGTTTAGTTTATCTATGATGAAACCAAAACTGAAATAGCTGGAATTACCGGCAGATTGTTCAGTGGTGATGATCGGTTTTCTGAGAACATTGCTATAGACCGTTTTAATACTGCGGCACCCTTAACACCTACAGATCTGATATTTAACAGTTTCCTTTTTTCCTAGGTCTTTAAGACCATCAGGTTTATGAGGTGAGCATTACAGAAATTATTTTTATATAAATATTTCCCCAGTTCATTATGATGAAACAAAAACTGATTTAAGCTGGAATTACCGGCAGATTGATCAGTGGTGATTTACAGTTTTCTGATTTCTACCAGAACATCTTTAGGATTTTGTTATGTTTACCCTGCAAACAATTTACGCTAATGTTTTCTTTCCCCACTAGATTCCAGATGAGGCGGCGTAGGACGAACCATAAATTCCCGTTGTATGTGAAAACTACTGCCATACATTTGTATTGCGTACATTATTTCCTGGTGGGTCAGTGTCCTGCGGACTTCTAAACCCAATTAAACACACCTGATCCAGTTTATCAAAGTCTTCGAGATTACTAGAAATTTCAAGGCAGGCGCACTGTAGTTGAATGCAGTTTAACTCTGTGGGACCAAGGACCAGGACTGCCATCCCTTCAACTTTGACTCCTCCCCTTTCCCGAAACCAAATAAAAGTAATTAAGTCAACATGTCTGTCTCTTTATTATTACTATGGCACAACTGTATATACATGAAATTTAAGACATACAAAAAAAAAACTCACTTATCCTCAATATTGGTGAATAATTAGTAAATTTATTTGCTTTAACCAAACGTGTATTTTGTATCTGAAAGAAACCCTAACATGCACCATAAACCATCTAGTCTTCCTCCTTTTCAACATGGGGTCTTGCTGCAGAGCGAGAAAGCTGTCGAGCCATATATCTCTCTCTGGCTGACATAACCGTCTGTTCACTGCTGCGTTTGGCAAATTTGCCAACTTCCTTCCGTCCATCACTTTTATCTTCATCTTCTTTGGCCTTTTCTTTCGCCTTATCGCTGTCAGTCTTCCTCTCCATTTTCTCCACATCTGTGTTTTTTTCTTTGCTGTCCAGCTTATGGCTTTCTCCATCCTTGTGTGTCTCTTGCATTTCTTCTCCCTTCTGTTCTCTGTCTTTGGGGCTGTTGTCCCTTCTGTCCCGTTTGGCATCTCTGTCTCTTCGACCATGTCTGTCTTCTATATCTCTGTCCTTTTTACCACGTCTGTCATCTCTATCTCGGCCTCTGTTGTCTTCTCTATCCTGTTCTCTGTCTCTTCTGCGTTCTTTGTCTTCCTTTCGGTAACTGTATCTGTCCTCCCTGTCTCTTTCCCTCACCCTCTCTCTCTCTTTATCCTTACCCTTGTCTCTTTCTTTGTGGCTTCTTTCTCTGGCCTCCTTCCTATCCCTTTCTTGCTCATCCTCACTGTCTGAAGGAGATTTTTGTCTGTAGTGGCGCTTTGAGTGGTTAGTGTTGGTGGTCTTGGTAAATTCTGTTCTGTTTTCCCCCTGATCCTCATCACTGTGGGATTCTGCCCTGCTCTCACTTTGTTTTGGTGGGGGTTCAGTGGTCGATGACTTTTCTGTTGCTGCTGAGCCTGTAGCTTTCTCCTCTCTAAAAAGAAAATTGTAGGTTAGTTTTATCCGAGCCTTAAATCATGCTAGCAAAAAATGTAAGATGTTTAGCATCAACAAACATCAGCGTATGTCCTTACTTTTTTGCACTACGATCAGGCACTGCCTCCTCTCCAACTGTTTGGTTGAGAAGATGTCTATAAAATCCACTGAGATCCTTCTGCTTCTTCACATCCAGAGCAGCTGAAAATAAAAAAACAACTGTCAAGGATGTCCTGTTTAATACTTATAACAACAATGCAAAGAATTTCAAAACCTCACCTTCCAGCTCTGCTTCTCTCTTCTCTTTCTCCAACTCCTCCTGTCTTTCTTTAAGCTTCTGTCGATAAGCTGAGGTTACAAAAGCCTCTTTATCAGCAAACTGCTCGCCCTCCGCTTCTCTCTCTTTTTGGATCTTCCTCTCATCACGTCGCTCTTGTTCCTTTTTTCTCTCCTCCACGGCGACGAGCAGCTGGTTAATATACTTGGGCTGAAGAAATATTGCAAAGGACATTATACCTATACAGATTGATCTGATTCAAAGTTGTATTTCATGGGGAAATAAAGTAATGTTTGAGGTTTACCTTTCTGTCTGTGCCACCCAGCATTTTTTTATTGCTTTCCACTTTCTGTTTCTGAAGATCATCATACACACTGTCATACTCATAAACCGTGCTGTCCTCTTCAAGAGCTTTTTGCATCTCAAGACGTGTCTGACGTGAAAAACAATGTTATAAACTCAAGCCTCACATGAAGTGCATAATTTTAAGTACATTTAATGTATACAATCCTCACCTGTTTCATCATCTTCTTTTTGAGGGCTTCCTTCAGCAAACTCTGCCCAACGGTGGCCTGCAACAAGAACTTCTGTTGTGTTACCATGCTCATGATTTAATTTTAAATAAAGGTGATGTGCAGATTCATAGGGCTTGTCACCTCATCATCTGAATCATCTTCAAACACAGATGGTCGGGGAAGAGGGACAGATTTTGAGGCGTTCTTCCGAGGAAAAACGAGCCCGTATCTAAAATGTACACAAAAACGTAAACGCGGATGAGTATCCTTTAGCGTGTTTTATACCCAGAGATATTCCCTCTATTTTCTAAGCATTGTTTACAAGCAATGCACTCCGAACTTTAAGAAAGTTAATCACCCACAAATGATTTAGCCAAAGTGTTTGTATTCACGTGTTTGGGTTGAAGCATTAGCTCAGCTTAGTGGATCAGACAATTGTACTAGCTTGTTTTAAACTGTAAAACAACATGCAAACATAAACCTCACTTCATACTAACCGTTTAAAACAATAAAAAAATTTTATACCCCATTTCTAGTATAAAGTCTACAAAATTACTATAAATTTGCGATCAATCACTTACTGTTTACCAGAGGTCGCCATCTTGCGCAGAACCACCACTGACTGAAGTCTAGCAGATTCGCTAATTTAACACAAAATCGACAACAAAACGGAGTTGAAAGATAAATCTATATGTTTTTACATAAAAACAATTAAATATATAAATAACATCTATTAGTTATGTAAATCACAATGACGCATATGTTTACAGTATTGTGAATGTGCATAGTGTGAATCGATCGATACATCTGTAATTTTCTGCAGCACACTGGGAAATTGTTTTCACCGTCTACCATCTGCGAATCTTTTTTTTATTTGAAGAAAACAATGTGTATAAACAACACGTTTCTAAGCGTTTATATTCTAATCTTAATTTGGTAAATAGATGTTATTTTTAAACCCCGAAGCATCATGCAATGAAGGCTTAAAGAAAATACTTAGCTACCACTAGATGTCGACAACCCTTATAATATTGCCACAAATCTGTGGTTTAAAAGCTCCACACACTTTACCTTTTAAGGGGTAGTTAATCGGACAGGGTTTAATAAACCTAGTCTCAGATTAATTTAAATGTTAGGGATAATTTGATTGCATTATAAAATATATCACTGCAATGTTTTTCTAAGTTTGTTTTTATAAAACAACTTAATTTTACAAATTTATCTAAGGCCTAGTCCTGGTTTAAACTAATCCTTGTCCAGGAAACCGCCTCATAAAGTCCATAGCTGTGGTGTCTGTTGTAAATCAAATCTAGACATTTAATTCCTTCAGCAGTATTCAAAAATGTTTTAGGTGAGCCAGTTTTTTTGTTTGTTTAAAAACCTGTGCAAATAATGCTGTAATGTGGTTGCACACTGTTTGGTATTTGTATCCTGTTTAAAAATGTTATTCGATAGGTACAGTGGCATTACATCTACCGTAATACCTGTTTTAATCTTAATATCATTTTCTCTCACTGTTTATTCCATAATTCACAGACAAAAACAATGGATCTATGGATGTGGTTGGGTCGACACATGCAAACAAAGTAAAATAAGGCATTAAGTGTGAAATGTTCTGTAGGGTGGTTTCACTCTGAACAATTGATCTTGAAGATAAACGGTATAGTTGCATTAGCATGTGTAAAAGCAGCACTGTGGGAGGTTATGAGCAACAGAAAAGGAAAGTCACAGCTTGTCTGTAAACCCATTTCCTGTCTGAACGTCAACAGAGCCTCAAAACCAGCTTATTGATTATATTTCTAATTATTTATCCTAAAAGCCTTTATCAAACATTGCGTTTTTGAAAACTGTGCTGAAATTTAGTTTGAAAGTAAAGTGGCAGGATTGTTCAGTGCACACAGTTAAACACAGCTTGAGGCCACTGAATCTTGACAGCTGGCGGTGTCGGCGCATGCGCAGATCATTCGCAGAGAGGAAGCGACTGAGCAGTAGCAACGGACGAGCAGAGGCTGATATCCCCTGACACAATTATGTCTGTCTCGCCACCTCCGGTTTCTCTCAGGTATCCGTTTACCGGAGCCTGAATGGCGTTGGTAACTGTGCAGCGGTCGCCTACTCCAAGCGCAACATCCAGCCCTTGCGTTTCGGTAAGTGACTCGCATCTTTTTTTCTCACCTTCCATCGGCTCGGTAGTTTTGGGTTCATTTCCGCTGTTTCCAACAGTCCGTTTGTCCTCAGACGCTGTGGAAACACGCATGCGTGAAATATAAGGTTGTTGTTCACATGGCTCATCAAAGATCTGTCGCCTGTATGACATGTAACTTAACGTTATCGAGAGACACGCCGTTGAAATGTTCAACTAATTATACCGGTTGTCTACGGCGCGTTGCCACAGACGGGAAGTGTTTGCTGATAAATGGGGTCAAGCTTCCTTTTTTCGATGTATCAAATAGTTGAAATTCGTAAGCACGTTTTTCAAAAGGGTGTGATTCGTCTGAAAACGAGAGTCTTGTTGGAAACAGGAAGTAAACACAGGTGTCCCCTTTAAAAATAGCGCAAACCAAATAGTAAATGCTGATTGTCCGATTTAAATCAACACACACAAGACTGGATTCTCACATGGGAGATTATGTTCATATTTATGGGACTATTTTGCTATTGATAAAAAAACAAATATGTGTGTCAGTCATTTATTATGGTTGTGATGATAAAATCTGGGTCAGTATCACATAGCAGGATCTGTTTCAGGTGGAGGTGAGCTGGAAACTAGAATTTACTTTCATGAATGTCTTAACTGACACGGTTACTGTAAGAGACTTTCTAACTTACAACCATTGGATACAAAGTTAGTCTAAATAACCTGTGTACAAGTTATAAGGTCTTGTATCATGTAACGATTTCCGAGGAGCACCTGGTTAATAACATATGAACACAATTCTTGTGTTTATTTTTCCATTGAATAGTCAAATATTTTGGACATGTGCATTGGGGTTGCGTTTACCTGCTGGTGAAAACCAAATGATTCAAACACAGATTTCATGGAGTAATATATTTCCATAATGCAAAATGCTCTGCTGTCATTTGTGTCTACGCAAAATGTACCTATCTTGGGTTATCCCTGTCATGAGATACTTTAACTGAATTGCTTCTGACTCTCAATCTTAAAGCGACAGTTCACCCAAAAATTTAAATTCTGTCATCGTTTATAAATTTCTTTGTTCGGTTAAACACAAAGGAAGATTTTCTTGGAATAATGTCAATAACCAAACAGAACTCAGCCTCCATTGACTCCCATAGTAGTTATTTCCCCTACTATGGCAGTCAATGGGGGATGAGATATGTTTGGTTACTGAAATTATTGCTTTGTGTATAATTGAAATTATAACTGAATTTATCCCTTTGTGTTTAACCGAACAAAGAAATGTATACAGGTTTAGAACAATCTGAGGGTGAGTACACAATTTTCATTTTTGGGTGAGCTGTCCCTTTAAAAGCTTTTTAAAACTAAGCCGTATCTGTTTTGAATTTTTTTTTTTTACCCTGGATAGGAAACCGAATATTCATAATCTCACAATGGGACTGGTGTTAACTTCCCCTTGTTTACAATGTCGGTTCTGTCCTGTGATTATAAAGCAAGTCTTCAGAATATTCTTTATCTAAATCGTTCAATATTGGTGAAGTCTAGTCATGGGCCGAGTACCGGTTTCAAGGATACCGCATTTAGAAAGTCACGGTTTTAAAACCACTAAAGTTTCTGTTATACCGTTCCAATGGTATGAGCTGTTTTGTGCAGGAATCCATTAGGTTCTTTGCAATATTTTGTTTATGCTTCATTAGTTGTTTGCTCATCTGCATTTTATTTATTTATGTGTTTATTTGTATGGATGTATTCATGTAAGTTTAATTACTGGAAATGCATTCGAAAGAAGAATAAAAAGGGGTGCCATGCTTTCAAAATGTTGGGGAAGCACATATTTAAAAACTGTTGTTCATGTTTACTACTGTTCCAAAAAGTTTGTGTAGCTTAAAAATCAAATCTATTGTGTCCAATGTTTTTTACTCAGACATTTAAAATAACACATTTTAAAGCTGCAACCGCAATACTGCCATACCGTGAAACCATGATAGTTTGGCTTAAGGTTACCATACCGTCAAAATCTCATACCGGCCCATGCCTAGTGCAGTCTATTTGTCTGATAAAGAATAAAAAACTCAATTGAATCTCAGCGCCTTGTGGTTAGGCTGAATAAAGAGTAAAATATATCTTAAATGTCTTAAAAGCTGTACAGTATGAATGGATGGATCTTTATGAATTCAGTTGTTGGACAATGGACAAAATAAAAAGCAACCCAAACAAAATGCAAGAACCAGTTAATGTAGACGCTGAGAGATTTTTCATTTTACAACATCCGGTGGGAAAAACGTGACTGGGTTGACGCATGATGCATCTTTCATTTCTTTACATGCAAAAGTATTTGCATGTTTAACCAAGAAAATTCCAGTTGATAACACTGCATGGTGTAGCATTACATTATTAAGAGATCAATGTTTATATTTAAAGATTTTATGCTAATTATTTTATACACATTTATTTAATTCCACAGATCAATAAAATAATCAATCTTTTATGCTTCTTTATTTTTTAAGGAGTCTGGCAGTGGGGAAGATGACCGCAGATCTCAGCCGAGAAGGTAAGACAGTTTCATTCTGAAACCTTTGCTTAAAAACATCAAGGGACCTGTCTTTATGAACCCACGATATCATCAGTCCTTGTGTATTATTTGGCTATGTATATCAAATACATTTAAATAAGCATGGCTTATATTAATGCAGTAATCTTAATAGCAGATCTAATGATCTATGGATGGATAAATGCCAGTGTTGTAAGATGTGGTATCTCAGATTTTTACCACTCGATGCCCTGTAGATGTATAAAATCAGTACATTACTAACATGTGAGAAAATTAGCCTGGTTCATGCTCATGGTCCAGTCTTCCTGTTGCAAATATATTTCCATTATTTGCAATAAACGTGGGAAGTTCTTGTTTGTCAGGGCCATCGAATATGCTATTAAATATCAGATCTCTTGAAAAACAAAGCCTAAGCTGTAGATTGATACGGCATCGAGATACAGCTCTGATTTCTATGGACGCATTTCAATGAAACGAGTGGCATCATAAAAGCGTCGCTCTGAAAGGTAGTGATATATGAAGTAGAGTCGGAGGTCATTTTGTAACAGCACAATTTCGTCCTTTCTGTGTTGGCTTATTGACACACACAGAACAAGCAAGTCCAACCAGTTTCCACCATGCTCAAGTTTCGGTAAACGTTTGTTGAATTTGAAATTCTGTTCCCTTCACAGTATTTCACTTTTTTTAACACTCACCAGAGGTAACTCCGGTTATCTGCATAAATAAATAATGCAGCATCGTCATGTTAAAAGGATATTTCACCCAAAATGTTTAATTCTGTCAAAAATTACTCACTCTCAAATCTGTATAATTGTCTTTGTTTGGTTGAGGGGAACACAGAGAAAGATATTTGAATGAATGCTTGTAACCAAACAGTTATTGGACCCCATATTAGGAAAAATGACAATGGTAGTCAAAAGAGCCCCAGAAGTGTTTGCTGTCCCACATTCTTCAAATTATGTTCAACCGAACTAAAAAATGTTGAAAGTATTTTTTTTTAATATGATAGTCAATTGCATCCAAGAACTGTTTGGTTACAAGCATTCTTTCTAATATTTTTTTCTGTGTTCATCAGAACAAAGAAATGTATACAGATTTGGAACAACTCGAAGGTAAATAAATGATGACCGAAATTTTATATTTTGGTGAACTATATCTTTAAAGGGATATTTCAGCCAAGACACATAAATTCCACAGGATTTACTCATCCTCAAGCCATCTTAACTGAATATGACTTTCTTCTTGAAGAATAGTGCAGTCTGAGTTATAATACCACGTATCCTTTAACTTCCAAACGGTAGAATGGTAGTACTTTTTGAAGCTCCAAAAAGTGCACCCATCGATCAAAGAACTGCTCGACACGCAGGTCCGTTTTCTTAACAAAGGTCTTCTGAAGTGAATTTCATGCGTTTGTTCCGAAGTGAATCGATGCGTTTGATTAGAGAAATATCCATATTGACAGTTCTATTAACGATAATGTCTAGCTTCCGTTATCCGCCTGCTGGGCGTGATCCAGAGGCTTGTTTTTTCGGCAAATGACGCAGGCGTCTAGTAAGTTCCGGTTAGGAATGCGGCAGTTTTGTTCCAATAAGATACCGTATCCTCTGTGCGGGACCATACGCCACCCTTATTTGCCTGAAAAACGCGCGGCTTCTGAAATGTTTTTGATTTTTTTTTAATAATCACTGCGTATTACACTGTGTAAAATGATTTTCCTGTTTGAGTTCATGTTGACTTTAAAAACGCATTGATTGCGCTTAGAAGACCTTTGTTAAGAACAAGGAGCTGTGTCAATCAGTTCTTTGATCCATGGATGAACTTTTTGGAGCTTCAAAAAACGCCCCCCCCTTTCAATCCCATTCTACCGCTTGGAAGTAAAAGGATACGTGGTATTATAACTCAGACTGCATTATTCTTCGTGAAGAAAGTCATATTCAGTTAGGATGCCTTGAGGGTGAGTAAAACATGGGGAAATTTTGTTTCTTGGCTGAAATATCCCTTTAACATACAGTGTTTCCCACAGGATTTTGAGAGACTGTGGCGCTGAGGATGTCACACACTAATTAGCATATTTGTGACATCACGTGTTTGCGTTTGGTCTAGTGTTGGCACTTGAAATCTGTTTCGCTTCTACTCTCTGTCTACATTAAATTGTATTTTAATACAACTGAATGCTCTTCTTACATATTATCTATTGTCAGACAAAACAAGTATAAAGTAGTGACTAAACACGACCCGATAACACCTTGTGTTCAATACAACCAGATGTTACTTTAACTGCTGCTAAAAACCTGATTTATAAACATGACAAAATCACCATACATACATTTTAAAGAGTTATGCACTTCTATGATTTAAAAAGAGAGTGAAAGTTTTATTGTAGATCGCATAACATTAAAGCGCAGGCAATTCAGAACGCATATAAAAAAAAAAAACACCACCTTTTAATTTGTTCACAGTCATGAGAGAGAGAGGCACTGTCGAGGCGCTGCACGCAACATGATAGAGAGAGGAGAGAGTTTGCAACTCTACAATGCATTAAGCTTTTTTAAATAGTCAAATAAAAATGTAAAAGGCAATCATGAAAAATCTATTTGTGACGGCCGGTGTTAATAGCTTAACAAGCCTCAACGGATAAATCAATGTATGGGAAACAGACAACACACTGATATGTTGTTATGAGAAGTTCAAAAAAATATTTGTTTTGAAACTATGGCAGCCCACCATAGTGTCATTAATGAATGGGAAACACTGACATAAGTATCAAACTAATACTATAATACAGTTTTGTTTTTATAGCAGCAGAATAAAATCTGGTAATTGGCTCAAACTGGGGTTTCAAAAAAACTCGAGCTACTGGGTTAAAATGAGTTTACTAAATGCCGAATTGTTGCCAGTTTTGTTGGTTCACTGACATCATAATTTCCATCAATCCATCTATGACGTTATTTAAACATTATGTTCAGATATATAAAGAAAAGAGCCACAAGCACTGCATGTGTTTCCACAGGAGTGGTTTTGTTAGTCATTGCCGTAAGGCACAAAAGGTTGAGCAGAGCTGCATTTAGAGAAAGTCAAAACAGGGATTGGGACGGCTCTTAGTGAGAGCATTGAATGGGAGGAGGGATGAGAACGCAGTAGATTAAACATTGCAGAGATTATAAAACAAGTACATTCATGACTGATTTGCCGACGTGTACGTCAGCATATACTGATTGTGTTTTGAGACTATTGAATTTTTTGTTGTAGATTTGCTTTATTTAATACATACTTGTGTCAAAGAGGCAAACATTTGATTGATGTGGAGTAAAATAATGCTTGTTTGGCGGTGACATCTCAAGTGTTATCCAAAAGAGGATTTTCCTACGGATTTACTAAATTAATGAATCTGACATCGAAGGATTGAGTATTTGACTGTAATTTCACTCCACTTGTAGTCCTGAGTAGACCAAGGCTTTATTTTGGTTAAAATAGATCCTTTTGTAGGGAATCCATGCCTGTGAGCAGCAGCATGTGGCTGCGGTCACATGACAATATTTGCAGACGGTACAATAAACAATGTTTCTCCTGTCTAATTCATTTAAAAATCTGTAACTGTAACACTTACATACTTTTTTACACACACATATATATATTTATATTTCAGTTTGCATTACTGCATAGTTATGACCACATTGATTGTTTAAATCAGATATTTTGGGGTTTAAATTATAGATCTAATAATTGTACTACAATGCCGTAAAAATTCTCCATTTATTATAAGAACAATTAAAATGTATGTGACTTCCGGCTCTTGATGGTCTGCAGGTGCTATGGTCATTTTTTTTTCACATTCATAAAGAATTCCATTTACACAACTATGAATGTGATGGAAGATCATATTTTGGAGGTTCTTTGGAGAATGTCACAATATGAATACGGATGTTGGACTATGAGATCATATGGTAACTGTCTCTGTTTTCTGTTTGCCCAAGCCATTTTGAACCATTGAACCATTTCTCTACTTTAATCTATAGCCAGTATGATGTAATGAAAGCAGCTCATAGAGCCCTTGTAAATTGTCAGAAAGGACCTTGACTGACTTAGTCCTATTGATTACACTGTACAGATGTTAAGAGACGAATCCTGCCAGATGATATCTGTTTACTCTTTGCTTTGTGTCCGCATGTGTACAGAAAAGAAGCCATCCATTTAAAAACTGGAAAAAAAATATGATTAACCCAGAATGTACTGTAAATACACATTAGTGTATTGAATGGCCTATGAACAGAACAAAGCCGTATGTTAATGTTCTTGCACTTGACTGCATCGACCAGACAGTGCTGTTTTAGTAATCAAAGTTATCACCATCGGTTGGTTTCAGTGATAAGAGCACTATTTGTGTTTTGATGGATTTGCAATGTCACCTCAGCAACCTGATTTAAATACACTGCTATTGCCATAGCATGTTGTCATGTGACAGGCAACCTTAATGTTTACAAGGGGCTTGTGTTTCACCTCTGGTTTAGGATTTCGGTAGCTCAATCACAACAGAAGAAGCCGGATAGGATAAAGGGCAAGTGTGCCCCATGGGAAAAGCCCTATCCTGTCCACTATAAGGGCTGTCCTGATAAGGTCTGAGATTTGCAAACTAAAGGAAATGTTGTAATCCTGTCTCCTTCGTCTCTTACCTGAAGATAGGAAGGTCTTGATTGAACACTGCTGTTGAACGCTTGGAGACGCCTAATGTTTTGTTGTTTACTTGTTTACAAGCATTTATTGCAATTTCCTCTCTTTGTAAGCATTTTTTGTGGCTTCCTCCCATTGTACGGCTGTGTTTTAGTGGATGGCTTTTGGAGTGAGAGGCTATTATCAGTCAATGTTTTGATCACACACAGATCAAACATTCTTTGATACAAGGGGGGATTACATTGAAGGGCATCATTACATTATAGGCCTTTATACAATATTTTTTTAATTTGAAAGTGTATTATTTAGCTTCATTTAATAATTTAGGTTGTGTAGACACTTGACTACAAATCAGTTCTGATTTCATAAGCACTCTCATTATTCTCTGATTATCAAAGGGACATAGGCACTAATAAATTCACAATTCCCTACAATTCAGGGCTCGACATAAAGGACTGCCCGATGGCCAGCATAGGAGATCCTCGGGCCAGTTGAGGGAACGGTCACTTGGCTGATCAGGCCTGTGCTGTATCGTCATGGGAAATTATAAAGTGTATGTTTTTAGACTTGGCCTATTTAAATATTTCCAAGAAGATGCAAAAGAGGACTGGATTCGGTTCTCAAATGCTATTTGAGATGCAGGCGCTGCCGGAATGCTGCATCAGAAAACGTTAAAAATACTAAATTGATACCCTTATTTATTAAGATAGCATAGGTAAAAAACAACAAACAAATAATAAATAAAATTGCAATCACCTGCCCTTGGCTAGTAGAAAAAATCCTTAGCGTTGAGCCATGTAGTTGTCAACCTTCTGAAGAAAAAAATCTGTTTTTTAACCATACTGATTGGTCAGATGTAGTTGGTGGTTTAATACCCATGTGATGTCTCAAAGTTTAAAAAAAATGTGTGTGTTTTTAAAGCCCACTTTTCCATTGTCAAGCTAGTGAATTATTAAATCCACAACGGTCCATATTCCTCCTACATGGGCACATGAAAATAAAAGAACTGTTTTATGTTCTCCATTTGTTGGGTATTATCACTTATGTTTGGGTATTATCACTTATGTTTGGGTATTATCACTTATGTTTGGGTATTATCACTTATGGTTGGGTATTATCACTTGTGTTGTGTATTATCACTTATGGTTGTGTATTGTCATTTGTGTTGTGTATTATCACTTATGGTTGTGTATTATCACTTATGGTTGGTAGATTTTCATCCACAGAAACCCCACAAAGTATGTTATCTCTCAAAAACATGCGTCCTTTTTTGTCACATCCATAGCACACACATTTTTCCCTCATATACAGATAAACAACCTGTTCAAAGTCTGATACATTTCTTATCAGGAGGTTTAGTAAAATATATATATATATATATTGGTGATAAATACATTCTCTGAGTATTTATATTTCAAGGTTCGTCCTAAAACGTCACCTCCATAACGTTGGAATGGCCCATTTGTAAGTACTTTTTAAGTCCCAATATTCTACATCCCTTTCACGCACCATATATAACCAATTTAAAAGTCATTCTGCAAATAATTTTGTAATATGCTACTAAAACATGTTAGAACACATACATTATATTAGACAACTTTGCGCTGTATCTTTAAATCAGATCGTTGACTGTTTGTTTACACACTCTGTTGATAAGGAGACTCCTGTCCGCGAGAGCACGTGTGACCTGACTCCGCCCACCGCCTCAGTCTCTGCCTCTCTATTTACTTGTGAAACAGATGCAGATATCGTATTTCTGAAGTATCACGGCGAAAGGTTCATATTAAACATCGTCTCTATATTCAGTTATTTTTTAACAATGACCTTCTTAGTTTGCTTTGAAGTTAAAGGCACGTTGGTCTAAGAAACACGCGTCACCTCATGCGTTTGCTTACACTCAGTTTAAATCGTTTCTTCAGTCGGATGATAAAACGAGCTTTATAACATCACAGTCCGGCGTCAAGATGACTTTGGGTGGCGTGGCGATCGCTGGCAGCCCCTCCGCGGGCAGACTGTGTGCACATGACGGGATACAGACATTACTGGAGAACAGCATCATCTCTCACGACAGCATCAACCGGTTGTAAGTTTTTAAAAGATGGACTCACTTGTTGTTTGATGTTTTACGCTCGTTGTGTATTTCATTAACGCATGCGCGCGGAATCCACGTAGACGTGCACCCACGACGTCACACTTAAAAATTTGCGTTTACGCGTTTGTAATGCGCTTTGTTTAGAGCGATTCACAGTGCGTTCATTCGGTCTTTACGTATTGCATCATCGTGTGTTCCTTGGGGATCGAACCCATGACGTGTGCGTTGCTTACGCAATGCTCTACCAAATGAGTAATGGAATCATATTTATCTAATAAAGATGTGATGCTGGAGATGCTGAGAAAAGTGTGACGTCATTTAATATTTTACCAAATAGTGATTGTGATCTTTCTTTCTAAGCTCCAAAGTTCAATGATGTTTTGAATGCTTTCTCTTACCATGGTGACTGTATATTGTTCCTTTTGGTTAAGAAGTAAGTTATTGAGGAAGTATACAGTATTTATTCAAATGTGGTGAAACCCAAAAGGCTGTGTGAATGTGTCACGTGGAGGCTGTTGGGAGTCAAAACAAAATGGAGTGTAGTTTCACACCTTACATCAATCTTATCATATTCCTGTACTTAGTAAACAGGATGTCATTGCCACACGTTTTTGTCATTATGCAAAAACTAACCCCCATGGAACAGTACAATGCATTTTGCATGCATGAGAATTTATTAAAACATCACACAGAGTGTGTTTCCCTTTAGACTATTGCAGGTGAATCAAAGAAACAAGAAAGTTCATTTATAGTTAGTTAGTTTATGTAAACGCATCAGAGTTGATTCTGAAATGTGCAATAGAGAAACAGCCATGGTGCTGATTTCTATAATGACTTAAATGTGATGCTGTCAGTGGTCACATTGATGAAATGTTTGGTTCGGCATTACACATCTGTCATATCATATTTCTTTCTCCTCCCTTTTCCTGCTCTAACACACAAACCCACATGCTTAAATGAAAACATCTGTGTTTGTATTGTATTGTACAGTGCAGAAGACAGAGATACTAGTAGACTTAAGTGCGGTTGGACAGTTCTTGACCCACGATTAAGCGTTCACCATTGGTTTATTAGTGGGGTGCGCTGAACATCTTGTGCCGCAGCTTAAGATTTTGTTTCTGCGGTGGGCATTCTGGGAATAGTTTATACCATATAAAAATTGTTTTCCCAGAACAACAAGGCTTGAAGGAATTTAATGGAATATACAGATGCATTGCAGAGTACCATGCAGAGGGGTCAGGGTTTTTTGGAGAGCACCCAAATTGTACGAGACTTCTCGGATGTGAACTGAAAGCGAAAATGTCTAGCTTTTTAACATGTCACAGATATTTTGAAAGTAACACTAGCACATAAGCATATGGTGATGTCTGGCTTGTACAGTGTGGTGGAGCACAGGAAAACCACACATTTACAAGCTGCAGACCTTACATTGTATGTTTATGTTAGTTGAAAATCAGACGGCACTACCATCTTGCATAAAAGTGCAGAAATAATGATGCATGTGTTTTTGAGCATAAAAACAGAAGCACAACATATACTAAAGGTGGATGTCTTAGCTGGTAGGACATAAATTAAAGTGTTGCGCCAAGAATCAATGCTTTATTATAGAGAAGAGGTTCAAGGTTTACAACGGATCTTCAAAGAAATCAGTCTGTCATGTGCACACACTCCCACAGTGCTTCATTCTGACGCTTTCAAATCGCAGGACAATAACACCACCATAAAAACACATATGGTTACGCACATGACTCGGAACACCAGGCGTGCACACATGCACACAATAAATGCATGCGTGCCCACTTTTTTTACATAGTTTCAATGTCATTGATTTGAGGGAAATGTGTTGCATGGGATTACTGAAAGACCACAGATTCCCCAGCTGTCGCAGAGATGGGGAACAGAGTGTTCTTGTTTGCGTTCTGCACAGAGACTTTGTGTGTGAGCTAATGCCCTCAAAAAGGAGTCCTTCCATATTCCCCGGCTGAGTACAGTGCGTCATGTTCCGCTTGGGGTGCAGGACACATCTGAATGGGATATAAAGAAATGGCACAGCCTTTCCGTATACATATATTGTAGTTAGAGGGATAGTTCAGCCAGAAACTCTAATTTACTGTTATTTACTCACCCTCAGGCCATCCGAGATGTAGGTGACATCTTTTTCTAGAGTAGAACCATAAAGAAGATTGTTTGGTGAATCCGCAGCCCTCTCTGCTTCATATAATGTACGTCATCTACATCTCAAATTGGAGTAAAATTTGAGTATTTGGGTGAACTATCCCTTTAAGGAACATCTGTTTTCTCCGTGCAAATTTCACCCATGTGATTATAGGGTTAGTTCGACAAAAAAAACGAAAATCTATTGTTATTTACTTGTCCTTGTGTTGGTCCAAACCGGTTTCTTACATTAAATATGAGGTTAAATTTGGAAGAATGTTGATGCTGTCCTTTTCCGATATAATGAAAGTGAATGGGGACTGAGAAATACATCATATTTACGTAAACCTCTGTATCTCTTTTGTGCACCTCAGCATCAGCGAGAGCTTTCTGACGGTAAAAGGTGCGGCTCTTTTCCTTCCGCGTGGAAATGGCTCCTTCTCTTCCTGCTCCCCCAGGATCTCAGCACAGCGCAGCAAACATGCAGGTATGGGCATCTGTAATACACCTCACGCAGACTAGACAAAGGATATGAACGTGTGTGTGATTTATTTGTGATTTCTGATTGAATTGCACAGGGGACATTCAACAGCACCTGCAGACCATGTTTACTTTACTGCAGCCGGAGGATAACATCCGCCTGGTGAGAACCAACATACACGCATGTCGTTTAACTGCTGCAAAATCTAATGAGATGCCCATAAAGGAAACATATTTGGGCATTATAGGCAGGCTTTTACAAAAAGTGTGGACAGCAAAATGCACCTAAAGATACCTAGGTTGGGAATAAAGTTTAGTACATTGCATGATTCTTTTGGGAATAAAACTATCCCGTAATTCATTACAATTATGTTGGAACACACTTACATACTGTAGATTCAATGTTTTGTTTCAATTGTATGCTAAATATAATATTTTTTACATATTCATATATAACTCTGTACCCCTCTACAGGCTGTACGGCTGGAGAGCGTTTTGCCCCAGTATACCCGCTACATGGTGGTGGTCTCCACCAACGGTAGACAGGACACAGAAGAGAGCGTGGTGCTGGGCATGGACTTCAGTTCTTCTGACAGGTGTGTGTTGAGAAGTTCTCCCAAAATTGAAAATTCTGTCATCATTTACTCACCCTAGTCAGAAGTGCCCCAGAAATGTTTTCTTTGCTACATTCTTCAACATATCTTCTTTTGTGCACAAAGAAATTTATAAAGCAGTTTTTCCTACTATGGGAAACACTGATGGCCAAGAACTGTTCGCTTACAAGCATTTGTCCAAATATCATTCTCTGTGTTCATCAGAACAAAGAAATTTGCACAGATTTGGAACAACTTGAGGTAGAGTAAATGATGACAGAATTTAAATGTTTTGGTTATTTTCTAGTCTCGCAACAGACTCAAGTGCTGTTTGAATGGCATGCTTATGGACGCTTATAAGAATATTCGAATGCAGTTCTTGTTCAAAAAGCCTTTATTGTGTATTCAAAAGTTTGGTATTGTAAAAAATACTTAAGCTCTTAGCAAATAAGCAGAAAAAAGCATGACATTTGTGTGTTGCAGCTCCTGTTCCATAGGAATGGTGCTTCCACTTTGGAGTGACACACGGATCCATCTGGATGGAGATGGGTAAGTGTGGTAAATCTGTGGTGCTTATTTTTCTTTGATGTGATCTGATGTATGTCAGAAATTTAAAGAATTTATCCTTGTGTGATATGACAGATCCTTATAAAAACCTTATAAATGCACTGATTTTCATGGATCTGATTCTTCTTTAGTTCAAAAATGCTGTTTCTTGCGTTCACTCATCTCTTCTTCACAGGGGTTTCAGCGTGACCACAGATAACAAGATACACGTATTCAAGCCAGTCTCTGTACAAGCCATGTGGTAAGTGGTTTTCCAAATCCAAATATTCAGATGACAGCATTAAAATATGTTAATTAAAGCTGCAATCTGTCATTTTAACACCGTCTGTGTTTGACGCAAAAAGTTGCAGGTTGCTTTAGGTACTTTCCTTCAGTCAAATGAAGTGAAATTAAATTAAATTACCCGTGAAGTCTTAAACTTAACGTTGCTGCGTATTGTAGAGACACTGAACCCTGGGTATACTTGGTGAATAGCAGAATTTTGTTATTTTTTAACCAAAAAATGTATCCATCCCTGGTCATGAAATGATGAAAGGTTTCAAGAGCCCCTCTTTCGTTTCCCAGGTCTGCCCTTCAGTCTCTTCATAAGGCCTGTGAAGTGGCCCGCGGTCAGAACTACTTTCCAGGCAGTCTCTTCATGACGTGGGTGAGCTATTACCAGAGCCGCGTGTCCTCTGATCAAGTCTGCATCAATGAGTGGAACGCCATGCAGGACGTGCAGTCCCATCGCGCAGACTCCCCCGTTCTCTTCTCTGATGTGTGAGTATCTGCTGATGCTTCTTCAAACATTTTGGTGCATTGTGACACCTTCCTAAAAGGGACCCACAAACAGTTAGCATTTTTACACATTTGAACAGTATAGTAATAGATTCTTCAGACTGATTCATTATTTTCCAGTGACTTGTAAAGAGAATCAACTCATAATCAGAGTCATTCATTCATGAACGTGTTTCCCAGTACGCATAATTTTTTACTGCACCACATTGGGCACAGAATAAAATCTCTTTCAGATATTTTTTCAGAATAAAAACACTTTTTTTTTTTAAACCAAAATACCAATGATTTCTGATATGTCCACAGGCCAACCGAGCGGGAGAGAACAGAGAGACTCATCAAGACTCGCTTGAGAGTGATCATGATGCAGAAGGATCTGGAGAACGTCACGTCAAAAGAGGTGCGAAGAAAAACTCATGTCCTGCACATCACTTCCTGATTGATTCAGTACAAAACACTTACAGCTCCTCTTCTTTTTAGATCCGCACAGAGCTGGAAATGCTGATGGCGTGTAACCTGCGGGAGTTTAAAGAGTACATTGATAATGAGATGATTGTCATTTTGGGTCAGATGGACAAGCCTACAGAAATATTTGAGCATGTTTACCTGGTAAGACATTTCTTTTGTTATTAGTGCTGTTTGCAAAGGCTTCACTTTTGTTATTGCTCCAGCTTAGGGTTTCATTTTTACCTGACGGATAATAAAAGTGATGAATAAGTCATGTAGTATGTGCTAACAACCACTTTAGCTAAGCAGCCATACAACACCGTTCAGACAACCAACACCCACAATACTTAAGTGCCGCCGGCACCAATTACATCTCTTGTTGTCACATTTTCACATTGCCTGAGTAAGACCGTGTTTGAGTAAAACTGTGCTGTCTGTAATTGTTGTGCCGTCTCTTTAAATACAGGGTTCTGAATGGAATGCATCTAATCTGGAAGAACTGCAGAGCAGCGGGTGAGTTCTTTGAAAACTATGAAAGCACACATTCCTGGAATGCTTACCGGACTGTTTAAGCCAGAAGACCGTGTTATCATTCATCTTTGTGATTACTGGTTCGAAACAGTGTCTTTATCCTTGTGCCATCAGGGTACAATACATCCTTAATGTGACGCGAGAGATCGATAACTTCTTTCCCGGCCTGTTCGAGTACCACAATATCCGCGTCTACGATGAAGAAGCCACAGATCTGCTGGCTTACTGGAACGACACTTACAAGTTTATTTCTAGAGCCAAGTGAGTAGTTTAATAGATTTCATGTCAGTATTTTTGAAGAAAAGTCTCTTGTGTTGGTTCTCCGGCAAACATATTGACAATACTTGTAGTGCCATTCATCTTTTACCTCACAACCTATCTGATACCAACAGGAAAGCAGGAGCTAAGTGTCTGGTGCACTGTAAGATGGGCGTCAGCCGCTCAGCCTCCACCGTGATCGCTTACGCCATGAAGGAGTATGGCTGGGATCTTGAGCAGGCCTTTGAGTATGTTAAAGAACGCCGGGCCGTAACCAAACCCAACCCGTCATTCATGAGGCAGCTGGAGGAGTACCAGGGCATCCTGATAGCCAGGTAAATAGATTCATTAGGAGTGTTTTAGTTATTTAGAAATTTTAAAGAAAGAATATTAAAATATATGTGTTGAATAGTCCATGCGTAGCGAAATGTAAATCAGACTGCCGGCACAGCACAAACAAAAATAAAAATGTGCTTTTAAGGAAATTTGAGGAAAGTTGGTGCAGTCATACGTCTACATGGAAATGTCTGTGTGTACAGGTATTCAAACCTACAACTATGTCATTCATGCAAATGACCTCTGACACGTTCATCCCCTGACACGCTATTTTAATTATTGTGCTGTGATTGTATTCATTCAATAGTTACATGAGCCGCTCAACCACATTCCACTGAGTGACTTGTGCGTCTGTGATTTTTGAGGTTGTTGATGCCGTGTGGGCGGCATGTGTCTAGGACACGGTGCACCTTGCACTTCCTGTCGAATCACTCAGTGGCAATGTTTAGAAAAGTTTTGGTCTGACAGAACAACTCAAGCGGTGACATGTATTTTTAAAGAAACCGTATTCTGTTTGTTGCATTTTCTTTTTGACTTGAAATTCCTAACTGATACTCAAGGTTTCTTGCACCAACACCAATTCATTTGTCATCTGCCAAGAACTGAACAGGAGGTTTTGCTACTGTACCTTTAAGACTTTTATAAGTAAATGATCTCATTGTTGACGTCGGTCCACCTGCATGTCGTTTTAGAGGGCTGGGTGTGTTGCATAATACTGAATAGACATTGATATGTAAACATGACCATATATTAATGTGTTGGGTGTGGTGGCAAGGCCGTGGCAATATTTGAGTGAGCTATTCTTGTAGGTTAGGTGTACTGGTTGGGCACATCAAATATGTCCGAGTTATTTGCAAAGAGCAAGACAGTTTTGATTGTATTCATTATTTTTTGGTTTTATAAACATATGTCTCTTATTACTGTTATTTGTCCTTCTGCTTGCTTTATTTTCTTACTTTTTCTTTTATCCTCACCAGCAAGCAGAGACACAATAAGTTGTGGCGTTCCCACTCGGACAGTGATCTATCTGAACACCACGAGCCGCTCTGTAAGGCCCCTGCCGCACAGTCTCTCGGACGCTCCAATTCCCGCAACCTGACGGGCTGTCAGGGGTCGCCCTCGATACAAGAGCTCCTACAGCCACTCTCACCCTCCTTGGCCAGGGCGGCTGGAGCAAAATCCTGGTCAGAGTCTGAGAGCTCAGCCTGGCAGAAAAAACACCTTAACAACGGTCTTGAGAACCAGGATGAGAACCTCCACGAACCCACCGAGGACCCGTCTGCCCCTATACCCAGGGCCGCCACTGTGGTCCCAGGTGCCCGATCTGATTTTACCTCTGTGACCATCGCCGAGACGGTCTCGTTGGGTCGACCCCACCCGCCCGCCGCTATACACAACCCCCCATCTTCTCCCAGGCTTTTCTCAGATGCGAAGAACAAGCTGAATGATCAGCCCGAGGTGTCCAATCTTGTGCCTTCGGAGAAGTCTGGTCCTAAGGTGCTGAGCATTAGGAGCAGGACCCCTGAGCCATGCACGCAGGTCCCGGATTCCTCAGGGCTGCATGATCTCAGTCAGCAAGTGCCTAACACGGAGACAAATTGTGCAGGGCTAAGTCATGCCAGTGATGAAGACCACCACCCCAGTGCCACCTTACAACGAGCTGAGCTCTCACCTGCCCGTCCTTCAACTCTAAGCACAGACCACATCGACTTCTTCAGTGCCAGAGAGAAATTCCAGGGCCTTTTGCAGGAGGGGCAAACCAGAGGGACTTCAGAGCAAGAAGCGCAGCAGACGATTCGGGATAAAAGTCCAAGCGTTGAGACAAAACGGCTCATTCCCGATAACCCGGTTAAAGTAGAAGAGCAGAAACAGGTAAAATGTGTTTGGAAACTAGGCAGTAGAAATTTACAACCGAAAGATGCAATATCGGTACAGTTTGGTGTTATATGTATATAAATTTTTTTTATTTGTATGTTTTCCTAATGTAAAGCATCCTAATGATGCTGTAATTATACTCTTGAATGGCTGCAATTTGTAACTGTTTTTGCAATTTTGACTTATAATTGTCAGTTTGGCTTCTTTTGCAAAGATAAGTATGCAAAGTAACCTGCAATGTTATGTTCCAAACAGAGATGGCGATATTGAGGCAAAAGTTACGAATTGCAGCTTTAATTCGCTAAAATTATAATATCGTCCCGTTAATAATTAATAACAATAAGTAATAGTTATTAATTAATAAAAAGATTTCATATTATTTTACGTCAAATAGGAAGGAACTTAATTTTCTCAGAAAACAACAGCTTTCAGTGCCTTGAAGAAGTGTTCAGCCCCTTATACTGTACTCACTACTCATTGTCTCCATTTTAATATACATTTTTAAATAATATAAATATTAAAAGTGGTTGCATATTTTTGACCAAATAAGCCAAGTATTATAAAGTATAAAGTATTCAAACTAAAACATCTAAAAAATAATTTGGAAAGTATTTTTACACTTCATCATTACAGTTTAAGGCTGCTGATGTGAAGTGATATAATTATGACGTGTTTCCTGTTCTGTAAAGCAATACAGCAGCGCAAAAGTGATGAATAAATGTGGATAGTCCTTACAAATTCATGACTAAATTACAGTAAAAATATGCTTATAAAAATAAGCCATCATCACATCGACATTGTAAAGGAAACAAAAACTTGATATTCCTTGATTCCCATCTCTATTTATACAGTAAATGTTGTTTATTGATGTCCATATGTGCAAGATCACAAATCTTTTCCTTTCTATAAGGTCAAACAGTGCGGTTGGATTTTCCATTGAACAAACCGAAAGGGAATCAAAAGAAGTGAGAGATAAAAATGTGAAGAAGCACAAATCTGAAGAGAGATACAAGGCAGTATCAAATGCACTGAATATGGAACTCATTGTCCTTTCTATAAAAGTTTAAGAAATATGGAACTACATGCTATGCACCTACCTTAACTAAGCCCCAATACTGGAATGGGGCATTTATGGGAGAGTGACAAAGATGAAGGCTTTGTCTGTTAAAAAAACATTGCAAAACGTCATTTGAAGATACCACACAGATGTGAAAGGAGGTCTGAAAAGACCAAAGTGGAGCTTTTGTGTAACTAAGAACCAGGTAACAGCTCATCCCTAAAGTGAAATACACTGGTGATGGGTAGTTGCATGTTATGGGTGCTTTGTAGCTGTACAGACTAGTCTGAGCAGAAATCTGTCCTTAACTAAATACTGTAGTTTGGTGACGGTCTTATCAGGTTTATTTAGCTTATAGCTTTATTTCCCCTAAAGTCTCATTACCTCTGGGATGGCATGAGGGTGAGTAAATTATGACTTCCTCTCTTCAGCTGAATGTAAGCCAAAAATGTATATAAACATGTTGTGTTCCAATTGTAGTGCTAATATGTGATGGGTTTGGTTTCAGTTTCTCAAAATAAGTCAAAAATAATAATTTTCTACCTTTATACTGACTGCTTTTGTAAGCTTCATAATGTTGTGACAGAATTGTTTATGTTAAGCTGAAAAAAGAAGTCATACATCAGGGATAGCGAAGGAAAGTCATACATCTGGGATAGCGAAGGAAAGTCTTACATCCAAGTGAACATGCCACGAAGACAGAGGCGAATGCTTTAAGACAAATCGAGTGCACATAAAAAGCCCTGAAATCCACCAAACATACTTACAAAAATCAATACTAAACTTCTAGCTAAAAAGCAAATAACAATTCATAAAACAGTTACAGAGAGTCATTTAATGAAAAGATGAATAGAAAAAAAAGGGGAAAGACAAGTTAGTTATCAAAAGCTGCAATATTCAATCAAAAATTTCCATTTGATTTTATGGTGACTTTAAACCTTGCATGATCTAAATATCTTCACAAATCCTTGTAAAATAAGAAAAAATCCTTCTAATATCATGTGCATAACATAAATATGTGATAACATCTTTAAGAAAATGTGCGGTTTCCTTTAAAGTGTAGAAGAAGGATCAAACGTGTGAAGGGCATCACATCTGTGATACAAAAATGAGTTTCCCTGTCACTACCCAACCAATCTGGTGAGGCCTGAGCAAAAGGTGGAATAGGAATATTGCTCCATCACGTTGTGCAAAACCAGTCAAATTTTTTGGAAACAATTTGTTTGAGAGGGCTGGGAGCTGAAAGCTTTCTCAAGGCACTGCGTTTAGCCGGTTTTATGAAATTGTGCAAATATTCTTGACAGTACATCTGTGTTAACAATATATTATTGTCCCGCAGCAAGGAAATAATGTTCCTGAGAGTAAGTGTTAATCTCTATTAAAATCAGGTCCTTACCATGTGTCATCACCACCACCACCATGACTCATGTCCCAGACTGCCACCTACTGTTGATAGGAAATGTTGCATGGGATCCTTCATCTGTGTCATGATGTTGATCAGTTTGCTACATCTGCATTGATGTTTAATGCATAATTTGAGTTAAAGGTGAAATGTGTCATCATATTATGATGTTAAAACTTTTTCATATTCCGACTCAGTGTGACGAGACATTCAACTCTTAGGTAGTCATATATTGCTTTCTGTGCAAAAAGCTCAGGGGCGCTTTTGGGTTATTTTCATGAAATCTTGGTTTCCAAGTTGGGTGTTAAAAATACTTGCATCATCCAATTTTCTTTTTAGGCATTAAAACATGTCACAAGTTGTGACATTTTTTAAAATAATTCATTTAAATTTTTTACTGACAATCAAACACATTTTTCAAAACAAGGCCCTAAAAATCTCATTACCGCAACTGCTCAAAGTGTCAAAACCATAATATGTTTCAGTTAAAAAGAGAAGACATGATGCCCAAGCAAGGTTTTATTAATTGTACATTTTAATGAATAAATGTACATTAATTGTACATTTATTAATTGTACACCTTTGAAGGTGTTACGGAGGATGAGAACATCAGTCACTGACACTTCTTTTTTCCACTAGTTCAATTATACATGAATGTTACGTCCAAATATTTTAAACATCATGCACTCATGCTGAATGTGTTACGGTAATGAGATTTTCAGCAGAAAATGCAATAGAATATTAATATAATCTTTGTGTTACTAAATAATGTGTTTACTACCATAAGTGTTTTAATGAGAATAACCCTTTTATGTTTTTCAGATGTAACTATTAATCCAAATTTACATGACACATTTTGCCTTTATGTCATGAAATATTCCATTAAGGTAATCAATACAAGTTATGTGTCTTGTCTTTCTGTTTCTGCTACAGGAGAGCTGCAGTGTCTCAGCGCATAACATAGTTTCAGAAATGGAGTCCCTACAGCACAGTGTAACCCCTCCCCCCTCTCCTACCAGCCGACCTGTTTCCTGTAGCAACAGCCAGGAAGAGGAAGTGGACACTGAGAAGGCGGAGCATGGGAAAGACCTGCAAAGCGATTGGCCGAAGGGCACTGTGTGGCGAGCTACCAGAGAGCTCGAGCACAAAATCAAGCAGGAGGTCTCGACGACTCCACCGTCGTCCCCGGCTTCTGCGTGCTCCTCGCGAAGCTCCTCCTTCAACACCAGCAGCGGAGAAAGAACAGAGGACACCTCAACCCAAATGCAACTTACACCTGATCCAAGCACTGTGTCAAATCAACATTACCAGCCTCAGCACAATGTAGACGAGATGGACGGAGACGAACGTTCAGGTGGCGAGGAGAGAACTGGAAGAGGAAGTGAGAGAAGACTCAGGGAGGGAGAGCCTGGTCACCTCAGCCTTTTAGGGGCAGAAATGAGCCTCAAGCACTCGAAACAAAGTCACTCGTGTTCATCCAACTCATCTCCTGCCTTGGTTCTTGAACTAGATGGAATCACGAAGCAAGAAAGCTACACCGACTCGGAGTGTCACTCAGGACGCTGTCCAAAGGACATGAGAGAAACATGGGAGACCCTGAAAGAACTCGGGGCTTTCCTTTGGCTGGTGAGTGGTTGCTCGGGTAAAGGACCGTGGTCCAGAAGGGAGCAAAGAAGGGGCGGGGCTTTGAGAGACAGGACCAAAGAGATGGAGGCTCGGATCCGGCAGGCCGGCCTGACCAAACCCTCAAAAATGAAGCGGTCAGCCTCCTTGGCCAAGCTTGGGTTGCTAGAGCTCTCGCCCATCGACCTGACCGAACTTGACTTGAGTCCCGATTTACTCCCCGTGTCCACCAATAAGTTCCACCTGCTAAGTGACGATACCTCAAAAAAGAAGCGTTGCACTCCTTCTCTCCCTTCCGCTTCCACATCTCCTCTTTCATCCACCGGTTCTCATATACTCGGACACACGGATGATTGCGAGACCGAGGAGGCTGAACATTGTGACTGTGATGTCGTGCCACTGCCACTCTCCCCACCATCCAATCAGTGTTGGAGGCGGGATCGTTCGCAGGAAGCAGGTTATGCTCCCTCGGCCGTGATTCCTGTGGCCACGCGCCAACAATACGGCAGGACGCACCCCCTGCTGAAGCTGAAAAAACATTCCGTTAACCCTTACCACACTATGTGACTTTTATTCTGTATGCCTGTATGTGTGAGGGTATGTGTGCTTGTGTTCGTTCCTGCCAGTGTGTGATTGAGAATAACTTGCCACGCATACCTCAGTGGGCCTTATCCAATCTGAAATCAAAAAACGCGGAGCACAAAGTGATTGAATGTTTCGATGGGGCGGATGGCCCATAGAATAGGAATCCTTATATGCCGACCCATCAAAAAGAATCGCTGCTCTTGAGGAACAACAAAATGCTATGACTGATCTACTTTTTGCACAATGTTTATCAAGTTGTCGTTTGAATTCTTTGGTAATTGCCACTTCATCCTTTACCTGTCAGTCTATGAAAACGTACCACAAAATCTCTGCTGAATTGGTATTGGTATTCTGGAGCGCGTGTGTGTACACCTGCATATTGGGAACCGAAAGAAAGCCGTAGATGAATATGTCTAAATACATTCAAAAATGAATGTGATGTAATCGTGAGTGTAAAATTATTACAGATGTCAGATTTATTATGCGTGCATGTTGGTTTAATGAGAATGGGATCTGTACTGTGGTACTTGTAGAATGTAGTGTTTACGGACCTCAGTGTGTGTATGTATATTTTGTGGATGTGTATGATATGTATACATCGATGTGGGCGTGTGCACATTTTCTGTTTGTTTTCAACTTCTGTGCAGTTTCTTCCTTCAGGAGTTTCTCTTTGTAGAAGATGACAAAAACAGACGCGGGGGATTTTAATATGCACTTTTTATTTTTGTGTTATGTGTTTTTTTAAACTGTGGTTTGTATTCTGGAAGCATGCTCACAGAGTATGTGTTTAGATTAGCTTTTAAGGGTGTTTGTACAGTTTAAAAAATCTAAAGAATACGGAAATAATTCTGTTCTTCGTGAGACTGGAAAATATTTTCTTTTTATTGTGCATAAACTGTGACAATTAAAGAAAATTTCAAAGCATTTTGAAAATACTTGCGTTTTTTATCGATTGGCGTGTGCAGTGCTTTTTTGTGTTAATGCTGAGTTTCAGACACCTGGGATTTAGGATATTTCCCCACATCAAACACGGAAATCACATCTGGATTTAGTAACATTACCTTTGGTAACAATTTGGCGGTTTACCAGACAGGGCTTAAGCCTAGTCCAAGACTAAAGCCATTTGTTAAGAGGTGTCTTAATCGAAAACAACTTGCACATGACATATCTTAAAATATATCAGTGCGATTGTTTTGTCTCAAGACCGTTTCTTGTAAAGTATGTTTTAAAAAACAACTTAAATATCCTAAATTAACCAAGGCCTAGTCCTGGTTTAAACTAGCCCCTGTCCGGGAAACCCACCTAAAGTATTTATGGTAGGCTCATTAATAACATTAAAACCTTACTGTGGCTAATGATTTAGTAAAATTAAAACAATACAAGTATTTGAAGTATTTTGCATAAATCAGGAGCACCGTAAAAACATGATTTATGAAAAATAATACAAAGTATTAAGAGTTATCTCTTTGCAAATAAACTCATTTTTATTATTGTATTGTATTATTTATTAATAGTAAAACTGCGCATTTCGAAATGATTTTAAGGTTGAGGTGGGAAATATCCCACATTCGAGGTGTCTAGAACGCAGTATTGGACATTTGTTATAATTACTTAACTTTAAAGACTGAAATTGTTTTTTAATCTTTCTATTTTTATTGTAGTTATTGCAGAAAACCTGATTCAAGAAATTTATATTTATGTTGGGAGTACAAGTCAAATTTTCTTAATAAAATGAACATAAAACATATGATCCATTTCTCCAGTAAGCATCATAAAATCTTAAAAAAAAGTATTTATATTTTTAACATCCCAACAATTAGAAGAACCCCCAAAATAGATGCCGTGCGCTCGGAGCCACCTGACCTCGTGCGCGCTCCCGCGGCAATCTACAGTCCTGTCACCGGCGCGTGAGAAATAGCCCGACACCGACAGGCGTTTCGAAAATAGACAAGACCGCTTTGACCCCCTTCCTCCCCCTATCTCCTCTCTTCTTGTCCCCCCTAATGTTCATCTCTCTCTCTATCTCTCTCATGAACGGTTACCGAGGTGGACCTCGCGCTAGTTCTGTGAGTCCGCATCAAGTTTTTGACCTGGAATAAAGACGCGCCGTCGCAAACTTGACAGAAGCGCAACGTGCGTACACACAACCAGTTAACCGACTCGGGAAAGGAGAAGAGGAGATTTAAAGACACATTCTGGGTTTATTCCCCAACACACTGAGGTAAGTTTTTCATTGAATTGCCATTTACGCAGTTCGTATGCGATGACCTTAAGGAATGGTGCAATGTGACGACACGCGCGTGTGGAGTTTTGTGAAGTTCAATAATGACGCGCGTACCTGTGCTGTTGAGAACGCTACACTTTAACGGGCAAGCGACATTCTGCCCCTCAGTAAATGTGGTCGGGTCGTGTCTGGAGGGGTGAGACACACGTGAGTAGTTTGGCATGACTATATTAGGAAAGTGAGCTTGTCTGAAGACACTTCTCACATGGGACAGTGCTGTTGTATAGGAAACTACATTCTAAAGGGGGTTTAACAGCTGCATCACCAATCGTGTGCTGCAGAAATATGTGGATGCTAGCGCTTAGTAAAAATGCAAATAGTTCAAATGAATTGCCATCTTGAAATAAATGGTGTTTATTTACTGTGGTCGATCTGCGTGGGGTCTAGTCTCTCTTATTGTCCTGTAAGAGTTATTTATGGTGCTGTTGTGTTAGTTATGCAAACTGTGCTTCTGTATGTTTATGTCAATCATCTGAATATGTAACCCAGCCTGTGAAAAGCCAGCTTAAGTCATTTTTTGTGATTTTACTTTTTGTGTTTTCTACATTATATACATGATTTTAGATCATGTCAAGAACATTCTGTCAAACTTGCGAATGATTTGAAATCATCAATCGTTAAATTTAAACTTTGATGCTCGTTTTCTAATAAGTAGACTTCTATAATACTATATAGTATATGATGCATATAAGTATATAATTACAGTAGTTTTAAGATGACGTTTTATTTACCATTTAAATGTAAATTTGATTTATAAACCTATGAAAGGGATAGTTCACCCAAAAGGGACAATTCAATGATGTCATCATTCACTCACCTTCAAGTTCTTCCAAATCTGTGTGAATTTCTTTGTTCTGATGAACACAGAGATGAGATTTGGAAGAATGCTTGTATCCAAACAGTTCTTGGACCATGTTGACTACGATAGTAGGAAAAAGTACTTTTAAATTATTATTTTTTTATTCTGTTGAACACAAAAGAAGATATTTTGAAGAATGTCGGAAAGCATAAAGTTCTGGTGCACTTTTGACTACCATTGACTGCTATGATAGTCAATGTGTTCCAAGAACTGTTTGGTTACAAGCATTCTTCCAAATATCTTTGTGTGTTCATCAGAACAAAGAAATAACTAGAGAGTGATTCAATGATGATTTTATTTTTGGGTGAACTGTCCCTTTAATATAATATATAAATGTAACTGTATTATCACAGTATTAAGAAGCAATGTACGAAACAAACACAATGGGATAATTAAAGCAGCGGCAGTATGAAAATACACTTTTTGTAGCTATTTGTGATGTTCATTTTAATATGCTGAAAAGTCCCAATTGCCCATCAAAACATTGGAATTATAACAATGTTATTGAGAAATATTCTGGTTATTGTCTCATCAGCCATATTTACATACTACGCTATACAAGAATTTAGAAAAAAAAATATTTTCATAAAATGAAATAGTATGTGAGTCCAGTCATGATAAAACATGTTGAACATATGTCAAATATAATTGATGCAGGCCCCGTAGACATTATTGTTCCACTTCTCCCATCATCCTTATATTTCTCTTTTAAAATTTGTTAAAATTTGTTAATAAATGTTTTACAACAACAGTTTTCATATAAATGACAGTCGACAAACATCTGTGTGCAAGTTCAAAGCAACACAAAAACAGTTTGTAACAACGAGTGAACATGACTTGTAAGTCTATTTGGATAAAAGTATCTCCCAGATGCTTACATTCAAATCAAATCACTTTTATTGTCATTTCATCACAGCACAACTGCCTTGGTGAGTAAATTCTTGTTAGCGTGTTCCAGAAAGTGCAGAAGTATTTTACATAGTCAGTACTATTTACATACGTACAGACTTATACAGATGACAGTGTGCAATATAGATATATACTCAGTACACAGAGTGTACTATTAGACATACATTTACCCATAAATATAGTCACAACGAGATTAAAGAATAGATAAAGTTTATAGAGCATACATGTAGTCATCAGTTGAACCAATAATTGTGTTAATTGTGTTATACGTATGAATGAAGTGTAAACTCTATATAATATAAATAGATTTAATGTAAAAATCGATTAAATATGTTATATATTTTAGATAAGCTCCTGTAGTTTAGCTGGTTGGTAATGGCACTAACAATGACATGGGTTGGATAACAGATTATTAATAAATGTATATCCTGAATGCACTGTAAGTAGCTTTGGTTAAAAGTGTCTGTCAAGTTCATAAAAGTATAAACTGCACACGTATGTTTTATAAATTCCGAACCTAATATTTTTCCGCTCTGTCTTTTTTACAGCAATGAGTCGCAGCATTGTGCGCCAGAGTAAGTTCCGGCATGTTTTCGGCCAGGGGGCAAAGGCGGAGCAGGGTTATGATGATATTCGGGTCTCCAAAGTGACGTGGGACAGCTCCTTCTGCGCAGTTAACCCAAAGTTTCTGGCAGTTATAGTGGAGTCCAGTGGTGGTGGGGCTTTTTTGGTACTTCCTCTTTCAAATGTAAGTGGTTCGCGGACTCATTGCGTTTTCATTGCAGTTAGCTGATTTTCATGGTCATAAAGTGAGATTTACACAACCTACAAGTATGCTCTACAAACATTGTCTATTCTTTTATCTTGGTGTGGCTTTATTTATGGGTATATTTGTTCAAGAGCGGCTTATGGTAATGGTGGCCATCCCCCTCGTGGCTTCCATTTCACCCAGATAGAAACACATGCGTGAACCCCATGGAAACAGGGTACACAACATACATACATGCTGTTTGAAACTACTTCTGTGACATACTGTGGAGGGTTGAAATAGTGTGTGGGGACAGTTGAATTATTAGCATTTTAAAAGGTTTTCTGTGGTCATTAATTCTCAGTAGATGTTTTGATAAGATGCGTTTTACAGTCTTAGTAACTTTTAAACATCTTTTTCGTCTACTTTTTGAGAGTGACAAAAGTTAAACCTTGTGTTTGTGCAAGACTTTTAAAGATCTGAGAATATACTTTTTTTACGCGACGTAAACACATTAAATTTAGAAACGGCCAAATTATTTTTATTCTATTTGTGGTAGCAAATCCCAGGCTTGATTTTGTGATGCTAGTATATGCTGGTAAAGCAAATCAACCCTGATGTCTGAATAAGCTTGTTAAATGAGTGAATATGCCTTTTAAAAACACTCTCATGCTTGTGATCAGCTTTCAAAATGATGCTGATGCTGGTGATGCGGGTCTATTCAGCACAGTGAAGATTCAACACACACGTTTTAAATGTTGTGCTTCAGATATTCAATTTTTCATATGGTTTATCGACGAGGTGATAACATTAGTATGTCAGTTTGCAAATGCATATGATATAATAGGGCTTCTGTCACCCATCATCTTAGAGTAGAGTACAACCATACTGATAAAACATTTCTATTCTTGAGGATTTCTATGTTTTTACCTAAGACATCTATAATCTAGTATCTTAGTAATAGACTCATCATAAACTTTAAAAGTGTAAAATCAAGACAAATCCACAAAAAGAGATCTAAATATGTGATACACTACAACAGACAAATATTCAAGTTTTTTTTTGTCAAACCAGAACGACAAGCAAAGGTTTATATCAGGTAATGATGAATGTGAGAAGTACAAGAAAAGCACATTTCAGGGCAAAAGATTAACTGGTTTTCAATCAAGTTAAGACATAAAGATTTAAGAGTTTTTGGTGACATTACCTGAACATATTTATATCTTAAGTATATAACCTATTAGACAAATGCCATCTGAAAACAGACATCCTTCTCAGAACAGCAATTTATATTTTAGTTCCAAAATAGAGGGTCATCTGAAGTATGTTAAAGTATGTTCACTTACTCTAAAGTTCACACGGATGACATAATACAATCACCACATGTAACTCTAAAGAGTTGTGTTGAACTACTTTAGGTGAAATCAAATAGTGCCGTTTGATTTGACATTGTATTATGTAATGACAGCATATTTTAAGTGTGGTTTATGTGACCAAATAGCTACTTTTGAGGGCTACTGAAGATGTTTGCACGGAAATGGGTAATTCCCGCATTATGAATGTGACAGTCATTTAAAACTTGAAATACGAATTCTCAGAAAATGTATTTATTCCCAATTTATTGAACCATCTGTTTATATTTTACTAAACGCCTGATGATAGAGTCCAGGCATAAAAAAACATTGGCCTTCGCACAAGTTTTCTGTTTTAAATGAGAGAAATCATGCTTTCTGTGGATGTGGCAAAAGAAGGGTGCACTTTTTGGGAAAGACATCATACATTGAAAGATTTCTGTAAATGTTCATAGACGACAAAATATTTGTTATAATTTTAATTTTCATGTGCCCACTTAAGATACACTTTAATTGTTATGGATGTGACAATTCATTTACAGAAAACTATGCTTTAAAAACGTTAAGAGAGACTTCAAATGGGTATTTAACCACCAAATATTGACATCTGACCTATCAATATTGTGAAATCCTGATTTTTCATATTAAGGTCGACATTTGCCCCGAATTCCCCAAATAGGATTTTGATGTTGGTCACACGATCTACATAGATCAAATATTGCCTTTATGTTGGAAGGTTGATCATTAGCACATTAGCTAACCATGAGATTGACTAGAAGAAGTTTACATTATTAATACATGTGTAAATATTGGTATATATTAGTGTATTGTATCCCTAGATCTCTTTTTTTGTGATTAAGGGTCCATAAGTTAATGCCTTTTTAGTCAAGCCCCACTGCAGAGTCACGAGCATATGTCAGCAAGCCTGGATAGACACACTATAAATACCCAACTGAACATCGCCACTGCGATCGGTCTCAGCAGGCCAAAATAAAAACTCCCTTTTCAACGGCTCATCGCGGGGTTATAAATACACACCGGGAGAATGAAGGGAAGAGTGACTGGAGAAGGAGCGGCGAGGGCAAGAGCCAACATGTGTTCACACCAGCCAAACACTTAATAACAGAATAACATGAAAGTTACAGCACTGCTGACAATGTTATAAACCCTGTGGGATAACCTTACACTGCTGTCATCAGAATAGCAAAACACACAATGCATTTTCACAAATACGGTCTTACAAAGGACTTCAACGTGTGTGAAATTGTGGAAATGGAATGAGATTATTTACTGGTGCTTTTGAAATCATGTCACGATATCATTGAGTGGCAGATTTTTTATAGAGGAAAATATCATGCATTGCTTTTCATGCTTTTGTTTTGGTATGATTCAGGCAGGCAGAGTGGACAAAAATTACCCCCTAGTGGTTGGACACTCAGGTCCTGTTCTGGACATCGACTGGTGTCCTCACAATGACAACATTCTGGCCAGCTGCTCTGAAGACACAACCGCCATGGTAATCCACCTCTATTCATAAACATCTCCAGTGCATGACATCTGCCAGTGTTTCTCTAAGTACAATTGTGCGATAAACAGTGTTCATATTTTGTTTCATATTTGCAAAAGTATACGCAAAAAATGCTTTTTCAAGCATAACTAAGTTTTGTGAGCTCAGATCAATGAGGCCTACGATTAATCAGTTGAAAAAGGAAACACGAAACCAGTAATAAATGAAAGAAATTGAAATAAATCCAATATCTGGTGATAATGTAGCATATCTAGTGACGTAAAACCTCTCTTTGGTAGAACACCACAAGTGTTATTCTGTACCATTTTGTACACAGTTAAAGCCTTTCAGAACAAACCTCCTGGTTAAACAAATTAGTCTTAAAGTAGGCAAGTGTGAACATCAGTTAAAATTTTGTCATATTTGATGTAATATTGCTAAAATTATTCACAAAAAATTAGGTGCCTAAGTTCGGATCAACTAGGCCTACGAGTAATCCGTTTGAAAAAAAATAAACTAAACCGGTCCTAAATGAAAGAAAACAAGTTGGCAAAAAGATCAATTACAATATTTGTTGATAAAATTGCATAACATGTGATTTATAAGCTCTCTTTGTGAACAAAGTCACCAAATTTCAGTCCAATTCAATAACATTAACTAGCATTTTTGTGTGAAAACGACCCGAACACAACATGAGTGGTAAAAAGAAGTCAAGCATGGATCGGCCCACACTAGAGGCAAAGGTCACAGACACAATAGTCTTATTAGATGAGATGAGTAGATCTGAGGATGAGGAGGAGTGGACATGAGGATGAGTAATTTTGTTTTAAGTTCCTCCGATTTCTTTAGCATTAAAAGTGTAATTCGTGGTACAATCAAAACGTCTATTAGTGGAATCAATGTAATATATCCTTCAAGAATATTTTTGATAACATTTACTCACCATCAAGTTATTCCAAATCTGTATAAATTTCTTTGTTCACAAAAGAAGATAAGCTTGTAACCGAACAGTTCTTGGACCCAATTGACTACCGTCTACATAGTAGACAAAAGTGCCATAGAACTGTTTCCTTTCCTACAGTCTTCAAAATATCTTCTTTTGTGTTCATTAGCACAAATATAATGTATACAGATTTGTAACAACTTGATGGTGAGTAAATGTTTGAATTTACTTTTTTTTGGTCAACTGTGTTTGACCATGCTTGATGTAATATTTAGTTATTTGTTACAACACATTTTAAGAGGGGTTCAATCATCTGAGCCTTTTGGGGTCTCATATATGCGAGTAAAGTTACTAAAAGTATCATACAATCAGTATCAAACAGGTATCAAATCCATTTCCTCCATGTTGAACAAGACGAGATCGAGAGTTATTACAACATATGAATGCTATCGACACTATTTCATGACATCACATTACAGACGTGTATGGCATGAGCTGTATGCACTTCTGTTCGAGGGGTTAACTGCAGCTGTCATCTGTGCTGGCTTTATTTCACCTCGCATGAATCCACAGGAACATTCTCAGAACTGAAATCAGTATATGTAGACCTTTACCAAGCACTTTATTTGACACGCTTGTTCAACATCTCTGTTCGGTTACGAAAGTCTCATGTAAGATTGCATCAGTGCCTAGAAGACATATTTAGCCAACAATTAGCCTCTACTGTGACCTTATTCATAATGCTGTATCCTTGTCCCCGAAGCATTTAAACAGAGAGATCAGCGACGTATGTGCTTAAATAACTTAAATAGCACAGAATAATGGCTTCATTCCTGCTTCAGTCATCTTCAATGATCTAAACGATCCTCATTTACATTACTAGCATTATTGTTTTAGAATGTGTTCTTTAATAAAACACCTTTCAAAAGACAGATCACATTCATAAACATTTTTCAAATGCACTATTATACAGGTTTGGCAGATCCCCGACCACACCCCCTGTCGTCCCATCAGTGAGCCCATCGTGGTGCTGGAGGGTCACTCTAAGCGGGTGGGCATCATTAAATGGCACCCGACTGCCCGCAACATACTACTCACTGCAGGTAAACACCCGTCTGCATACAGCCACCGTTGTGTTTTATTTAAAATGTAAACCTTTTACTGAAAGCCTTATTTAATGCTAAGCTGTCCTGTTGAGGACGGTTAGGGTTAATTCACCCAAAAATGAAAATTCTGTCATCATTTACATTTATTCACCTTCACGTCATTCCAAATCTGTATGACTTTATATCATCTGCAGAAAACAAACGAGGGTATTTCGAAGAATGTTGGTAACCGATCAACATTGGTCCCCATTGACCCATACAATGGAACCCACATAAAACCATTGAGACATTGCTCAAAATATCTTATTTTTGTCTTCCACAGAGTCATATACAGGTTTTGACTTGAGGATGAATAAATGACACGATTTAAATTTTTGGTTGGAATAACCCTTGAAGCCCCCTAAGGAGCAAAATATGACAACACGCCATCAGAATTTTCAAAATAAAGGTTTGTCTGTTTAGCGAGGCATCTTCTGCTTTTTAGTAAATTCAGTGTGTTTGTGTATCAGGCAGTGATAATCTGATCATCATCTGGAATGTGGGCACCGGAGAATCTCTGATCACTATGGACGAGCATCCTGACCTCATCTACAACGTCAGCTGGAACTACAACGGCAGCCTCTTCTGCACCTCCTGCAAAGACCGTCGCATCCGAGTGTGTGACCCTCGCAAAAATGAAGTGTTGGCGGTAAGTATTGTGACAGAGAAGAGGAAGATGATTCGTGTTTTTGATGAAGCCCTAGTTCTTATGTTTGACCAGAATTTTGAAATGTTTGAAATTATCCTTTTTTTAGGAGAGACTGGCCCCACATGAGGGCATCCGGCCAATGAGAGCCATTTTTACCAGAGAGGGCAATATTTTCACTACAGGTTTCACCAGGATGAGCCAGAGGGAACTGGGCCTGTGGGATCCGGTAAGAGAGCAACATTTACAGTTACAGTTACATTTACATTAAATCTCTTTATTTCATTTTCTTTTGTTTTTTTATTTGTATCTAAAAACTTATATTATGTTTTTTGTCATTTCAGACTCATTTTGAAGAGCCTATTGCATTATTGGAGTTGGACACAAGTAATGGAGTTTTATTGCCTTTTTATGACCCAGACACCAACATTGTGTATCTCAGCGGCAAGGTCAGACTCCATGTTTCATCTCATTTGTTATTATATATTTAAACTGGTGCTCTAAAGTTGGTCTCTGACAGCTTTATTAACTCTATAGGGTGACAGCAGCATTCGGTATTTCGAGATCACAGATGAACCTCCTTATGTTCATTACATCAGCACATACAGTAGCAAAGAGCCACAGAGAGGAATGGGCTTCATGCCAAAGAGAGGAGTCGATGTCACCAAGTGTGAGATCGCCCGGTCAGTTGGTTTTATGTATTTGGAACATGAATGCATACATTTGTGATTGTAGTACATTTCTAACCTAACCTATAGGATGTGATATACTGTTTGTTTATTGCTCAAGACGTTATCTTGCTACACATTATTTATTTTAGAAAACAACATCACATTTGCAAGTAAAATGTTTGATTTGTTGTTTGCAGCGAGTATTTCCTAACGAATATTTGATTGTTTTCATCTAGATTATATAAACTTCATGAAAGAAAATGTGAGCCTATCATGATGACAGTACCCAGAAAGGTAAATAAAAAATATTCTTTGTTGGTCCTTTAATATACATTTTTCACTTTTCAAATGTATAATTCAAGCATATAAATCAACATTTGTTAATTTATTGGGAATAAACAGTAACTTAAAACTAATAATTGTAGTTAACATCTGCCTAGTATAATAAAGGCTGCAAAAACGGTTCCTTGTTTGTTCATTTTATCAAATGCTTTTATTGTTGTTGCCAATATTTCTATGTTTAACTCCTATTAATGGGAAGAATGAACATTCTGTCATCATCTATTCATTCTCATGTCTTTCTAAACCTGTATGACTTTCTTTCTACTGCAGAACACAAAAATATATATTTTGAAGGATGTTGTTACCAAACAAACCTTTGACTTGCATTGGTTTTGTTTGAATACGTCAGAAGTCAATGGGTTTTTTGTTTACCAACATTCTTCCAAATATCTTCCTTTGTTTTCTGCAGAAGAAAGAAAGTCATACAGGTTTTAAATGACAAGAGGATGAGTAAATGATGACAGAATTTTCATTTTTCGGGTGAACTATTCCTTTAAGAGATCATTTGAAGAACAAACCGGTTTGGTGTGAAATATTCATTACATTTTTTAAATCTTTTTTTTCTGTTTTTCTCTGATGGCAGTCGGACCTGTTTCAGGATGATCTGTACCCAGACACAGCAGGTCCAGAGCCAGCGCTGGAGCCTGAGGAATGGCTGGAGGGACGAGATGCAGACCCGCTACTGGTGTCTATGAGAGAAGGTTATGTTCCTCCAAAGAGCAGAGAACTGAAGGTGGCCAAGAAAAACGTGCTGGACAGCAGGCCTGCAACACGCAGAAGCATGTCTGTTGTAGATGGAAGCAGTTTGCCAGTGAGTAGAATATCTTATACTTATCCCAATTCTTCATGTGTTTTCCTTCTAGCAATTTCTTCTGTTGCTTGTAGACACTTCTTTAGAAGGTTTTAGGGTTGGGAATCGTTTAAAAAAAAAATCACAGCATTTTTAATACATTTTTGACCTAAACAAAACATATCAAGAGCTGAACTAAAATATGGCAGCACAGATTTTTTATGACTATTTTGGTACTCATGACAAGGTATAATATAATATTTTGTCACAAGGCATGGAAAAAACAAAGAAATTGTAATGCCGTAATTTTTATATTTTTAGCACAACATTTGTTTTGATTTTTAATAAAAAAATCTTTTTTGGGTTAATTCTTCCTTTAAAAAATTTGATTTATATCCACTGTCTAAACTGCTCATCTCATTCATCGGAAACCAAAAAGAGAACTTCAATTCCTTACGATTCCCATCCATAAAAGCTGAGAAGGTCTTACCGTTTCCTGTATTGTCTTACTCTTGACTGGCTTTCTTTCCTTTTCCCCCTCTCATCTTCATCTTGACCTTCAAACCCTTCTTCTTTCCATCTTTCTTGTTCCATATTCTGTCCTCGCTTCACTTTTCTCTCCCTTCTCTCTCTCTCTCTCTCTCTCTCTTCATCTCTTTCCATCACTAGCCTCAGTTGTTGGAGAAGCTTGTTGAAGAAATCCAAAGTCTGAAGGCCACAGTTCTCTCTCAGGAGAAGCGAATCTGTGATTTAGAGAATAAGCTGTCCAAGTACACTAATGGCACAGTCTGACTGCATCATGAAAGCTAACTTCATTAAAGCGAGCCTGTGCACACTGCTTACCCCTCACAACTAAAGGAAGAGCACTGATAGGCCAAGCCACTCCCATTCACCCCAGCTATCATTCAGTATTGTCATGGGTTTACATTATAACTCCAGGTCAACTGGCAGCATCGACACCTTAACACCAATAAAAATCACTTCTAGTTTATTCTTGCACACATTTTGGAGCATTCTGGGGTTGATTTCACAAAGGAATTAAAAATGTTGCCAAAATAGTATTTTCCTGATGCTTTGTAATACATGTTCATATATTGTGTGCTAGTACACAATATTAGCTATTCTCCTTAATTGCTTTCTCCTTAAAAGCATTTGGTAAGCAATGATCAGCTTCATTTGATGAGTAACAAATCTTTAAACGTCCATGCAGCTTTCAACCAATTGTAATGCTGACAAAGAATGACAAGAACTGTAGCTTACTGAAGTAACAATCATGGTTTCTTTGGTGTGAACATACCTCAATGTATAGACCAGGATCTGGGATCAGACAGCATATGTAGCTCTTGTTTGATCAACTCTAGCCAAGCAAGAAAAATTGAGATCTATACATCATCTGCAAGCTGAATAAGTAAGCTTTCCATTGATGTATAGTTTGTTGGGACAATATTTGACCGAGATACAACTACTTGAAAATCTGGATTCTGAGAAAATCACCTTTAATGTTGTCCATCAGAGGCGCTGTAGCAGGCCGTTGGTAAGGAGAAAAAGGTTTGATTTAACGTTCTCTTTAGGCTTACCACTGTTATTACAAGGTGGAGAGTAAATTAACCTGAAAGGAGACATTTTAAGATTTACATCGATACCAAACTTGAGTGGGTAATTGCCAAAGAGCGGGCAGCAGCGAGTGGCGTGTTTCTGGCCATTTTCATCAGCCATTTTGCTGCATCAAAATTTTTTGCTGCAGCAAAGTTTTGATATATTTGTGGGGGTAAATTTGTTAAATATCTGCTTGGAACATCAGGTTAACTTTGTATCCTAATGATTTTTGAAAGGAAAAATCGATAATTTTGACTATTGCTACAACCTGCGCTACTTATGACTGGTTTTGTGGTCCAGTGTCATAAATGAGCATGAGAGTGAATAACAGAGGTGATAACATTTTAACGTTTTATTTTTGGGTGAACCATTCACAGTCAATGAATTAATTTAATTGTTATCTTAAATATCTTTGTGTAATCAAATCAAAATCACATCTCATAGAACTAAACGACAAAATGTTTGCATAGACAGTCCCAACTATCTGTGCTTGTGCTTGCAATATCGACTCCTGAAATGCTGAGAATCTTTCACTTTACACACCTCCTCCTTTCTGTTTGACCAACACTATAACAACTCATGTGGTTTCTGTTCAACATTTCAAATTGTAAATATTATGCTAGAAAACAAAAACATGACAAATAGTAAAATATCTAAACCAAAGACATTATTTTGTGTTTTATGTAGAGCATCATTTGTGAGTATTACGGTTTGAATAAAACTTTTTTACAAAAAACGACATGCGTTGTCTTTTTCTGATTAAAATGCAAACACGCATACAATAGAATGTAGGCAAACTGTACACATTTTGTGTTTAAAATGTCAAATTACAGATGAAGAGTTCATTTGCAAAAACATTGAACTCTTTTAAAAGTGTTTTTATTATATTACTATAAATTAGTTGAGTTATTTTGTTTAGTAATAATAACTACAAAAAATACCTAACACAATAAAAACACGTTAACATAATCTGTTTGCAAATAGACTCTTCAGATATAGATGGCAAATGTACATGTGGTATGTAAAATAACATCATTTCATTATATGTTATTGTATGATTTTTTGTGTGCCCAGCCGCTGAAATATCTTTTTTTACAGTATACTGCTTCCATACATAAAAGGTCATTCTCCCTGTAGTTAGTTTATTAATTCCACGTCATTAGAAACAGTTCCTTTCATTCCCAAACCCTTTGTGTGTATTTAGTTATTGAAGCTCACAGTTTGAACATTTCTAGCTAAATAAATAGCGAAAGTGCAATATCCTTAAGGTCTCTTACCAGGTTAATATAGTGAATATCTTCCATATGTTCCACCACTGCAGCACTTATGTGGGTTTCACCTTCAGTAGAATTGCAAGAACTGTTGAATTTCAGACACTCGAGTGCTAAAAACACCATTAGTTCCACTGGATGACTATTGAATGGCTAAAGCAGTCAGTGGTTCAGTATTGTTAATGATTTCTGGAGGAGGGGAGCAAACATGTTTGCAATGGGCAGACGAGGAGGCACAAGTCCATTTAGTCTGACACAAGCGAGAGCATTCGGTTTAAAGATCTTTTCAGTTGTTATTTTATATTTGGTCAGTCTATAAGATACTACCGCTGAATTAAGACCTACTGGCTTCTAAAACAAGATGTGGGACTTCTTCCTCTGCCTGCTCCCTTCTCTGACGTTGGTCCTAGTTACTATTCTGCTTCAAATAAACTGGATTCGTCATCTTGCAGAAAGTGCCGTCCAGCGTTTGGGTTGCTTCATGTGGACACGAACCTGTAGACTTCTCAAACTCTCAAATACTAACGTTTCAGGATCGACTAAGGAGAAGCCAGAGGTTAAACTGATTTGCAAACCCACAGCTCTTGCCAGCTACCTGAGGAAACACTGGCATGCTTTGACCCAGCCTCCAACACGGCCTCAGACTGACCCTCATTCACAGATAATCACCAATCTCATGTGGCCCACGCTGGAAGATGCTGAAATGCAAGGAGTCCGATTTACAAGGGATCACCTTCTTCTTCATGATGGAGGTATTGTGGCGCTGGACTGGGCTGTTGGTCTCAGCCATCATGATCAGATCAAAAGGCAACATCATCCAGGAGGAAAGGTTCTAGGCCTCCACTCAAGCAATCCAGCTATTGTTATTTTGATTCCCAATGCTCTAGGTCGAGTGACACCACACTTGCTCAAGTTGTGTCACCTTACTCTGAAACAAGGTTTCTATCCAGTCGTGTTCCATCGCCGTGGTCACGGTGGCTGCCCTCTTACAACTCCCCGCTACCAGGAGTTTGGTAATCCCTCAGACCTCATGCAGACGGTAGCATACCTGCGGAGCCACCATCCATCTTCGACTCTTCTCGCTGTAAGTGAGGGCTCAGGATCAGGCTTGCTGCTGTCTTATCTGGGGGAATGTGGTTCTTCATCGTACCTGATGGCTGCAGCCTGCATCTCTCCAGTGTTTCATGGACAACTGTGGTTTGAAAATGAATTTCCTTGGCTCTATCACTGGGTAGCTCTTATGTACCGCAAGTTCCAAATAAACAGGTAGCCATTTACGCTATTCACAAATATAGACGTATTCATATTTAAATATTACCTTTCATTTTGGTATTCAAGATGTCAAATATGATTAAATAATAGTTCAACAACATCCACAAATATCATTTTAGACAATAAAAACAATGTCTGACATGTTTAAAAGCATCCATTCGAAAAGCTTTTCAAGATAAAACCATCAAAATATATGTCAATAGCATGTTTTGCTAAAAAACAGGCAACAATGCTTAAGCAAGTTTGTATTGTTCATACATAATTAGATATTAATAAAGTATATTTCTATAGAAAATTATAAATGTAACTTGTTTACTTACTGTTTCTGTAATGATAATGAATATTGTTGTGTATACAGAACGACAAAATAATTGTTTTAACTTTCAAGTACAGAAATACAAAGAGATCTGTTAACGTGGAAGCCATTTGACAGATGTTTTCCTCGAACATAATCAAGCTAAACGTGAAGATCTGTGGGAGTGTAAAAAGTCCTTTAAAAATGTTACGGAGGATGAGAACATGATTAGTTTATACAAATATTCTGTCAATGTTTCTTTCCATTTTTGGGTAGAAAAAGCGGAATGTTTTAATAGATGTTTTTAAGAGTATTTTAATTTAGCCCTGTTTAAATGATAAAATACCATGAACTCCTTAACAGAACACTGTAACATAGCTAGTCGTACGGTAATGATTAGCAAAAGAATAATACAATTGAAAATAACAAATTTCCATGTTAAAATTATTTTAAAAAGAATAATTCTCAAAAAGAAATTTCCTTTATATGTTTGTTATGAAAGAAATTTGTGTTTCTGAATTCTCACAGGTACGCCACCTCTTTGAGCTCCGTGATGGATGTCGCAAACATTTTAAGCTGCAAATCCCTGCGAGACATGGAGGAATTCATGTTCTGCACTATTACACAACAAAACCACAGAACATCAGACTCCAAGGACCACATTAAAAAGGGCGATTCAAGGATACCACTGAAGCCTGACTGGGCAGGTTACTGGGACAGAAATGAACCTTTAAGAGACGCAGATGAAGTGGCAATACCAGTCCTCTGTTTGTATAGCACAGACGATCCCCTTTCCCCACCCTCATCCACATTACCCGAGACACTTTTTCACAACAACCCTTACTTCCTGCTGGCCCAGACGGAACAGGGTGGCCACTGTGGCTTTATGCACAGGGATGAACGTGGAAATACTACTTCCTGGAGTCATTCTGCAGTGTTGGAATATTTTCACGTGGCTGCCGACTTCTTTGGGTTAGAGGACAAGAAAGGGTTCAAGGATGTTATAGCCATGGGTTGCAGTCATGGCCTGAGGCGTAGCACAAGCGCCGTGATGTCCACGAGAAGGTCGACCCTGCTAAGGAAAGAAAGGCCTGTTTTGAGCTCACGAAGACGTCAGATCTCAACTCCCTCTGATACGTTTACTTTGGAAGAAGAGCGAGAGGATTTTACTTGGAATAGGTCCTACACACGTTGACTGAAAGGAGCATGTGGTGTGTTACGAGCACAGCAGGGAGTGCGTGATGTGTTAATGGTTGTAACATGACAAATTGAACTGAAAACAGATTTGTGGAGTTTCCATTTCAACACTTTCTTAAAGGTCCAGAATAAAACATTTTGGAGGATCTATTGACAGAAATTCAATATAATAAATATAACTATGACTTCAGAGGTGAATAAAGACCTTTAATGAAGAGTTAGGTTTTTTTTTACTAATGGGCTTTGCACATACAGTCAGAAATTTCGAATGCGTTTTTTCGTATTTGGCGCTCACTTGTACGGTGCCTCTGGATTTTCAAAAGGCCTCTCAAAATCTGTGATACAGATGTGAAAAACGCAGAAAATCAAACCCATTGCGAATCTTTTTATGACAGAAAAAAATATCGGAGGCAATGTGTTAATGCGATTGACACAACGTGTGGTCGTATTTGTTTTTTAACGTGAGGAGACTTCAGACGCAAATTTAGGACTCAATGTGCAATGGCTTTTAGAATGAGCTATTTCTATACACAGTGGGTCTCCTTGTATGGAATTGGTCATGTTCTTTCTAAAGCAGCTCTAAACGGACAAACTTCTCTACAGAACACGTTTCGTAAATACGCTATCTCCTTAGAGCTAAGATTTCGGCAGGTTTTCGCCTTTTTGCCTGTGTCAGCCACCGTAGTGCTTAGAAAGAGAGGAGGCGAATAGTTGCAATTCACAACCTCACCACTAGATGGCGCTTATATTCCACACGGCTCCTTTAAGAATTTTCTAAATTTCACAGACTAAGGGCAAACCGTGCAAATGACCAAACCGAACCACGATGTACTAAAATTACTTTATTACAGTTGATTTCTTTGTCCAGTAGCCCTCTGCCAACAAAAGGAGTAATTACAAACAAAACATTACATTTATCCCCCAAGGTTTTCAAAATTGTACATTTGAATTCACTTGTTAAAATGTTTTTTGTTAGGAACACCCATAACAAAAAAATTGTATCTCTCCAACATTCAGTTTTTCACAATCTATACATTTTAATACAGGTTATATATGGATTGTTTTGGTAATGTTGAAGCAAAGAGACGATGACCATCGAAAGAAAAACAGACAAAATACTGCTAAACACACTGTACAGAGATGTAGCCCTTCCTGGATCAAAATCCATCTCAATGTTTTCACACTGTTGAAAAGGGTCATAACGTATTTAAGGGCTTCCAAGGGAATCCAATCTGTTAACAGGACACATCTCTCTCCTTTGTTACATACTGCTTCGTTATTTAGGCATGATAGATGGAAGAAAGAGTGAAAGTGAAGCTATTATCAAATTTGAGTCTATGGCTGCTGCAGAACGACTTAGTGAATGGCATGTTATTTTATCAGGGTCAGAACACTCATGGCCTTGTTATTTTGTTACATTTGGCTCAAAAGTTTAGCATTGGCTCTGTTGGTATAAGTATGACTGAGACTGAGGCGTCTTCAAGTAGCCCAATCTCATGCATATATCAGAAGTGTGCCAAGCCTGATGTTCAGAGATGATGGATCTTGTGCTCTACAGGTTGAAAAGAACTACAAAATGCACCAAGTTTTTGGAAGCCATTCTGTTATAGGCATGATTGACGTTTTTAATGGAAAGAAACTGTATAATTAAAGTTTTGGAAGATGATTCAGCTCGTTCACGAATAACATCATGAGTACTGGCACTACTGCATACGATCATTTATACCTCTGAAAGCAAGAGGAGCAAGAAGCAAAGACAGAATGACAGAAAGATCAAGTGTTACATGTTCTGCTTGAGAAGTCAAATCGCTGGGGGGAAACTGAAATTTTTGGCCTCGCTTGACACCTCTGAGAATATGCTTTGTGTATATATTTATATATATATATATATAATCTTTTTCTTTTTAAATAATCAATATTAGAAACCAAGATGTTTTTTGTCTTCACATTCAAGCAATTCAATTTTAGTTTAGTCTTAAACTAGTCAAAGAGTTTGACTGTCTTGATTTCCATTTATTTAAATTTCTAAATATACAATATACACAAACTTTGTTCCTATACTTCTCGCTTCAAGCTCCCGACTCCATTACATATGCTTTGCGACCTTCGATCGCTTTTTCTGCACATGCTGTGGTAAGGGTTCACGGCATGTTGGGCGGCAGTCGCCGGAGCTCCGGGGTGGGCATGGAAGAGACAAAGGCATCGCAGGGACGACAGCAGCGGCACCTACACGCCCAGCAAAAACATTCAGCGGTCTCAAGCCTACCCAACCTAGACCTCCACACCGCTATAACCCACACAACACACTCAAAACCGGCCTGAGAAAGGGGAGGAGGGGGCACCAGACGTACAGGAGATCTGCTCTTATAGAAATGTAGTGCTCGATGATAAAGCTTAGTACAAACTGTAGTGCTGGGATGATAAAGTGCTCGTCTGTGAGGTTAAGCTTAGTGAAAATTGGAGAATAAGAGGTAAAGAACACAAGTCAACACAACAGGCTATTCTCCTTTTGCATAGTTGCGATTGTTAACTTTGGCATCACTAAATCACTAAACTAAATTATAAATCAACGGCATTGCCATAGTGTTAATCAGATGTAAAGTTTAACCATGCCAACATGCTTTTACACTTGTACATTCATATAACACAACTATCATTCTGATAGTATGCGGCCCAAGAGAGAAAAACTTTGCAATTACTTAAAATATCTCCATTAAAACACTTGTTTCTTTCCTATCCTAATGGTATCTATCCTTATACTGTACATTGACTGTGAATGAACACCATTACTTTGTTGTCTTTTCAAAGTTTTAAAAGCAAAATAGCTTCCTGTTCGGTCGTTGCTTTATTGGACCTGTACAAGAATGGCAATGTATGGCAACGTAAAAAAACAACAACGAAAAATCAACAAAACTCAATATAATCCTGGCAGTGTTAAAATTTCACAGTTTTTTTTTATAGATGTTCTGGCACAAAAATAAAAGAGTGTACTGTTTCTCAACATGTTTTAAAACAAGTGCTTGATTTGAATAAAAGACTAAACTTAACTAAAGACTGAAACTCAAGTGCACTGCTTGGTTTTCACATTCTGCTATCCGACCTCTCTATATATCTATTCAATAGTTTAGCCTTTAAATCCATGCGTCAAAAGAAAATGATATGCACAACACTCCAAAAACCAGCGGAAACAACCTTCAAGATCATGATAAAACCTTGATCCATAAAATCTAACATCTCAGCTGTGAGAGTTAATGCAAGACATTCATATTCCCTCTCGCAATCGTCAACATTCTCATATCGATCCAGCATCTTCAAACTCTTTAACGCAACCAGCATCTAAATTCATCACTATTGTTCAAAATCACTGAAGAAACGCATTCTAACTTAGAAGTGGCCAGACCCTTTAAGTGCTCAACATCCATACAATTGAAACCACAATGAAAGCATTTTGTGCTTGCCGTATTTAAAAAGCATGTATTCCGAAAACAACAACTAAAGGAATGGGTTAAATATTTCCTGTAGGTCCCCCCTGGTGCCCCCTTCAACTCTTCCCCCATTGCGTATAGGGTCAAGACGGGTGTTGTGGGAGAGCGGCGGGTGGTCTTACGTGAAGGACAGGTGCGAGCCATTGGAAATCTGAGAGGCGATGCTGGCACTCCTGCTCATCCCCTGCTCGCCGCGGCCCCCTGAGGTGGCCCGCCGTACTGCCTGGGGACTGTTCCGTGGCCCACCGCTCGAGCGCTGACTGCCCCCAGACCCGTGGTGCCCCCAGGGAGGCGGTCCCCCCGGAGACAGGCCGTGACCCCAGGGCTGCTGGATAGAGCCGCTCTGACTTGGATGATGGTGGTGGTGCGCGCCTCCCCAGTGTGACCCCTGAGAGCCTGCACCCTGCGGGGAGCCCCAGCTGCTCTGGGCCCCCGGAAAGCTGTGGCTGTGGCCGTCCGAAGAGGCCAAGCTGGAGAGCACCATGTTGCTGAAGCCCAGACGCATGCTTTCGGAATCGAACGCCTCGATCTCCCGTGCCTGTTTTTCCAAGAGACTGCGGATTCGTTCGGAGCGTTCATTCTGTAGGGCCACCATCTCCTCCTCAATCTGACAGAAAAACCAAAGAAAGTCTAGTTACTTAAAAAATATTAATATTAATAACAAGATGCGCCTCTGCCGTTACAACGAATGACGAGAAATGTAATGCTCAATTTGACCGCTCTTGCCTAGGAAGTCCCGCCTCCAGTAAAACAAGCCAATCGTCAATCAGTTAAGACTTACTGTATTTTAATACCCAAAAGCCGACGTCGTTTACACATTTAATGTTTTTGTCAGTAACAATGACAGGTGCTTGTACACGCTGTTGTGTAATTCATTTACTCACAAGTAACTTTAAGCCGCTGTTAGGTCATGAACGGAGAAGACGCAGAGAGACGTTTTCCCACTCACTGAAAGTTAAGGTTTATCCAAAATGATGCTAGTCGCTATCGCTCTCTGATGGAGAAAAGTCTGTAAACACCGCACCACTGGTTTGTGCGCACCTGTGTGTGTATGAGAGCACGCGGAGAGAGGGTCTGATTACCTGCAGTCGGAAAGCCCAGTGGGTGGGTTCAGATGTAGGGGGGGGTAACTATAACTGAATTCACAGCAGTTTAATGATTTAATAAAAATCTAACTGAATATGGGATTCTACTAACATTACTTCTGTTCATCGTACTCGTCCTTGACAGCTGCTGGACTTGCAAAATTTTGCATTAAATGTTCTGCAATATATGCTTCACGAAAGACATACTGTAGTCAGATTTTGAGGCAACTCTCAAAGGTCACTGCTGATCTTTTTTTGTTCTGTTGTATGTATCAATAAATTGCACATTTTTGGCTGCCGTAGTGTTTGAAAGTTCATGAACGAGTGGAAAATGCCTACTCAGCTTTCTGAATCCGATTAATTATAGTGGGGACATTTTGCACAAAATGTGTTTTTTGAGGGTTAAAGTCATTGGTTCATTTCTTGATTGTCGCTTTGAAGGGGTTTCTGGACATATCAGTCATATTTTCGAACTCTCTTTAATACTATGTTTGATCCGTTTGACCCGTTTTCCTGGTTTAATAAAATTTTTTCATCTGGTCATAATTCATTTTAAGGAGATAAAATGGTCATTATCATCGTTGATTGACAGCCCTTTGGGCTGGAAATTGTCCCCCCATTCTTGCAACACTGGCATAAAGTGTTATTTATACGCAGATTGATGAGACCAGGTTGCATGACAGATGCATCCTTTGTAGTATCAAATCAAGAGATTGCTTTGTTGTTATAAAAAGTGCAATAAGATATTAAGTTCGTTTTGAAACTATGCCGAAACAAATTAGACGGAGGCGGGCCGTCATAGTGGGCTTGTTTATACACGGCCGTGGCTCCACAACGTGAGTCTCCGTTGATCCGACATGGGTTTTCCTGATTGGACGCGGCGTTTATGAGTAGCCTCATGAATTGGAAACATACACTTCCCTACGATCACGTTCTGATGAGAGGAAATGATTGGATGCTACCAACCCGACAAAAAGGGGCATTACAAACTGCCCTCATTGTAATCCGACAAAAGGACAGACGGCCTTCAGATTTTTCCGTAACAGGGATAAAAAATCTGTCAATGACGGGGAATTTTCAGTTAACACGACCTCTGCTATCACGTGATAGCTGCCCAGAGGTGTGGCAAACACGGCCGCCCAGGGGCACGACTTCCGTAGACAACGTCAACTATCTTAAATAGGGATGCTCACTTTGGTTAATTTCCCTAACCGAGAACCAACACTCTTTATCCGAACATTAACCGTTAACCGATAAGATTTTAAAAAATAAATAGGAATTAAATACAAATAAATGCTCCATCTCATTTCGAAGACTGCGTCCTCCGGAGTTCGTGTTTGTCCGCATGCGACATCCGGAGGACTGAATAGAGTCTATGACACGATAAAAATACAAAAAAAATTTCACCGATTTATTTTAACATGCAAACAGCAGCATAACAAATACATCAGCACCTGCTTTCACATTTTATCACATTTTCACGAACCTGCGGCGTCTTGGACAATGGAGAAAAAAAAAATGATATAAATCCAAAGCATAAAATGAACAGGCAAGAAAAAAACTGAAATAATCAACAAATTGTGACAAAACGACCCCGCAAAGTTACTTCCGACAGAAAGTTTTTTCATCAAATATAAATAGTAGGCCTACCTCAATCCAAAGCTTGGAGTTTTGTTAAATAAAGTAACATGTTTAGGTGTTGTGGTGACAGTCTGGAGCTTGTTGACAATTAGACCCACAGCAGAAAACACCCTTTCAGATGGCAAGGATGTCCCGGGAATGTAGAGATAACGCCTCGAGAAACGCGTCACATTTGCTTTCCACCAGCCAGTCTTAGCTAAACATATATAAATCCGATCTTCTATACCACCCAACATACAAAAGTCACGCCGCTTTCTTTTCCTTTCCAAATCGCATGGACATCCGATGCTAAGCATCCATGAGGTAAGTTTATGTAAAGGATAAATTGATGGCTGGCAGAGAAATTCCCTTGCAGTACCTCCGCTATTAGCTTTGCTGAGCCTAGACACGCCGGAAAGACAGAGAATGTCACGGCGCATTGTGAGCGCGATAGTGTCTACCTTTAAAACAAAGAACTTGAGCTTGAGCAAGGCTACCAGTGGCACTCCGTTTGGAGGAGTTAAAGCCCTGACAAATTTGGCCCCAACAATCAGATGAATTACACTTGTCCAGTTTAGTCAAGTGACCTTCGTGATCGGATTTTGATCTGCTCGAAAACATTTTTGGGAGGGCATTTACACCATCTGCATGCTACGTTATTTAATGCTAAGCATGTTTGTCTTTCACCAAACTAAAAACATATATTATCTAAAAGTTTTTTGAAAATGTATTATTAAATAATTGTTACTACTAAAAAATATGGTTAATATTATTAAACTTAATTTTTTTACAATATGAGCATCCCTAATATTAAAATATATCAAAAATGTACTATACCTTCTGCTCCAGGAGAGCCCTCCGCAGCGAGACCCTCTGCTCCAGTTCTTTCCTCTCTCGCTCGTGATGCGCGTCCGTCTGCATTTTGATTTTACTCTGATACGCGTTTAACAACTCCAGCTCCTGCTGCAGCTGCATCTTTAGCACCTGACACTCCGCCTCCTGTGCCTCGTCCAATCGCAGCTGACGAGAGAGTGGAGGCGTGGTTACACGGTTGTACGACAGGCACGTGTGAAACCTTCATCAATTTCTTATACTCACAGCTTGCGTTGAGAGCATTTCGTTGATGGAATGGTCGTACTGCTCGGCGAGGATGGCTAACTTTCGCGTTTGCTCCTCTTTCAGTCTCTTCAGCACAGCCTTGTGGTCACACTTGGGTGTGGCCTCCAGGAGGTGGTTGCGCAGGGCCTTGAACTGCCGTGTTTGAATCTTACAAGTGTCCTGAAACTGCTTCTTGATCTGCAGCTCTTTAGACTGACGATGACAATGAGTGAAATAAGAGTGAAATAAACATCATCTGTCAAACGGATAAACTGAGCTAGTTCACTCTAGGTAGAGTGCTGGGCAAGTCCTACACACCTTAAGGCTCTTGGGCTGCTGTCGGACCTCCATGACGTGTTTGCGGCGTAACTCCCGCTCTCTGCGCTTGTTGTACTCCATCTGATTGGTGAGCTCGGTCTGATGCTGAAGCCGGATGAGCTCCGTGCGCATCTTCTGGATGCTGCCCAGGTGCCTGACCTCCAGCTCCTGCATGGACTCGTGATGGCGGAGCAGCATGGCGTGCTCTAGATCTTTCTGCGTCTGCCGCTTATTAAGCTCCTGAATCGAGAAATAGACGATGGTGTTACTCTGGAACTCTAGGCACAAGGAACTTTATCCACTGATAACTTTCTGAATGTTATTAATTCATATGATGACTATTATACTGAACTTCAAAATGGTGATGTTTCTTAACATTTTCTATATACAGATCACAAATTCATTGCATGTATCAGTCCTGAACATTGGCTGTTTTTAAACTATTAGCCAAGAGCGTGAAACAGCTGACCGATAGCAACAGACCGATACCGATAATTGGCCGATATATCGGTGCATCTCTACTTAGCACTATGGTGTGAGTTAACAGGCAATCTGAGTAAATGGTAGTTGAAATGAATGCCATGCTACCTCTCGTACGAGGTCCTGTTCTACATTGTGTTTTGCGATAAGGACTCTGCGTTTGAATCTGCGACACTCCAGCTCCAGATACTGGCGCTGTCGGCGGAGCAGGTTGGCTTCCTCTTCTGCCTGATAGTGCTGAAAGTTTTCCTTCTGCTTCGACAGCCAGTCCTGCTTCTCCTTCTTGGGTGTGGACTGGTTTTCATTCAGCTCCTGAAAACAGCGGGAAAAAACATAAATACAGTGGGGACAGCACAATGGTTCAGTAAAACTGCATGTTCGCCGAAGGGCTTGAACACGCTGAACATTTCAGACTGAAACATTTTTCTTTCACTCCTCATTTCCTAGTGCCAGTTAGCAGTTTCACACCTGCATTAGGATTGAAACTTAAAGGAGCCATTCATTTGTGGTTTTTGAGGCTTTGATTATATTTTTAAGGTGTTTAACAATAGATGTTCATGTTTCTAATAAAAAAAAACGCTTTATATTTCACATATTTCCAGTCTATTGTTCACTGCTGTCCCTCTTCTAACAAAACGACTCGATTTCTTCCGGTCTATATAAAGTACCTCCTTCTGAAACGTCCGATTGGAAAAGCTGACCTGGTCTGTCGTGATTGGTTCACCGCTTAGAGTATGTGTGAAGATGTCCCACCCATAGAATATCAGCAAGCTTCTGCTTCTCAGGCTGTTGTGATTTGCCGGTGCCCCTCTCAGTGCACGTGTATTCACAAACTTTGACTTTTAGCAATAAATATTAACAATGTCGTCAACTTCACTTTATAAGTTAAAAACATGCGGATCCATCAAAGTGTGATGGAGGTCTGGTGCATGTGCAAGCGTCAATCTTTGTTAGAGATCGCATTTACTTTCCTACTATGGTTAGGGAAATGACACCGGACCAAATGGTGTCACACCGGTTATATTAATTAACACTAATAACAGAAGCGCTAGTTTTGCCTTTTTATATTGGACCCGAGTTGGGTCATAAAACAAGCAGATTGACCAGGAGACATTAGCAAGCAGGACTTCAAAGGACGTTTCATAGAAATGTTTTAGAGGTGTGCGAACACACACACAATATCAGTGTATTACACAGAACAGCTTTCACAGCCGATGAAAGTCATGGAAGCTGTTATTTGACTGTTGGTTATATTACAATGTGTGAAGCTGAATTCTTATTATCAGCTGTAGCAATGTGACGAAAGGGAAAGTAGCTCAGTCAAATGTTTACAATCTCTGATAACCGAACACCACTCCAGTGGCTCTTCCTCTTCTGTAAGGAAGACCTCGCCCCTTTTTTGGCGTATTCCTTTGGTCGGAGGTTATTAAAAGCTTTTGAAATAGTGACATCATGTACCTGGGAAGCAGAGGGCTGTCCAACTTGTAAGCTTTGGATAAAAGTGTATGCTAAATGACTAAATGTAGTCCGATTCCGGTAGTTCTCTGTAGTCCTTGAAAAGTCAATTCTGCTATAGACAATATATTTGCTTGGCACTGAACTTTGAGCTTAATCATTTTTCAGATATTGTTTATGCTCTAACAGCAACACAACACACTAACTAATGATTGAAACATTTGATTGCGGGGAATGTGGCCTTTAAAGTGATAGTTCACCCAAAAATTTAAAATGACATCATTTACTCACCCTCTTGTCATTTCAAACCTGTATATGACTTTCTTTCGTCTGCAGAACACAAAAGAAGATATTTTAAGAGTGTTGGTAACTGGCCCCCATTCACTTGTATTGCTTTTGTGTCCATAACAATAGAAGTGAATGAGGCAGTGCTGTTTGGTTACCAACTTTCTTCAGAATAGCTTAAAGAATCTTTTGTGTTCTCTGGAAGACAGAAAGTCATACCGGTTTGAAATTACAAGAGAGTGAGTAAATGATTTTGGGTAAACTTTCACTATCATCAAAATGGACTGTTAATTTATTTCTCTGTTTCTGTGAATTGGTATGAAACTGGGAATTTATGTGTATCACCAATAAATGTTCAGGAAAGTCCAGGAGACATAATATTTGATATACTTTTGACTACTTATACATTTATTACGGTTTTGAAGTAGTGCACATAAATGGAATGGAATTTGTGTTAATTTAGAGAAAAACCTCATTAATTCTTACTTTAATTAAGTAGACTTCATTTTTTTTATTGCTAGCATTTATCATTAACAGTACCCTTGCTAGTTTGTAGGAATACACTCCCACCTCTTTCAGTTGCTCTTTGCGTAGCTTGTACTCTCGTTTCTGTGACTCCAGGAAGCTGCTAAGCTCTTTCTTTTGCTGGGCCTGAATGTGCTGCTGGAATTTCTTCTCATCATTGGCAAACGACTTGGCCTGCAGGCAAAACAATCATAAAAATGTCAACAAAAAAAAAATCACAAGAGATTTCACAACATGTTCTACAAAACTATGAGCATGTAGAGTTGTTCTGTTCAAAACGATCATTCTCAGATGCTTTCACTCTGTTCTGAAAGCTGCGGGGATTTACTCCCATTCAGACACAGGAGCAACAAAAAGGTCTGATAAGCAAAAAAGCCCCTAAAAATATCCTTTAAAAATGTAAATGTATGCCTACCAGGAAAAAATGTGCGTGTATACTTTTGGCCACATAGTTGAAGGATGAAGATGAACTTTAATTGAGTGACGTAAGAGAAAGTGTGACGTCCGGTCACTGAGATCAAGGGAATGCTTATTTCATGATCACTCACTATTTATAATAGCTCTGCCCAACCTAAAGATCATGTGACATGTCGAGCTTACATCTTTCTCTATGGCTGCTTGGTTTTTCTTCACCAGTTTCTCCATCTCGGCAACAAAGCTGTTCCTCTGCGCCTCCAGCTCTTTGTCCAGCCTGAGTCTGTGTTCATCCATCTCTGCTTTCAGCTTGTTCTCCAGGGCCATGAGATGCTTCTGGTGCTGCCGCCTCATGCGTTTATAACCAGACATTTGCTCCCTCAGCTCAGAGTCCTGCTCGTGCTCCTGCATCTGCCGCGTCACCTAACAGACGTTCAAGAAATGACAAACGTTAGCCATCAAAATAGTCAAATCACTTTGATTGCATAAAAAAGATTGAATAAAATAAAAAGGAAATGCCTGGCAAAGGAAGTTCCAAAATAGACACTTCCGGCATAAACTCGATGATTCTAACACAACAGACTCGGTTTCCATCAAGCGTTTCTCACTCACCAGAGAGGCTGTGCGAATGGTGGCGAAATGCTCGCGGTTGCGATGGTGTTTGCGTGGCGTGGGCTGCACAGAAGCTGCCTGAGCCTCTGAGGGCCGAGAACGTATCTCAGGATCCTCCCGGTAAATTTCCTCTTCTTCCTGCAGGACACAAAAGCATGAATTAAGCAAATGAAGACATTCGCTGGGACATCCAAGCCCAAGTAGTTGTAAAAGTATATTAGCTGATATGCTACGATATATCACATTGCACAAATGTACCGGCTTCAGGTGTATGACGGAGCTGTTGGACATGACGGTGTGGTCTTTCTCCAGCTCTAGGTCGCTCTTGTTGTCATCAGCAGCGTCCTGGAGGCTGTTTACAGAGCTGCTCTGAGAACTGGCACTGATTGACATGCTGGGAATGGACTGGTTGCTGCCCACACTGCTCACTGTACCTGTGCGACCCGCACTGTGCTCCGCTTCCTAAAACATACACACAACGACAGAGTCCAGCTTTACTTACAGTCGCAGTATCAAAGAAACTTCATTTTTAAGGTTTAGTTTCTGACCTCATCTCCCTCCTGGATCTCGGTGGTCGGCCCATTGTGGGCTTCCTGAAAGAGGATCTTTTTCATCTTGCGGTATTGCAGGTTGTCCAGCTCTCGAACTGCATCCTTTGTTCGCAAAATCAGGTCCATGAGAACAGATTCTGGCCTCACTCTCAGGACGAAGGCATGCTGCGGTTTTGAAAGTATGTGAAGGAAACAAGTTATTTGAGACGGTTTTTTTAAGAGGATTATGAGACGTATTGAAGAACAAAAGAAAGTAATAGTTTATTGTGAAGTAGAGACCTGCAGCAGATCTTCGGAGTGCGGTCTGTCCTGGGGTATTTTCTGAAGGCAAGAGTCAACAAAATTTCTAAAATAATCCGTCCTGAGGAAAGAGAACGACATAGACGATTTTGGTTGATTTAGCACAATAACCACCATACATTTAACATTGTATCTTTAAAAGTGAAGGTCATATACAGTATCTCACAGAAGTGAGTACACCCATCACATTTTTGTAAACATGTTATTATATCTTTTCATGTGACAATACTAAAAAAATGAAACTTTGCCAAAATGTACATGTTATGTACAATTTACATATTGTATATCAGTGTACATTTGCTGTCCCCTCAAAATAACTCAACACACAGCCATTAATGTCTAAACCGCTGGCAACAAAAGTGAGTTCACCCCTAAGTGAAAATGTCCAAATTTGGCCAAATTAGCTATTTTCCCTCTCAGGTGTCATGTGATTCTTTAGTGTTACAAGGTCTCAGGTGTGTTCAATTTGGTGTTATTGCTCTCACTCTCTCATACTGGTCACTGGAATTTCAACGTGGCACCTCATGGCAGAAAACTCTCTTAGGATCTGAAAAATAATCGTTGCTCTACATAAACATGGTCTAGGCTATAAGAATATTGCCAAGAGTCTGAAGCTGAGCTGCAACATGGTGGCAGGACAGGTTCCACTCAGAACAGGCCTTGCCATGATCGACCTAAGAAGTCTGGTGCACATGCTCAGCGTCATATCCGGAGGTTGTCTTTGGGAAATAGACATATGAGTGCTGCCACCATTGCTGCTGAGGTTTATGGGGTGGGGGGTCAGTCTGTCAATGCCCTGACCAAACGCCGCACACTGCATCAAATTGGTCTGCATGGCTGTCATCCCATAAGGAAGCCTATTCTAAAGATGATGCACAAGAAAGCCTGCAAACAGTTTGCTGAAGACAAGTGTATTACTGAAAACCATGTCCTGTGGTCTGATGAGACCAAGATAAACTTATTTGGTTCAGATGGTGTCAAGCGTTGGTGGCGGCATCCAGGCGAGGAGTTTAAAGACAAGTGTGTCTTGCCTACAGTCAAGCATGGTTGTGGGAGTGTCATGGTCTGGGGCTGATCGAGCGCTCCCGGCACTGGGGAGCTACAGTTCATTGAGGGAACCATGAATGCCAACATGTACTGTGACATACTGAAGCAGAGCTTGATCCCCTCCCTTCGGTGGCTGGGCCACAGGGCAGTATTCCAACATGATAACAACCCCAAAAGAAGCTAAGGGTAAAGATGATGGACTGGCCAAGGATGTCTCCAAACCTAAACCCTATTGATCATCTGTGGGGCATCCTCAAACGGAAGGTGATTTCCTCATGGAGGAGTGAAAAAGGACTACAGTGGTAACCTGTAAAGCTCTGGTGAACTCAATGCTCGAGAGGGTTAAGGTAGTGCTGGAAAATAATGGTGGCCACACAAAATATTGACACTTTGGGCCCAATTTGGACATTTTCACTTAGAGGTGTCCTCACTTTTGTTTCCGGCGGTTTGGCTGTGTGTTGAGTTATTTTGACGGGACAGAAAATGTACACTGTTATACAAGCTGTACACTCAATACTCTACATTGTAGCGAAGTTTCATTTCTTCAGTGTTGTCACATGAAAAGATATAATAAAATATTTATGTGAGGCGTGTACTCACTTCAGTGAGATACTGTACATTTACTATGGCATGGGGGTGAGTGAATATAAATAATGATCATCCTTTATCCATCTAGCTCATCTATAAAGTGCAAGGACTCACCATTCACTTGACTGCAGTGTGGGACTCTCATTCTGCGCTATGTGGTATAAGGCACTCATCGCGTTCATGTTAAACAGAGGAGGCTTTCTTTCCGCTACATCAGCAAAGAGAAGGAAATGTGAGACAGACTTTCACACCAGACTTTCAGACAACCAAAAGTACTGTGTGTATCGTCACCTAGTTCTATGCATGTGATCCCAAGAGACCAGACGTCAACCTTTCCATCATACTGTCCCTCGTCCATGGCTAAAATCACTTCTGGGGCCATCCTGAGAGGAACACAATGCAGGTGCATTAGTGATACAGCGAGATGGGCCGTGTGAATCAAGTCATTATTATACAACTGCTAAGCAGGCTGCTCACCAATATGGCGTCCCCACGAACGAGTTTGCTGGAGAAGCGATGGAGGCAGAACCAAAGTCTGCCAGTTTGACCTGTCCAGGCTCGGTGAGCAGGATGTTCCCAGCTTTGATATCCCTTGAGTGGAGAAGAGGATGTAGAAAGAACATGAACAGAGGTTTAATTTGGACACCTACAGGCAGTTTAAAGAATGTGGTGAAAGCTTGTGATTCAAGTAAGATGTTCATGAATCCCACTACATGTGCTGCTAATGTTTACTAGGGGTGTATCACTATATTTGATACAAAAAAAATTTGTACTGTAGAGCATGGCCAATTTATTTACAATATGTTGTTGGTTTAATCCTATTTGTTAAGCATCTATGTGTGATAGTGGTGTAACGGATCACAAAACTCACGGTTCGGATCATTTAAAGGATTTTGGGTCACGAATCGGATCATTTTTCGGATCGGCTCATCATAGTTTATTACAATATATTATTATAATAATAACTTGTTTTTGCAATCAATAAAGTGCTCAAAAATAGCTGCGCTTATCAACATATACAATAGGGCTGTCATATGATTAATCGTGATTAATTGCATCCAGAATCAACGTTTGTGTTAACACTGATCTGATATTTTTTTTATTTTTATTTTGTTCATCACATTGTGACAATGTAAACCCAGAATCCTGTTTTTATCTGGACCAAGGACAAGCTCTATGTATTGTTGCATCCCACCCTTCAATAAGTGAGAACAATATGACCTTTAACACTTTAAGACTTGTCTGTGAAACCGGGCAAATGTCTTTTACCATAGCACTAGATTTGACAGCAATGTCAAAAGTTTTTCTTTTCTTTTCAGCCGCATCAGAATGAAAGCAATAGCAAATCATTGGGAATCATTTTGTGAATGGAACTGGTTTCGAATAACAACTTGTGTAAAAACTCACTAACCTGTGAATCATGTTATGGGAATGAAGGTATGCAATGCCCTGCAAAGCACCATGGGTAATTGCTGCAATCTCAATTTCCTGAAGGGGCTTCTTGTGGACTAAGCAGGAATAAAACAATACGTTATATTCTCACCGTATTAATATTACAAAAGAAAACTATCAATTTTAAGCAGCAGAATTAAGATGTGTGTGCATGCTCAACTTTAAGGGAAATATTGACACAGTTTATAAACACATTCGATATGCAATATTTTACCTTCAAGAAGGTCGGAGGCTGAGCCCAAACAGTACTCCATGGCAAGCTAAAGAAAGTATTGCTTGTATTTAGAGGTAAACAAAGTTCCATTTACAGCCTGTATGGAGATTATAAAGAAAGTGAAGGATTGGTCTTGGAAACCGAGAGCTCTCACCCATGCTGTGTGTTCCCGCAGATAGCATCCTTTATATTCTATGCTGTTTGGGTGTTGTATTCTCTGGAGGAACTTAACTTCCTTAATGATATCCTGCCATTTCTATAAAAAAGAGAAGGCAGCATATAATCAAACAGACTTCTCTGATGTTCCTCGTTACAATCTACATTAACAACAGCTCTTCAGCAGCTATTAATATTCATTTTTCAACACTAATGGAAACCACCAAACTGGATATATGTCACAAACACAGCTCCTGAAAAAGATCGAGAGCATCCTTTGTACAAAGATTAAGTGTAATCTGATTAGCTAATCTGAAAGGGAAAAACTGCCACCAACTAAACTACGAATGGCTAGAGTTCAATCTGAGGTCAAAACACCAATTGTGACTGCATAAATTTCATGTTCCTTTTACTCAACGATGGTTGTTTGATACTGTTCACTTTCAGACAAACCTTTGAGATTGGGTTTTCTGCCATTACAAACAATTTGGAATTGAACAAGCTAAAATGGGATGTTTTAAATCCAGTGTCAAAACGTAAAATCTTGTCAAATGCAGAACTGACCTCATTGGACTGTTTCCCACTGTAGGACATCTTTTTGATGGCCACCACCTCTGCAGTCCGCACATCCCGTGCCTGAATACACATCAGATGTGCAATTTATTCACCAAGCTCAGGTGATACTAGACATTTTTCACAATGTTTATAACCAGATGAAACACGTACAAAATAGACGGCGCCGAAGCTGCCATGACCGATCTCACGAAGGTCTGTGAAGAGCTTCTCGGGGTCCTCCTTAAAGAATAGATCTGAGATATCGGGGTCCTTCAGGCTCCCTGCCCGGCTGGTGGAGGGCATGCTGCGAGCCGGGAGGACGCGCCGCGCACGCAGGGGACTATCTGGCCGTGCGACTGCGACACGTTAGGCCCCGTCCGTTACTCATTTGCCAGAGGGAGGCAGTGTGCGCAAAGAAACCTGCAGTCAATGAAAGATCCGTCAACACAAACATCATTTATAGTAGCAACAATACACCTACTTCATTGCTATATTACATGATGTTCAGGAAATTCTGTGCAAATGTGATCTGGAATGCCCCCAAAAAATGTATTCCTTTGGGTTACCAGCCTAGATATAAAACCAGAAACCACAAAAATACCTCATGGACTTACTGGATAGTCACCATAATAAACATATAACTAAAATGATAGTCTTACAGTATGAACCCTGGATGACTGTTCGACTTGACCTGTGAGCTGACCTTTCCCTGTACTTTAAGATGTAAACACAAGCACGACAGCTGAAGTGCTGCCAGCTTTCTCATTGACCTGTTCTGCTGCATTCTGATCTCTTTGGCTCATTCACGTTTCATAAGAATTTATGCAATGTGTTGTCCAGCTGACAATGTGGGCGTAGTCACAAACCATTAGAACAGATAAGATGAATGCTCGGATGAACGAAAAAACAATCCACTGAAAGTACATATGAGAATGACATGCCAGTCAACTCAACATTGGTTCAAAAACAACAGGTTTAAGAGGGTCATGTTTGGAGCCAATGCTTCCAGTCCAGAATGCCCATAGGATGAATGCCAAGTACAGTCAAATTAAGAATAATAAAAAATCGTGTTTCGCATATTTTGGTAATGAAGAAAATGATATCCTCGTACAACATATGAACAGGCCAAAAGCGACCATGGTACATAGAAACACTCCAAAAGATGTTTAGGTGAAGACAGAGAAAACCCTTTGGCAAGACTAAGCAAAGAGGTCCATTGTGCATAAGTGGCCCTCTCACAATCCTTTATTACTCATATTCATCACAAAAAGATTGTGAACATCAGATCTAGCTCTTCTATTGAAGCACCCAAAAAAGCTCATAATGTCCATTTCCTTAGACATGTGACAACACAGAAGGGAAGCACAAGTCACAAGACGGGCTGACTATCAAACGCTTTATGCACTGACAGACTTGCGTTTCTTCTCCGAAAACCATTATAAAAACAGAAGGGATCTTTGAAAACCATAACACATAACACGTTGTATATAATCTAGCTACAGAAAAAAATGAAGAGACTTTTCAACAAAATCAAACATCCGAAGTGACAAAGTCATCCAACAGCAATGTGAAAGACGAGGTTATCTTTTCCTAAATACATGTGGAAATATGAATGTTGTTTTTCTTAAAAGTGAATATGGACTTGTTTTCTTTGCCGTATTTGAGATCTGAAAAATTACAAAGCATTGTTTCTGTTATTTTGACCCATTTCAACAGTTTTATTTTCTGCAAATAAATGCAAACAGAAACAATATTTTGATTTGAAATTTGGTATAAATATTGTTAGTAGTTCACAGAAGAAACAACAATAATAATTTCACCTAAACACCTACACCTATAAATTGTACAATCAGAAAAATAAATAAATAATTATCTGAAAATAATTTCAAAATAATTGTTTTCGTGGCTTAGGGCTGTTATTACTATTGTTATTACTTATAACAATTATTTGACTAATCGTATGCCACATAAAAGGTTTTGTTTACATAATATATGTACTGTGTATAATAATAAATACACACACATGCATCTATCATTTTAAGATTTTTTTTAATAAATTCACTATATATAATTATATATGTGTAATATAAATTTATATATACACATCTGACTATGTATTAAATATACATGCACATGTCGTGTGCATATTTATATAAACATAATTATTAGTGCTGTCAACTGATACAAATGGGGGAAAAAAAAATTCACATTTTTCTGTGACATAACATTAATGTTTTTAAATATACTTCAGTCTAACAATTTCACATTTAATCTCCAAATGAATGTAGAAACAACATTTCTTTAACAGCATCATTTTATAAATGAAAGCCAACATTCTGATATTAGTTCATCAACTGATGTCTCTATTTTATTGATTATTATTTTTATTTTAAGATTAATAATAGCCATTCCACAGTATAATTGACAGCTATCATGTCTAACAAGTAGGAAATATACTGAAAATTGAAATATACTGAAAATTATTTCCAATCTTTAACCTAAATTAAATACAGAAGAATTCTCATTAAAGCTACAAAACACGTTGAATCCCTATTTTCTTTAGTTATTTGATTAACATTAGTGACAGGAGTCACAGCAGCAGGTTTAAGAATGCGGCCCCTTTAAGAGCTTTAGCTCTATGCAGATCTGATGCATCTCCCATTTTCACATCTCTCTCCATTCATTTAAGAATTTATTTAACACGTTGAAGTCTGTTCTTACAGAAATGGAAGAGAAAAATGGCTTTCTGGCATAACCTTGAGTGGCTTTGTTCATTCAAGCACGAAAAGGACTTAATACTGATTAAGGTTGGGTATGTATGAATTTGATGCGGACGTCGTCCACCATATTGAAGTGGTCATCATGTGACATTATTCTTCTTTTCCTTTTTGAATTGTAGGTGGCAACTTACGTTTGAGATGCATATTCGCACCTACTGTAACAGTACTGGAGTGTGGCCCAGAGATTTGCCATTTGATGTAATAACAAGTGCATCTTAAAAGTCTTGAGAGACAGGTTACATTAACACCTTATTGCACCAGTAACGCTATACCCTTACCTAGTATGGGTTATCTCAGCTTTTGCAATATTTGCAATGCTTTCACAAAGGAGACGTCGGGCAGTTGCTCGAAGAACTTGCCCTAGGAGAACACTGGTGATTTTATTGTCAAGAAATGTAACACTAGCGTGTTAAAATTAAGATTACCCAAGAAATGCAGAGCTAGCCAATCCCAACACTTGCGCACAATATTATACTCTTGTCTGCATTCCGCCTATTGATGGAAGTCTCTTATGTAGATACACCATGTGGCACTATGCATTCTATTGTATTCTTAAAAAAACTTTTTTATTATGTTTTATATACATTTTTATGTGCCAAGTATGTTTTAAAATGTACGTTAACCAAATGTAAATGAGTTTTAGGCTACTTCACACAACGCTCCCGAACGTTGTGTGAAGTAGTTGAAGTTGTGTTATTATTGTCAAATACACGTTATAAACGACTCTAGTTTAGAATTATATAGAATTCAGAGAAGAGCTGTGCATAAAATACAGAATCGGTTTAGTTTAGGAATGTGCGAGAGTAACTACTCGTTTCAACGATACAGCTCCTACTAGTCGACACTGAAAACATAAAAAAATTATACAAAATGTTGTAATTTAAATGACTTTCATTTTAAAGTTTTGTTAAAAAACACTTTAAATAAAATACTAAAACAATATGTTTGAAAAGAGAATTAATAATAGTCTTCAAATGTGTATCAGGAATAAACTGTTTTCATTGTAGGTTAAATCTAGCACGCGTTTACCTTTGTGCCAATTGCAGCACGCTAAGAAATGACCACTTGCAAGACGAGTTGTGGGCGTGTTTTGAAGGAGGAAAACGGGTATTTTTATGCAAATACCACTATATAATGTCAAAGGATGTCGCGAGCTGCTGGGTTTCAGTCTGACCAACTACTGAAATACACAAGTTACCGAGACGCTTTCATTCAGAAATTTACTCCAGCTCGGCATACGATTATTATTGTTAGTTTTCGATAATATGCAATTTTTAAACACGATTTAAGGTTAAAAATCGCTGTATTTTCCACATATCGTGCTTTTTTGCATCTCCACTTCATCCCGCTTCTCTGAAATGCTGAAAAGCGAGATGTGCTATGATTGGCCAGTTAACCAGTGCATAGTGATTGGTCGAATACTGAAAGCGTGTGACGGAAATGTAATGCCTTTTACCATATTTGGAACATCAGCTTCCAAAGCAATTGTACTGACAGTACTGACTTGCAAATCTTCTTAGTCAACCACGAACTGACGTAGATTTGTGTGGGTGTGGTTACACGGGGCGTTTCAGGCAAGTCTGGGTGACCATTTGCTTTTAGATAGAATGCATCTTTTGTTCCAACACTTACAATTTTACGTGTCTAATACATGCATGGGCATTTAACACACCAAAGACACAGAAAAACACGTGTTCGCACCATGAGACCCCTTTACTAATAAAAGTTTAAAAGTTTTAATATATAAAATGCACGAAAGACGGATTAATGTTATTTGATGATAGAATGAGCACACTCAATTAAACAGAGATGAGAATGTCTCAGCTTCTAGATTCAGAAAACTTTGAAATTTCTTTCATTATAATGCTTATCACAAAAAAGCACTTGAAAAAACAAGATCGCTTAGCACTATTATCTTTGTAGCCTTGCAGAGATTGCGCAGAATCTTCAAACTGAGTTTTGTTCACAAACATTGAGCCGATTTTCATCCCAACATAATGCTTGCATTTCCCCAACAAGAGCATGTAAAATAATCTTAACATCATAATCACATGCGGACTCCAGTGTTTAGTAGGTTCTATAAATTAGCTATCAATTAGCTTTAATCTGTGCGAATGAGGAGAGCCATGATCATTCCAGCCCCCCGAATGACAGGCTGCTCTCCTTGCTGCCTTCAGGCAGACGATACCGGAGCATCCAGTCCCGCAGAAACCGGCTGAAGGACAGCTTTTTCCTCAGGCTATTAGACTCAACTTCAAAAACTGATACACTCCACACTTTCACACTACAGTTTCATGGACTATATTGAACCATGCAATAAGCCTAATGTAATAACCATCCAATACCAAATTTACATACCTACATCTGTACTATAAGAACTATATGGTTGATCTATTATACATACACGTTCATGTGTACACCTGCATATTTAATGTGTATTCAACGTCTAATGTTTATATCTTGTGAATATTTTGTATATACTGTCCATGTGTGTCTTATGTATATTAAAGCAATTAACCCCAAGAAGCAGTGGGTTACAGCACATTTTATAACAGATATGGGCCATTGTGGAGTGCCTAAACCCTGTAGCTGTTGTAAAATGCACTTGAACCCACTGCTTCGCGGGGCTTATCGCTTTTATAAAACGGTTACTCCATATGCTCAGAATCAAGGACCAGAACTGACCGTTTTATAAAGTCTTTTTTGTACAGTCTGTCTATTTATAGTTTCCACTGCTCGTTTGCACTACATACTGTCACTTAAGTTTGTAAAGTCGTTCAGTTGTTTGTCGTACAGTTGTCTGTCCAACTGCAATCTACTTTGTATGGAGTACGCACCTAAGACTTTCATTTACCACACGTAGTGATGTGACAATAAAAGTGATCTGAGTTGAGGTCAAATGCATTCTGTAGATTGGTCTGTACTTTTTGTCCATTGCTTTCTATTTGCTTTTTTACTGACAAACATTGCTTTGCTTTGTAAATAATAATAAAAATATTATACTTAAATTGCGACATAATTAAAAAAGCAATGTTTTTTCATTCAACATCATTTAAATGTGCTTTTTATATATTGTCTTGCTTTTCAATATAATACAGTATAACAAGTAGGCTAGATAAAAAAAACTTGAGCCCTCTCCCTTCCAAAACAGCCAATCCTATGCCTGTATCTGACTGCTGAAAGAATGTACTGTACTCCCGTACAGCAAAACACTTCATTAAAAAGTTTCATTCAACAATATAAGCTAAAAATATGAATAAACGAAAACTGTTGGATTATTATAGGCTACAATGCAAAATAAAAATAAAAACATGCATGCAAGCTATTCTGACTGACAACCATTTCAGTTCACATCTTTCCTCCAAACTCCAACCACAAAAGCTGACTGTTCTCTCAGAAGGTGCACTCGTGGCCGGGATGCACGGAACATACTGACAAGATGTTTAGTACAGGGAACTGTGTGTTCGCGACCACTGTGTGATGTCAAAGGATGTCGAGAGCTGCTGGGTTCCAGTCTGACCAACCGGTGAAGTACACAAGTTACCGAGACGCTTTCATTCAGAAATTTCCTCCAGCACGGCAAGTTCCGCCCAGTGTCTTTCTGTGACACTTATTATATGCTCCACACACTGCTGACATGTTTGCTACATTAATAAAGCGCGCGGTCTCTCTCTTTGCGCTGGCCGCTGCTTGATCATATGACAATTTAATTTAATTTGATTACTAAAATTGTATTGAACTTTAAAGCCCCCAAAAAAACAGACTTAATCGAGTTGAAAAGCCTTTACGGGCCCTGAGCAAACTTTTATTTGGGGGGCCCTCTGTGCCTCCAATACAATCAACTATTGTCAATGTTTGATTATTTGCACGCACACTTTAAACCTAACACACCCAATTCTATTAGTTGTAGCTGTGTTTGGGATGTAGGAATGTCATAAAAACAAAAACATAAATCTTGCATTACAAGTGTATTGTGTTTGTCAAAACATTTGATCATTACTTCCAATTTTAGGAGACCTGTCACTTAAATTAATTTTTATTTAGTTTATTAACTTGCACACAATTATTCTTAACCTTATCCCAACATAAAACACTGAATTGACAGATATCAGCATAAATCAGCATTTTGTTGTATTACAATTTCACAAATTATGACACACAGCACAGTAAAAATTGTGGGTAAAGCCATAGGTGAGAAAATGGGTGTGTATATACATATATATACCGTGCCTATATAACAAAAAAGCTGTAATTTCATGTGGTCAAAGCTGTAATTTCATGTGGTCGTGGGCATCATCTAGTGGCAGCCGCTTAGTTCGCTTATAGGGAGGGCAGGCTCTGGATTTCATAAGGTTGTAGGCTACATATTTAAAGGAAAACTCCACTTGTTTAGGAAAGAAACTCATTCTCCAGCTCCCATTTAATAAGTTGAGTTTTACCATTATGGAATATATTCAGCTGATATCCGGGTCTGGCGATAGCACCTTTAGCATAGCTTAGCATAGATCATAAAATCCAATTAGACCAGTATTTTTTTCTTATTTAAAACTTGACTCTTCTGTACTTATATCGTATGCAAAGACAGGCAGAAAATGAACAGTTGCGCATTTCTAGGCCGATATGATGAGGAACTATACTCCCATTTCAGCGTTATAATCGAGGAAGATTCCTGCCGTAACATGGCCGCAGCAGGCGCAGTGATATATAAAATAGTTTTGCTAATTTTTTTATTAAGTTGTATTGTATTTTATTGAAAAGCAAGACAAATTATAAAAAGCACATTTTGACTCTGCAGTTTGTACAATAGTGAAAAAAATGGCTTAATACATAGTGTTAGCACTTCATATCTGTTTATCTTCTACTCTGACCTGTCACATTATACGGTATTTTACAACAATTTTACAATACACCACATGAAGGTAACTACAGACTTTGTCCACTAGTTACTCAATCTCAGATACAGTAATTATCATGGATGGACAGAAAATTACAAAATGTGTAACAAATATACTTGGGTGCATTGTATGGGAAACGCTGGAATAACAATACAGTCAAGCCTCACTTTATAACTGTGAAGCTCGCACTGTACAGATGAAGCACCACTGAATTTATAACTGCCCAACTCACGTTGTATTAATAAGATGTGCCTCTGCGCAGCTCGTGCCAGACGGACGATTTTATAAATCACGTTGGGATGAACTATCCCTTCAACTACAAATGGTAGAATCCTACCAAAGCCTCACTATATAGGCTGTTCCTGGAAAAACTACTTAAAAAACATGTTTTAAGTATAATAATGTTCCTTAAATCCCTGAGAGCAAAAACATAAATCCCAAACTTTTGACCTGTACAGTAATGACTTCTTCAGAGTTTTGAGCAACTAGCCCTACAGGGCACAATCTTGTATTTAGTATAAAAGACATCGGCTGAGTAAGCTTAATTAACTGTGCTGACTTCACGGATTGATTCGGTTAACAAAAAAAAACGTTCACAAAGACACTATCAGCCTTTCCATACATATAATGTGAAGCCTGTAAGAAAAATTGCTGAATTAATCACTATATTTATGCTCCTCTGGGAGCAAACCCAAAACAGCTCAGCCTTCATAAATCCGTAAGGAATACTGCCAAGTACCAGAGAATATATCTAATGCAGTATTGATCTGTAACCCAACTACCCAAAGTGTTAACAGTAGAATTTTAATCACTGCCCTTCACTATTTTACACATATTGTCTATAATAAACTACCCAGGCTTTCGGTAATTTGGAAAATTGCATCGCAGACAAGATATAAATGGAAGAGAATGTTAAAAAGCAGCTATATGAAGAAGGTCAAAAGCATTGTAAAGAATTCTGTTGCACGGTTGTGTGCATGTTACCAGGAAAATAACTGCATTCCTTTAAGCTAAACAGGAATAACATAAACAAAGTACACATAACTTTACTCATTTGAATTAGATCTTGCTTCAGCAACATTCAATGTGCTATATGCTTGGATGTGACGGAAGACATAGACTAGAAACACACTGGAACTTGGCTCTGATCTCTGATAAGTCTCTGTGGGAATTCCCTTCATCACACTTCACAAATATCAGCGAGAGTTTTGTTGGCCTTAAATCTCCAATAAGCAGGATAGGATTTGCCAGCTTTTAACCTCTCCAAGGAACTCACACCACAGTCGTGACATAACCCGCTGTTAACTTCCCAAAGCGAGCAAGAATGACATTAAGTAATAGAACCAAACATGAATGAGGGAAGCAAATAAATTTTCTTTTATGCATCATTTGGCATCCTGTCTGAATGCAGACGTATGATCGCAATCCTGCTGACATTCTTCCAGACAGCACTAACAGGAAATACATTTATGAATATCTTTAATAACCGAAGAGATGTTTGAGATTATACCTGACATCTAGCCTACCTTGAGTTCCAACAAGCACGATTCAACACCAAAGGCATTGCTGACTGACATGTAGCAGATTTCCAAAGAGCGAAATAAAGAGATTGATAAATGATACAATCAGCATTTGTTATTTTCCAGCGAGTTATGAAATACTGTGAAAATGCTTTTTAAATGTTTTTTTTTTTTTTGGTGAATATAAGGAAACCAACACCAACAAAGACGAATAATAAATTATAATCTATAACTATTGGTGCCACAAACGAAGTCTTAGAAGTCCAACAGAAAGTCCATTTCTGTTCCATAATTCCATAAAGGAATTATTTGGCATTTTGATTCACTGACAGTCAACGTAAAAAAGCATTTTAAATATCCAAGGTATTTTGAGTGACTTGTACAAGCGTAAACCAAATGCTTCCTTAAAAGAATAGTTCACATTTTATGTACTAGACCTTAACTTGTTTTACAGTAGAACACAAAGGAAGAAATGTCACGGGATCTTTATGAAGCTTAATTTAAAGATGGTCCACTGACTGACCAAACTGTCAAGCTCCAATAAAAATAAAAACAAAGATAGTCAATCTGACTTATATTTGAAGCATTCTTGGATACTATAACTTTGTGTGAACAACAGAGACATTTTTGAGACATTTCTTTGTAATTCTATATAACACCACTTAAAAATATTGTTACCGAAACTTCTATGTGGCCTGAAAAAGATAAGCAGCATTCAAGTTTTAAATGAATTCAGCAATATATTCAAAGGTTGAATTCCTTTCCAAAAATTGCTTTTAAAACTATAAATGTTCTTATTTTAATTTGATATGTTTAGTACTGAATATTTGTGCTTTCATTCAAATTCCTATCGGTAAACTAATGTGAAGAGACAAAATTCTTGCAACCTTTTATCAGATCATGTTTTCACTTTTCTTATGACGTCATGAAAATCAAAGCGGTGCCAGACAACACCAGACGTGTTCTTTCTGGTTTGTTTGTTTGAAAGAGCATGAATGTCCTTCACTGGAAGCCTCCTCAGTTGATCAACATCTCTTCCGTTAAACTGTTCTCATGACGAAAGATTCCTCCTTCCTGGTTAAAGGTATAGCTCACCCTAAAATGTACATTCTGTCATCATTTACTCGCCCCCATGCTCCAAATCTGTATACATTTCTTTGTTCAGCTAAACACAAATATGTGGAAGAATGCTTATAATGGAGCACCATTGATTACCATACTAGGAAAAACTAACATGATGATCAATGGTTCCCCAGAACTGTTTATTATCCAACATTCTTCAAACGAACTTCTTTTGTGCCCAACAAAACATAGACATTTATAGAGGTTTGGAACAACCGTTATAAATCACTCTTTGTGATGATCCTTTAATTTGTGATGAATTAATTGCTTTTGATTACTCATGCCACTGTAAAACCAGGGCTGGTCGGCTGCCTACAGGAGGACAATGTAATATTAATGAAAATGGCACTAATTGCTATAATCTATTGGAAGTGTAGGCCTTAAGGCCATAATTGGTTGTATTTGGCAAAACCCTACATGACTACTGTATATACTCTATTTATGTAGTTTTGAAACCTTTACGCCTAACAGACATCCACCACCAGTTTTTAAGACTATTATATGCACAGCAAAAGCTTGCGAGATTTAAGTTGATGTATGGGTAGTTGACAAATAACCTGTAAATGTGTCCTGAGGTATGAAAGCCAAAATTTAGAAAAAAAAACATTGAAGATAAACCACTCTTACGCTATTTTGTATTATAAATAATATAATAAATTAATACATTATTAACAGTTTGTTTTCTCAATTGTTGCTATTTCACACCATAGGACACATGTATGGTATATTTGTCAACAACCTATACATTGCTTCATATGTGCGATTGTGCGCCACAACAAATGTCAGCTTTAACTTCCACTATAACAACAACAAATATCTAACGTAAGAAAATTACATTTAGTATTATCAAATAAAAATGAATAAAATTACAACAAAACGATACCTGAAGGTCTGAAATGGGGTGACAGAAACCATGTACCAATCTACCACCAAGGTAAACAACAAGAACAAATACTGTACACAATGTTCCTTTCGTTTTTAGTCATTACATCCTTAAAAACACCATAAATTCCAATAATACTTTAGTTGTATAGCACGGTATGCATTATAACGGACTGTTATCAGATAGCACAGCATTAATAAAAACAACAGCTTCCCCTTGTATAAGGATCGAACAAAGAAACAACTCAACGCAAACGTTTATCATTCATAATTCACATGTGATATACACCTAGATACATTTTAACGCTCAAATGTCTCCGTGAATCTCATGAAAACAGTCCAAACCTGATAAACACACAACGATATATCCACATCCAGAATGAATTGGAGAAGCACCGCCGTTCCCCTTTAACAGCTCTCAATAGACGATCAATATCCAGCCGAGCTTTTCTCATCTATGAGACGATGCTGTGCGAAAGCGATCTATTAAACGAGGGCAACTGTGATGATAAGTGTAGTCTATTGTTCCTGGTCTAGGTGGATTTCATAAATGATGCTTTAAATAGGTATAGGGAGGATTGCAGAGCAAATGAAGGGCTGTTGGCCAGTCCGGTGTTACGCAATGTCAACACAGCGCGAGCAGGAATGCGGCGCAGTTTCCAACAAGGGAATACCCAGCTCGATAAACCAGTGTTTATAACCTGTCTGCTGGTCACAATGTTACCATTAATGCTTATTTAACATAATAAGAACAGTAAACTGGGCCCAGCAGGGCTTGTTGTTTAGTTATCAAGCTTGGTGTTGTAAACAGTACAGTAAAACAGGGAGGGAGTGTCTGCAATAAAATGCGACATTGAATTTTTTTCTTATTAATCGCTGATCGTGTTTTATTTCATCAAACTGATTGATGATTAACTTAAACCATTATTCTTGTTTTTAGAAAAACGAACAATTGACCAATTCCTCTTGTTTTTTAACTTGGTAACAGATTTCAATAAGTTGTTCACATTAAAATATTTAGCTAGCCAACTATTAGCTAAATAAATACTAACATTAAGACATTCAATTTTAGGACTGTCAAAATAAATTGACAAAACTACATCATAATCAAGCGTGTTTATATCAACCCTGCGTAATAGCACAAATAAACTACACTGTCAGTAATAACAACAGCCATTCGTGACACTAAATACATACATTTGAACATTGTACACGATTAGCCTAGTTAACCAAACCCAACTTATGTCACACTGACGTTAGCCCTAGCAAATAAAAACAAGCCATTCGTGCTAGCTGAGCAATTAAAGGAATGTTAGCAGAGTTTACTTTACAAGAAAGACAAAAATAAAGGCACGATTATAACAAGACATCGGTGGGGTCCTGACAAGAGCAGATAAACGGCTCGTTTAAGGGTGTAGTCGTGCTTACCCGTCCACCAGGCCAGCTTTGAGAGCACTCCAGGAGAAAGCCTGCTAATGTGGCTAATTTAGCCCGCACCAGCTATCCTGGGTGGAATAGTTAGTGAGAATACAGGAGAAATGTGTAAACAAAATCTTCCCGTTGTTTATTCCTTCGGACCGCGGGCAAGTCGTGCGGTGAAGACGCGTCGGTGTATTTACAGCACGCGAACCGTCCGGGCTGACAGCGGGGAAGGTGATGACTCACAGGGAATATAAACTAAATCAGCCGGGGACATTAAAATCTAGCCAGCTTACAGCTAACTCTCCCCTCCCAGTCAGTCACTTCCAAAAAATGGCGACGGGTAGTTTTCAGCTCCTTCCCGTCTTGGAAAACACGGGAGAGATTGTACGGTCGGCTCGCTAAACAGCACCGCGAGCGCTCTCCGTAACCACCCGAAACGTGACAGCCCCTCTGTCCCTCAATGTCGCCCCGGCTGTAGAAGTTCCTCATGCGTGTCGCGTCTGTTGTGCTCTGTGTGGCAGGGCAGTGATTTTCATCCCACTGCGCGCGCGCGCTCGCTCTCTCTCTCTCTCTCTCTCACTTACTCTCACTGTAGCTCTCTCTCTTTCTCTCTCACACTCTCTCTCACTGTAGCTCTCTCTCTCTCTCTCTCTCATTCTCTCTCTCTCTCACACACACTCTCTTTCTCTCACACTCTCTCTCACTGTAGCTCTCTCTCTCTCTCTCTCTCTCTCTCTCTCTCTCTCTTTCAAGCTCTCACTCTCTCACACACTCTCTCTCTCACTCTCTCTCTCTCTCTCTCTCACACACTCTCTCTCACACTCTCTCTCTCTCTCGCTCTCACACACTCTCACTCTCTCTCTCTCTCTCTCTCTCTCACTCTCTCTCTCTCCCTCTCTGGGCGGGGACAAGACTTCTTCAAAAATCGTCGGTACCTGGTTGTCTTCTACTGGCACCAAAGTTGATTCGACGTTGTTATTGCTCATCAAATGAGCTATAATACTTATATTTACAACCACTCATTATAACCCTAAAAATTACTGCATTCTCTTTCTTCTAAAGACTGGTATACGTTGTTTGGATGATTAGGGGAACATTTGTCAGCTGAGAGTAAAAACAACTATATTGAATATATATTCACATCAGTCACACACTCATTGCATTTCTCATTTGCTTCCCTGTGCAATGCTGTGGCATTACTAGTTCTTATAACTTTGGAGAGCATGCCCGGGCGGTCTCACAACACAGACAGACTGGCAAAACTGGTTTAATGAACTTTCTATTCTTTAGATCGGTTAATACTGATGTGTCAACACATAATAAACGTTGTATTTTACGGCATTTGTTTATTTATTCGTGACGCTTTGCTTTTCATTTATATTTATTTACACAAAAGTGTAACGTTAAGTCCAGAGAAAAGCTTTATTTTATACTTTTCAAGTTAAAGGGATACTTCACGCAAAAATGTAAGTCTGTCATCATTTACTCACCTTCGAGTTGTTACAAATCTGTATAAATGTATTTGTTCTGACGAACACAGAGAAAGATATTTGAAAGAAAGCTCATTACCAGACAGATGTTGCAAAAATGCAATGGTAGTAAAATGTGACAAAGAACTGTTTGCTGTTCTACATTCTTCAATTAAGTCTTCAATACAGTCTTCTTTTGTGTTCAACAGAACAACAAATTATAAAGTAATGTTTCCTACTATCGGAGTCAACTGGGGGTTTGGTTTTAAGCATTCTTCTAAATATCTTTCGCTGTGTTCTTCAGAACAAAGAAATAATACAGATTTGAACCAACTCGGAGGTAAGTAAATAGGGTTTGGTGTGAAGTATCCCTTTAATTCTTTGTTCTTCCGGTAGATGGAGACATTGTGCTCGAGTATTATCACAGGATCACAGGTGCAAGGTAAAAAAAGTTTTGGTTTCTTTTAGTGTCAGGCAGATACTGAGTTAATAAAAAACGTAGGATTAAGTTAAGTAATTGTAATAAAATGTAAAACATGTCATTTTAAAATAAATAATTCAAATGTTTGGGAATGTGAAATTTGCATTCTAGTCTGACCTGTTTTTTATACATTCACTAGGCTATACAAAACTGGGTCAGTTCATGAAAAGCTTTTGTAATTGTCTTTCTTGAATGACTCGAAAGGGTTTCAATTCTGTTTATGAATATGATTGGCTCTGTGATGAATTAGTGTAATATATTTGCTTATAATGCTAAAACTACAGTTTAGAGTAAACTATCCTACTCATTCTAGGAAATCAGATTATTAATACTGGAGAGTTAATAACGGTAACCATAATATCAATAAAAATAGTAATTATTTTCAAGCCTTTTTAAAAGTAAGAAAATAATTTTAATTTCAAGCTTATGACACAGAAGAGTAGAGAAAAAACTAAATTGAATGACATAAGAGAACGACGAATTAATATCTGGAATATCTGAACAATGCGAAATGTGACATTGAGATACAACGTTGGTGGAGTACAAACGTCAAATGTGACACAAATTTTCATGACAGATGTAATAGTGTATGTAACATTATATATATATACATATATATATATATACGTAACATGCAAGGTAACGTATGTATATGTAGTTAGGATTTCATAAATAAATAGGTTAGGTTATAATGGCGCAGAAATGCTAATAATGGCGCAGAAATTCTGTTCAACGCAAGAGTGACACAAATGTCACGATCGCATGTGATAAAATAACAGACAATTCTCACCACAGACACGAAATGTAAACTGATATTCGAACTGACAGAAATAAGACGCCTAGTTTTGCGTAATGTCCACTCAAACTGTGTCACCTCAACGCGTCAGAGGTGGGCGTCAGAGTCGAGTTTATGGACGCTTGGGCGATATACCTTCACGATAATGAAACTCTTCAACTTTCTATTGAAAGATGTCACTAACAAAATTGAATTTTACTCGAGGTTCTCGCCTTCGCCGATGTCAATCAAACAGTTTCTGGATTTCGGTGAGTACAACCATTCTTTCGCTTTGAGAATGAGCACGCGATACAGTACGTGCGCGAGAGCGGAAGATTTGCTTGAGCTGTAGCGATGTTGTCGGACAGGCACTTGTTTTTTATTTTATTCTTACCATGTTTTAACCATGTCTTTGGGTGAATCAATAGGTTATCTATATTTACCCCACTTTTTAGGGCTATGTCACAGTGTAAGGTCAAGTGATGCCCCTTTAGCGCACCACTGCCATCATCTGATGCATTAAAAATAGACTCTCATCTACACACTATGTGTCATAAATCCATTAACTCGATCCACTTCTGGAAATCTAAGGTCCAGATGCAAAGGAAACGCAAAGTATTTTGTAAGCTTACCCTTCCCGTCAAAAGTCTAGACTCTAGACACACATGCTTTTTGTTTATCACGTAGTATCAGTTTCCGCATTTTGAATAGATAGTTCACCCGAATTCTTCACACTCACGTGGTTCAAAATATCTCTATCACTCTTTCTTCTTTGAAACAAAAAGAAGATATTTTGTGAAATGTCTCTGCTGTTTTGTGGCCGTACAATGGAAGTCCCTGGAGTCCAATGTTATACCAGCGTTCTTCAAAATAGATCTGAAGTTGCAGTAAAGTTCTACACTCAAGCATGCAAAACCTCAAGACTTGTCTTGTTCTTGCCTCTTGTTTATACAGGCAGAGAAAATGCATGTGAAAAAACATCTTACATGTTCCTGCGTAAAGAACTGGCAGTGAGGCTGGCCAACACCATGAGGGAAGTGACCTTGTTGCCTGCCAATCTTCTTAACCAGCCGTCTGTCAAACTGGTTCAGTCCTGGTGAGCACGGCAGGTGTGAGGATGAGTGTGAACTCTGAGTACACAGTTATACTAGTGAGAGTCATGTTGATGGATATATTCTATAAATACTCTTATACGATTAAATATACACAGATTTAGTGCATGCAATGATTTCTAAAGGTTTGTGGAAAATGCATTTTTAGGTATTTTAAAGTAGAAGATAAAACAAAAGTGCAATGTCAGTAAGGTGATCTTCCCATATTGCACACTCTAAAAGATGCTGGGTTATTTTTAACCCATGGAAGGATCATAAACATAATTCCTCCATAACATAATATCTACGGTATTAAAGTTTAACTAGGAAATACCAAAATGTGTTAATTCAGTAGCTAGCTAGCCAGTAAATCAGATATGTCAGCTAGCATTTCATTGACACTTTATGAGGCTAGCTAGCACAAGCTATGATGCTGTTTCTTCTACTGTAAGCCAATTTTCTGTTATCTTACAAAAGCACAGTACTGGTCAAAAGTTTGGATACATTACTGTTCTTAATGCTTTTGAAAGAAGACTCTTTTGCTCATCAAGCCTGCTTTTATTTGATCAATAATACAGAACAAAACAGTAATATTGTGAAATAATATTATCACAATGGTTTTGTCTTTTAATAATTTTAATAATTATGCATTTCTTTGATGCAAAGCTGAATTTTTATCAGCCATAATGCCAGTCTTCATTGACACATAAAGCTGATTTCATCAGTTTTGGGAAAAAGTTGTGCTGCGTAGTATCCTTATAACGTGTGATACTTTTTTCGTTGAATAATAAAAAAGTATCTGTTATTACTATGTGTATTGTTAAACCAAAAAATAAAATGCAGGCTTGAATGATGATCATAAGGCACTACTTTTGACCAGTATTGTATATAGTTTGTTTTACAGGCATGCTGATAGATGAGTATTTATTCAACTAGCATGTTTCTATTAATTTGCATCAATTGTGAATGTTAATTTGATTTATATAGAACTATTAAAACAACAAATATTAACCAATGTGCTTTACATGATCCCCATATAAAACAAAATCCAACACCTATTACAATAAGAAATAAAACTAATAATGATAATATCAATAATAATAATAATAATAATGAGTCAATTGTAAAATATGTTTATCACTACAAAATATTCCAGCGTTTTGTGTTGCTCTAAATAATTATAGTTCTACTAATAAACAAGTCAATGTCAAATATGTAAAACAATTAATCTGTATAGCTTGCATGCATGTCCATTTATGACCAAACAAAATATTTGGATAACTGTTTTTATATGATACAGTTTATATAAATTTCCGATTTTTTTTAATAATTCCCATAAATTCTGGTATGTTTTAAACTTGGAATATTTGCCAAAATTAAGTTTCCATGGAAAGTTTCTGGAAATTAACTGGGAATGTTCCAAATCTTTGCAACCCTAGTAGCCACAAAGGTCAAGAGGTGAAGGGAATATACATGACATGATTTACTGTGGTATCAGGTACAGCCAGAGCTTTGAAGAGCTGTTAGAGTATGAGAAGAGAAGTCCAGAGGATCCACACACCCTCAATGAGTAAGTCTGCAGTAGCACCATGCATACACCATGATACATATTTAACAGAAATTTATTATGTTAACATTTCAGTTTAGTATTTTAACATAAAATAATAACATCACCTTTAACAAAGTCATTCGAGTCTCCTATGGAAGTGCTATAGAGTAACTTGTCATTATAAAGTAAATTTACTAAAAACCTGCTGATGGTTCATATTTTGAGATCAGACTAAGATGAAATAAAATCATTTTCTTAGTTGTACACAACCTGTGTTTTTTGTGTTTTCAGCTTCCTTGAGATCCTGATTAAGATTAGAAACAGGCACAATGATGTTGTCCCCACTATGGCTCAAGGTGTCGTCGAATACAAAGCAAAGTTTGGTTTTGATCCTTTTATCAGCAGCAATGTGCAGTATTTCCTGGACCGCTTCTACACCAGCCGCATTTCATTTCGCATGCTCATCAACCAGCACAGTGAGCAACATCACATTCTTCATACAATGCATGTATGCAATATTCATACATTTGATAAACAGCTGTAAGTTAATGACCTGATGAAGAAAAGATCATTTACCCAGCATTATCCTATTCTTTATTTTATTGACAGCTCTCTTGTTTGGTGATGCCACTTGTCTGGCAAAACCAAAACACATCGGAGGCATAGACCCAGCGTGCAACGTTGCCGCAGTGGTGAGAGGTAAGCAAAATATAATCATGCTGTGATGCTTGACATAAAAGCTGCCAAAATATAACTGTAATTCTGAATATATACAAAAAATATTTAGACGCTTGAACTGGAACTCATCTCGACTCTTTTCAGATGCCTATGAAACTGCAAAGATGCTCTGTGAGCAATACTACATGATGGCACCTGAGCTGGACATCAAAGAAATCAACTGTACGCCTGTCATTTATTTCTTTGCTCTTAATAAAGCATTCCATCATTTAAACGTTAAGTTTAATTTATGTTTATGTCTATCTGTTTGCTAGCCAAAACTCCACAGAAGCCTATTCAGGTGGTCTATGTGCCGTCTCATCTTTTTCACATGCTGTTTGAACTCTTCAAGGCAAGAGGTCTATTTTTACAGTTGTATCCCTCAGTATTGTAAAAGGGATAACAATGATCAAATACAAGTTAAAAGAGGTAGTTTACCCAAAATGTAAAATCATAATTTACTCACCATTATCTCATTCCAAACCTGTATGAAAAAAAGGTATTTTGAAAAATGTCGGTAACCAAAAAAAAATAATTAACTGACTTTCATTGTATGGACACAAACCCACTGGAACATTTCTCAATATCTTCTTGTGCTCAAGACAAGTCATATACAGGTTTTGAACGATATGACGTTGAATAAATGATGATGGGTGAACTGTCCCCTTAAGTACAATGCAGTGATGTTTAGTTAGCTTGTGTTTGCCGATGTAATCCTGTCTATATTTTAGTTGGTAAATCAACATGTATGTGTTTTTGTAGAATTCAATGCGGGCGACAGTGGAGCTCTATGAAATCAGCAGTGAAGGGCTTCCTCCAGTTAAGGCACTGGTTACACTGGGAAAAGAGGATCTTTCAATAAAGGTTCCATACATAGCCCAGTTTGCTTGTTTAAAACTAACAGTGAACACTCACACCTCACTCATCTATCCTTTTGTGTGTATACATAGATTAGTGACCAAGGTGGGGGCGTCCCCTTACGAAAGATCGACCGTCTCTTCAATTACATGTACTCCACTGCACCGACACCACCACTGGATCTCACACAAACCACTGTGCCACTGGTAACTACCCATCAAAAATCATAATGGGGTGTTTGTGGGTGTATTTTTTTGTAACCTGTTGTTTTGTTTGCAGGCTGGTTTTGGCTATGGCTTGCCGATCTCTAGATTGTATGCCCGCTACTTTCAGGGAGACTTAAAACTGTACTCGGTTGAAGGAGTCGGGACTGATGCAGTCATTTATCTTAAGGTATTTTTGTAATTGCATTAAAAGTACATTTATTAGTTCTTCAAATGCGGTTGGTTAACTATGTTTTGGAAAGCAACTTTTGTTAACAGTGCAACATTGTAAGAGTCCAATATTACCCTCTTACGGCCCTCCTCAGGCTCTTTCCAGTGAATCTTTTGAGCGTCTTCCAGTCTTCAATAAGTCAGTGTGGCGACATTACCAGACAGGCCCAGAAGCCGATGACTGGAGCAACCCTAGCAGCGATCCACGAGATACCTCCACATATAAGACCAACAGATGACTTCAGATTCTCCCCACGCACTGTTCATGAGTTGCTTTAAAATTATAGCCGCCCAGACAACATCTTTCAAGACGTCTGGTGTTTATGGTGGCCGGTGTTGGTAGCGTTATGTGCAGAATAATAGAGCAGACTCGCTTAACGGTGCTTCGGTCGACCCTTGTTCGAGTGCCAGCTTGTGTTTTTTTTCCCGGTCTGTCCCCTTCCTACTCTTCTAGCACGTGCTTTCTCTCTCCACTGTCCTCTCCGAATATACATAAATAATATATTATAAAAAAGATTAGAGCAGACTCTCAGTATTTACTCCCAAATTACGGTTCTGAAGCTACATGCCACATCAGGTTATTTTAGCAGGAGGGTCATGGAAATCATTTGATTTGGTAAGAGATGAGTCAATATTTTTGGGGGTCTGTCTGCTATAGTTGTATTTTGTTTAGGAGTACAGGGGCATGTAGATGACATTAAAGCCACAATATGGAATATTTGGACCGCTAGATGATGCACTTTCGAGACAACATCAAAAGGCCAAGCTAAATGAAGTTATGTAGGAATGGAATTATGGTTCATGTCGTTTTCACCAGCCAGAGGCGTACGGAGATCGGCCATCATGTTCACGTACGAGGTAATGAATAAATTTTATTTTGTCATCGTAATGAGTAAGTTTGCAAGAAACGTGGAATGTAATGCTACGTTAGCCCTCGACTGATATATATTTACAATATATATATTTTAATTTTATTTATTAAAACACATGCGAGAGCAGAATCTCTGTCTAGTGCAAGTTGGTCGCGAAGCTCTCTCCGTTTAGAAAACGTCACGCCGATGTTAATCCTTGTTTTATTTCTTTGTTAGTCCATAAACCTGCTTGGCATATTTGGCCTACGTTTACACATTTTGGGGTTTCCTTTGGGGAGGCCCAGATGCTGTATAACCACTTCCACATTTGCATGTTGCCGTAGTTTCTACAACGGGAAACAGAGGGTAGTGCGGAGCAGCAGATATTAAGTCACTGATTTGCAACAAATACAATAGAGACAGAGACAGCCCTTTGTGTCCAATAGGAATTTCTCTGGATTCCACATTCTTGGGAACATTTGGGATAGTGCAAGTACACAGCTGCATAAAATATCTCACACTGTACAAGTGATTTTTGGATATTTCACAAAAAAATAATTCATATTGTGGCTTTAAAGCTAAAACTCATAGACTATAGCCTCAGATCTGAAATGGATGTGATCGCTGAAGATGCACTAAACTGCACTTTCTGATCATTTTTTCACGAAATTGTACACGGCTAAAAAAGTCTAGGCTGGTTTTCTTTTTCACATTTTGCCCAATCTGCTCTACATTTCAGTTTTCATATTTTATTCAGATATTCATTTCAGTGCATATTCTACTGTAATAATGCACTAAGCACGGATTAGACTTTAGTACAGTGGTGTGATAGATTAATGGTCAATTATAACAGAATGACTCATAGTTACTTGTAGCTGTAGTAATATAGCAGTTTTTATGTTTATGTCTTCAGATAAGCTTCTGTTAAGTGAATAAATGTAACGTTATGTTTGGTTATGGAACTATGTCATGCCATATTTCACAATTTGCTTATCTGTTCATTTTTTATCTAATCAACGAAATTGCTTATCAAAACACTCCCTTTTTCAGTACTGAAGTTCATCCTTCATTTTAGACATAATAATTTGTTTGTGACGAGCAAGGCTGCACCGGCCCCGCGTCATTCACTCACGGCTCTCGTCCCGCCTTCCTCGTCACATTGAGGCTAAATAAAAGGGGGCTAACAAAGCACTCAGCACACAATATGATACTGGGTTCACGATTATGACTGTATTACATCATTTTTTACAAATTGTTAAAAAATTTAATAAAATTAAAAAATCTGAAACATTCACAATTTTTGTTTTTTGTTAAAGAATGGCAGGATTAATTGAAACTTGTATGTAAGTCAATAAAATGAAATAGGTGTGTCAGTGAAAAAATAACTTTTTAACACGAAATTAAAAAAGGAATTAGGAAAACTTATTCCTAAAAGAGAACTTAATGAATCAGAAAAACATTGCTACTTGCCACATGAGAAAAAACTGGACATGAAATGTGAATTTGAAATATTTAATTAGCTCATTTTTACCGAGTGCAGACCTCCCGCGAGGAAAAGCTGTTTACTTTCGGTTTAAATGTAAGAAATGACATTCAAATGTCCCGAACAGGGAATTTGGTTTATTCATTTGTAACTATGTTGTCATATATGTTATTAAAATAAATATTTGTTTTTAAACCTGTCAAAATGATTTGCTGCATCCGGGTTACCATGTGTTATTAGTTTGAGTGGTTGTTATCTGAGAATAACTAACCAGCAAATGTCGCAACTGGCCAATCAGAATCAAGCATTCCATCGAGCCGCGTAATAAACATAAATAAAACATTTAAATATGATGCACTAGGACATTGGTCACAGTTCAACCCATAAGATTAAACAAATGTTACATCGTAAAAAAATAGCTTTAAGACACAGGTACATATATTACATTCTGTCTGTTGAAAAATGCGATACTTTGATACAGTGAAATATCGTTAAATGTGTAATTTGACGGGGATCAAGTGTTCAATTCTGCTTCTGTCAAAGGTTTCCGCAAAGCTCAATTATTATAAAGTACAGTGAAAGAAACATAATTTTTCTCACAAATGTGCAAGAGGTAAGAAGGTTAGAGTCCATATTTCTCCTCTTCATCACCCTCACTGCTGCTGTTGGAGGCTCCTTCAGGTGGAGGTGAGCGGAAGCGAAGGTTAGGCCAGTGAGAGGAGGGTGATGTAGAGCGACCTCTGGTGGGGCTGGTGCTGGGTGACGTGTGTGGAGACCCATACGGAGACAGAGCTTGAAGAACACGCCCACTTCTCTGCTGAATCATGTGCTGCAGAGCATAATACATCCTCAAAATATTTATATTAAATATACTGAAACCAAATTTAAAATATAATTTCAGAACTTACTATAGCCTATGTGTTGTGTTTTTTTAATGGGCCTCACTTACCCAGGCTTTGTCTGGACCGAACAACTCCAGAAAGTTTCCAATGAACTCACGAGATTTCTCCTCCCATTTTAGGATAAGGTCATGGCTCTTCTCTTCAACGCGATGAACTAAATGTTTGGACTTTTCCTCCACTGTCCTCACAGTCTCCTTCATTCTGTCCACCTGCTCCTGCAGACGATACTTCTTCTCCTTGTTTTAAGAATGGGAAAAAATCTGTCACGATTCTTTCTCTTTTTCTAATTCTCTTGATAATTCAGTGAAATGCGTAAAAAAAGGTATCCAGGATTATTATTAGTAGTAATAACATTATGTAACACACCACACCACCCCTCACAGCATGCTGGTGCCCATAACTAAAGGTTCACATGAATTATACAACACATACTTAATTGAATCTTTAACCTAAGTCAAAATAATACATTTCTCTTTTAGTTCTTAAACATTGGAGACATGTCATTTTCTTACTTTGATGAAGCCAACGTTCAGTTCCCGTGCTGTGTAACCTCTCTGCAGGTTACGTCTGACGTAGACGTCATAGTCTCGTACAATGCGTGTGATCAGGTCCGACGTAGAGATCCCCTCCGTTCTTTGAGTAGCCACAAACATTCCTTGGAAAAATTACAAACATACAAAGTTAAAGAAATGCATATAGGTAGACTCTTACAGTTGTGTTATTGTCTCGTCTGGTGCTGTAAGGATCTTTACCTGCTTCTTTGATATGTTTGTAGACATCATCTGATCCAGCAGAGGTGTATGGGATATCATCATGTGCCACAAAGTCAATCTGAGAAAGAAACCAATAAAGGTATTTTAACCAATGATTTTTATAGGGGGGCTTGTCATTTGTGATTCCACTCATGTTTTTTTTTATCATTCTTGTGCAAATGATCAGTTTCTGAGATATTAGTGAGACATTTATAGGTATAAAGCATACGCTGTGTTACACATACAGATGTATACAATAAGATTCAGGGAAGAACATTTTGTATCCAAAAAGACTTTTAGCCTCGTATCATTACTCACAATGATGCACAAAAACAGAACGTAGCTACAAAATGAGTTATGCACGAATACATCATAGTCCATTTTGTAAGATGTAAGCACCACTGGTCCAGAAGCACTTCCTGTTGTTTAACACTACACAAATGTTAGAATCAAATACAAACAAAAGGACACTTACAACGGGATCGAAATGTAAAACAAACATTTTTAAGACTATATAAAAAAAAACATAAAAAACTGAAACAGGAAGTGCTTATGGACCAGTTTTGTTTACATCTTACAAAATTGTCTATTGAGAAAATACCCTGTGTTTTTTTAGGAATTCTGGAGTGAGTGTCCATGGAGCATCTCGGACCACCTCGTCCACATATCGGCAATGTATGAGTGCTTCATAACGCTCATCTTCTGTCATCACTGTGTAGCCTTTATACCGATGTGTCAGAGCATCACTGCATACTGAAACAAATATACACAAGACCATGGCACAGTGACCAGGTATAATTTAGGATAAAGTAAAACAGTTTTTTTGAAAGGCTGGACACTTGATGTTAATGACGTAGTTTGTGTTTGTTTTGATAAAAGACTGTACGATGTGTGTTGGGGACTCACCGCCAACAATCAGTTGTGTGTTTGGAAACAAATTCTTGGCCTGCATCAGAGCCCTGGCGTGACCAGAGTGGAAGAGGTCAAAGATCCCATCAGCATAAACCCGTGCAGGCCGATTGGCTATGTTAAGAAATAGATTTACAATGACAGATTTAACAGGTTTCACAGTTACAGTCCTGTACACATGGACATTTATATAGCTGTTCTACTGTTTCTCTTACCCGGAGTGCCGCGGCGAGCCTGAGCTAAAGTCACTTTGTCATGTGGTGCGTCAGAGGAGCAGCCTGATTTTTTAGCAAAGATGGCTGGTTCTCTCAGAGCCTATCAGAGAAATGCTTCTTATTGTGATACATTTTAAGAAAATACAAGTAAACATAAGTGTTGTATACAGTTTTTGTTCACACTCTTGAAAATGCTGAGCTTGATTGGCTCACAAAGTGAGAAACTAAATTAATCTGTTCATGTCCATATTTGACTCAACCATGGGTCGAAACAACCCATACAAGGTTGAATGAAATCCAGTGGTTTGGTTTTTCCCAGCTTTTGACCACGACCATCTTAAGGCTACAGTTTCTAAAAACCGCGCACTTATGCACTATTCTACGCCATTTTGTTGTTTAAAAAGTGTGTTGTGCGTTCACATTGAAAATCCTCAAAAAAGAAGTGCATTGTAAGTACCTGGATTATGTACTTTTTCGACATAGAAATATGAAGTGTTGAACTGTGCACACTTTACACACTCAACGGTTGCAGTTTCGCTTACGTAGCGGATAGGAGGCTGGGCTATCAGACAAGCAAAACTCTCATGCCGAGGTATAACGCTTCATTCTGACGATGACTTAACAAATGCTGGGCAAAACAGATGAAAACCACACTAAATGATCCATTCACGAGTATATTTTTATTCACACACATTGTGGCGTGCGAGTGACGTCATTGGCGCTCGTCCGGGAAACCGATATACTTCAGGTTAGTATAAAACCGTTTAGTATTCAATTTGGGACGATACTACTCTTCTGAAATTTATATATTACATAGTTGAGTGCATAGTGCATAGTTTAAGTGCATAGTGTATAGTATGTCATTTGGGACACAGCTCACGACGCTGTTGTCATGCGGTTTTGACGTCAGTAAAAATGTTCAATGGAGAACGCGGAAATGACGCCATTGACAGTCGATTACGGCCCTGTGTTACTGTTTAGAAAGACGATTTTCTCACGATTTCCAAGTAGTTGAAAACATTTGAGAGATTGTAAATACTCTGCTGAATAAAATATATAACACTAGCCTAGTGGTTTTTGGACATTTTACTGCAAAATTTAAACATACTGCACCTTTAACTGGTGTAGTTTTTTACTTCTGTAGTAAATCTTGGATGAAATCTTTGCTTGTAATGCTTTAAAAAAATTGTTTGTTTGGTCAAATTTCACATCTAGGCCTCAGCATACTTTGTACACACAGGATTTTCCTGTTTGTGTGAGCAGTGTGAAAATGTTCCATTTTATATTTGCTCAATTATCTTTCCCTATCTGAACTGTGATAAAAGATGCTGACCATAAGCGCTCTATAAATGCACAGGTGTTTGATAAACATTCATGAATGAGTAAATGTGCACAAACTCCACATACATGATGTTGTCATTGCCCTTTGAACCATCAGCTGTTCAAGAGGGAACCCTGAAGAGGGTCACCGCCTGTCAGATATGAACTGCAATAATCACACTGCAGCAATTCTGGGTGGATATGAATTGTGGATATCAGCTATGATTTACATAAAACTATGATGGAGCGCTAAAGTAAGCGTGCCGGACAAGAATGTGGACCATGCACTCTGTGAATTACATAATATTAATGATGCAAAGCCACGTGGTCTTCTTTCAGTTTTTACCATATTTCAAGGTCCACTCGAAAGTTAAATAAACAAATATACTGCAATTAATATTAATGCCTACATTCTGAGATCATTGGAAAAACGTGTTTGAAAAACTGTACGAGAGATATTAAAATGTCTAAAAGCACAAGACGGATTTACTATAAAATTGTGGTGTAATTATAATAATAATAATAAATAATATTTGAAAATGCAAAAATTTTAATCAAAGAAGAGTATGTTGACTTTCTCAAGCCAACATAAAAAGTGAAATAATTTAAATGATTGCAATTAGTTATATTGATGATCTGCATATATGTGACCCTGGACAACAAAACCAGTCCTAAGTAGCACGGGGAAGATTTTTAGTTGTCTCCAATAATACAGGGTATGGGTAAAATTACAGATATTTATTTTATGCCAAAAATCATAAGGATATTAACTAATGATCATGTTCCATGAAGATATTTTATACATTTCCTGCTGTATATGTATAGAAACTTCATTTTTGTGAGTGGATGGCCTGACACAGTGCCCCTGATTAACAACTTCAAAGGCGATTTTCTCAATATCAACCCTCAGATTCCAGCTTTGTAAACAGTTGTTGTCCTGCCAGATAGTGTCGTATCCTAACAAAAGATATATCAATAGAAAGCGTATTTCTTCTGCTTTCAGATGATGTAAAAATCTCAATTTCAGTTTCGGTTTTGTCGTCCATGGTTACAAATGACTTAATATTTAATAATACAAGAACACTGTAAGGTCAAACAGGTGCTGTACATCCAGATTTCTTTAAATAATAACATTTTAATGCGATGAGCAAACAAACCTTAGGTGATCGCTTGCACTGCTGTTGTGGTTGTGATTTAACCCCTCCTCGACCAGCATTGCCATTAGCTCGGGATCCGTTTCGTCTCCTATTCACCATGGTTGAGATGTAAGTTTATCCGCCCGGCGTTTTGGCCCTGTTCTGGCTGCACTCAGCAGACGTGTGACGACTCACTGCATTTACTCATGTACAGATATCTGGCCTGTCACTCTGACCCTTGTGACAAGGCAAAGGAACAAAGGTTAGTTTTCATGTGAGTGAAATTACACTTTACAGAGGCTTAAATATTTTTTTTTTGTACATTGAATATAAATATATGTCCTACAAACAGGAAATATGAATATCAAAAGTTTCATTTATGAATATATATGGAAGCGAATATTTCTTATTGTTTCAGGAAATTAGCATGCCATACATTGTAAAACACATTTGAGGGAAATTACATATTCTTGGAATACGGTAAAATAATGAGATTACAAAAATAAACTGCAGGATGGGTGTAAAATTATATGAAAAAAATGCAACAGTTATTTTACAGTTTTTTCCTGGCTCCCCAGTTGCCGGAAAAATATTATTTTTCATACAAGTTTTTACATTGATGTATTCAGTTGTTTTGAGAGGTTGTTTACATTTTACATTAAAATTCAGACAATTAGCAAACGCTTTTATCCAAAGCGACTAAAAGAGAGTTTAGGGAGCAATAAGCGATATGTCATACAGGAGCAATAATACAATAGGTGCTAATACAAAGTTACTAGTTTCAACGAAAGCTAGACCACTACCTGTTGAGAAAAAGAGAGAGAGTTTTTTCTCATTTGTCTGTCAAGTATTTAAAGAAGAGATAGGGTTTAAGCAGTTTTTTAATGTTGTGAGAGATTTGGTTAACCGGACTGAGTTTGGAAGAATAGAAGGAGTTGTGAATGAGTATGAGCGGGAAAGTGATTTACTGCCCTAATGAGAAGGCAATACAAGACGCCGCTGGTTTGCTGAAAGCATGGTTCTTGATGTGGTGTAGAGGTGTGTGAAAGTATGGCGGTGCAGATGCAGTGATAGTCCTGTAGGCAAGCATTAGTGACTTGAATCTGATACGGGCTTCAACCAGTAGCCAGTGGAGAGAGATGAAAAGAGGTGTCACATGAGCCCTTTTGGGTTGCTGGAAAGTGTGGCGTGCTGCTGCAATGTTGTTGTATTTTCAAATACATTAAGATTCATAAACTCAAGCTGAGGCCTTATGACACCGAACTACAAGCCTGCGATTCACAGTTAAATTCCCTTAAATGTAAGATGAATCCTTCTGGCTAAGATGAACACACATACGGTTGTAAACTGGAAAGACGGATACTCTACAAGCACCTTAATAATCTGAAGTATGTGGATAAGTTTGTATTCATATTCATAAACATCATTAAATACATTCCTTTAGCCAAGCCTAAAAACATATGAAAAGAATGAAAAGGATTCAAACTATTGATAAAAGACCGGGTGTGATGATCATCATTTTCATTTATTGTTCAGTCGAAGGAGAGAAGGCAGTATGTACAGCAATATTTTCTACATGGGATATTTAGCCTGGATTTTGCCATCATTATGGAGCAGATGGATGGAATTCCGAAAAGTCAAGTTATTCCTCTGCCATGGCAATATAGTTTGGAGGTGATATGCTTATTTATATTAAAAAAAAGTAGTTTATTAGAGAGTATTTTAATTTTCTGTGACTTGGCAATATTGTCAATATCTGCTCATATGATTAAGTTTTTTTCAACCAACCACATACAACTTCACATCATACTGAACGCACATTTCATAACGCTTCCGCAGTAAGATCTTACATCCACCGGCATCTCAACAGAAGAAACCCAGAATTAGTATTAATCTTTCTCATCGAGTAGTATGGTATGTATTTAAGACAGGTTTGTTTATGACTATGAATTGATATTGTGGCAGATTTTGTGGTGTTGCATACAGATATCATCGGTATACAAACCGCAGATACAGATAAAGAAATGCAGGGAAACAACACTAATACTTCATAAGTGTTAACTAATTCTTCTTTATTGGTATTAACTTTGTATTGTTTAGCTTAATTGTAAACAAATTCGGAAATTACAATTAACAGAGTTTAACTTACTTTCACACATAAGTGACTCAGCGTTTAATGACAAAATGGATGCCGTTAAAGCCTCTGAAATCAGATCAGATCATAGAGAGACGGAGATTAGTAGTCATATAAGATATTTGATATATATTTAAAAGGAATTAAAGAGTAAAATAATAATAATAAACTTTTTTTAAATGGGAAATGTGTTTTGTCAACGTACAAGCCACATGTACTTTTGCTTTCACTTACATGGCCGCCATTGCAGTAGAGGAAGTGCACTTGTGAAGGGGAGAACTCATATATGTTTATATAAATAGTAAAATAAATATATATTTTTCAAACCAGGGGAACACATGCTGCATGTCATTTCACCCCCTGCACTGGACAGGTATGACGGAATTGTGCCCCGTTATCAACACCAGTAATCATTTTAAGGTAATCAGGTTCAACTGAACTCTTTAATCTCTAATCCGGAAACATCTCAAATATTTTTTTCCATATCTGATCAATTTCTACTTTTTTCAGCACCCAGTTCAATGTGTGGAAAACCCAGAGCCCCAAGCTTCAATAGTGGTGTTTGACTCAGAATACTTCCACAACAATTTTCATTCCACTGACCCAGCAAAAGTGAGCAATAGTAATTCACAACATAACATAAAATTACACGACATAACATAACACAACACAACACAACATCAACAACATAACACAATAACATAACATAACATTACATAACAACATAATAGATGATTTATGCCTACATACATGCATTGCCCTAATATTACAGTGTAAATTGTTCTGCTGGTGAGTATGACAACTTTTAAACATTTTAAGCATGTAAATTAAAATATGCTTTCTTTTGCATATTAGAATAAAGGCAATGTATTGGAGATTTCTGTTCAATGCGTGGACAATCCAGATGGTGAAGATGGAGTTGTGGTGACTGACCAGCTATCATTTCCAATCGCCACTGCTTTCAGATGTTGTGTTTTGACATAATTTCAAGTACTATTACTGTAATGTAGAACATAAAAGAAAAGAAAAAAGCTGCTTTTTTTGTTGTCACAGTTTCACAAGCCCTTTTCAATACTTTTTATTGGATAATTATTTGAAAAATAGACCAGCTGCGTAGAGGTAAAGACTGTAGATTTTTTAAACAAAACTCATGAAAAATGTAGATACGAGGTTTCAGTGCGGAAGCGGCATTAGAATTTTCAACCATGTGAGGGTGAATTACTGTAATAATGACATCATTTCAGTTTTTTGGGCATTTCTGTGCATGGTGGTCTTTTCTTATGGTAGCATTAATCTTTGTTTTATGATCTTCTTAATAAAAAACAATAAGCATTATCTGGTTAAGCATGTGCTTGTTGGTCAAAAGACCCTTTCCTGTCCAAATGGGCTACTTTAGACCAGAATCAAATACATTGTTCAGTGCACCAGATGCCATGCCAATAATAATAATTTAGTCATTTGGCAGACGCTTTTATCCAAAGCGACTTACAGTGCACTTATTACAGGGACAATCCCCCTGGAGCAACATGGAGAAAAGTGTCTTGCTCAAGGACACACTTGTGGTGGCTGCTGGGATCAAACCAGCAACCTTTGATTTACCAGTTCAGTGGTTTAACCCACTAGACCACCATCTCACATTAATCAAGACTCAATTAAGTCATGATGTTTAGGATATCAGAAGCTTATAAAATGTAACATTAGTCAGAAACAAGATAACAGTCCAGTGTAGACCAGACAGAGAAACCGACAAGTATACATAATACTTCAGTAATAACAGTTACTGTCAGGGCTGTTACTGCACATCATGACCAGCAGAGGTCAGTAAAAGACTTTTGCGTAATTTCAACAAGTTTGATTTAAAATATAACATAGATGACACTTTACATAAAGCTTTTATATTTTAATACAATAAATATTTTTATTCATTAAATTACTGTACTAGTTCATCAATACTGTTTTATACACTGTCAAAAAATGACTAATTTTTAATTGCCATTATAAAAAACAATTAGGAACCATTAGCTTTTACCATTAAAATTCCAATTATTTTCCTTTTTTTAAGTGTGATTTGCTTAACATTCCAGTAGGAGGGGCGTGACAAATACAGCATCAGTCACATAAAACCACATGTCTGTCCACAACGCCTTAAAAAACGTATACCAGCAACATGAAATAGCCAAAATAGAGTATGTTAATCAGGTTTTTTTTCTATGCGGATGTCTAGCAGTGTTGGTAGGCTAAATTATAAAAAATTTAACATAACTTAATGTCGGTTAAAAAGGTGTGTTGTTGTAACGTGCGTTACTGATATTGTAATGGGAAGAATGTTACCAAAATTGTATTTGTAATGTAATGCGTTACAGCAACACAAAAGCAATACTGTAATGCCGTTATTGTTGTTATGCGTTTCTCCCAACACTGGTCATTTTTTACCTTGTCAAACGGGTCAACTGCTGGCTAGTGAATCTGCCAAAATAACTTCTGCACTTATTAAATGAAGTGTTACAGTAATAAATCACTTCACTCACCACTTGCAGCCCGATAAATACATAACTTTGTCTAAAACAATAAAGACAGGACTTCAAGCACATACAGTAGAGTCATCAAACTGAGATGTCCATCATGTTTTGCAGTTAGTGTTCAGAGATTATACCAATTACTGGCTGGATCTCACCTCACAAACAGGAATGCATAGACAGCTTGAGCTACTGGTTTCAGAGAACTGGGATGTGTGAAGTCAAAATAAATTGAATTATTTATTAGTGTGGTAGCCTACTAGAAAGATACCAGAACAATGTCATTTCTTTTCTCTCAATAGGTTTAAATTTTAGATGTAATTTGTCTTTCGAAACATGTCTAGTAATAAATAAGTGTAAAATTACAATGAACATATCAATGGGAAAATGACAACTTAATAATGTGAATTTACAGTAAACAAGAGCAGTAAATTAGTGTGATGTTATTTCACTACAGTTTGGATGAATATAATCCATCATGCATAAATTTCATCATCAATTTTTTAACTTCGCTGTAAACATAATACCCAAAATTTAAGCAGTTTACTGTAACTGCGAAGGTCAAAAGCTATAAATAAGTGTTGCTGAATTCTGATTTTGGCAATTATAACATTTTATGAATGTTATTTATTTTAATCAGAATCTTTATTTACTTGATCTTTTTACATCTCCCATAAAAAGATGTTGCACTCTGTGTGTGGCCTACACTCTCAATATAAAGGTGGTTAAAAGCGATGCCATAAGAACCATTTTTGGTTCCACAAAGTCAAATGTTCTTTGAAGAACCATCTATTTCTTAAATTTTAACAATCTGAAGAACATTTTTTCAGTTGTGAAACAGAAAGGGTCTTCGGATGTTAAAGGTTCTTTATGGAACCATTTACACGAAGAAAGGTTCTTCTATGTCATTGTGAAGCACCATTATATTTAAGAGTGTATATTTCCTTTGAACGGTGAGCAAAGGGAATTGTTGAAAGACAAATGTTTCTATGACAACCCTGTCAGTCAAAATATAAAAGTGTTTGTATCTAAAACCTAGATGCCATTTTCTGGTTATAGCAAGAGTTAGCGCCAGCTTTTTGAGAAGTATGGAATTTTGATTAAACCATAACTACAATGCAATATAGACAGTATACTTTAGGTCCCCGGTGTAATAACTTGATGTTAATATGGTGCCAATAATTGAGTTTACCATGTGCAATCTTACACCAGAGTATCTTGTATCTTCTTACAACAGCAGGTGCAGTGTTAAATTAGACCCATTATCTGATCAGTAGCAAGTCTGGTGTGAAAATGCTGTCTAGCTCTGTGGTCAGCTGTCACAGAAACTGAATATGCCACTGTGGAAACAAGTGCCCTTAAAGTCAAATGATGAAGTGCCCACAGTTTTCAGAATCACAGGAAGTTCCAGGAAGGTAAAAATGGGGTTCTAGAGCAAGTCACGAATTACCTCATAACAAACATTGCCGTTCCCTTTTGTCTTTCTTAGAAAGTTGTGGGAAACAAGGTGTGCAATTGATCTCCCAGTCACTTTGATTGACATTTTCCTAGAAATCCACTGCAGATGGAAACGATTCAGGCTGGTTATAATACATGTAACAAGGTATTATTATCTCGATTAATAAATACATTGAATAAAGTTGAATGGCAGGTTGAATCGACATGCCACGTTACGCCTTAAATGACTGAACTAAGGTGACAGGAAAATAAAGAGAATTTTGAAAATTATGAAAATAATGCAAAATCGTAATTTTAAAAGAAGGTGATATTAGCTTAAATTTGATCGAATTTGACAGCAATTTTTGTCATCATTTATCAATCCCTCATCTCATTCAAAACCTGTATATGACCCAAAATATTTTGAGAAATGCCATGCCATGGTTTTGTGTCTATACAATTTAAGTCAAATATTGTTTAGTTCAGTATATCTATATTTATTAACTTTGCATAACAAACTTTGACTTTGTAGTCTTCAATGAGACGATTCTTCAGAGAATTGTGGTGGGATCCCCATCGTGTGGACTTTTGCTCGTCCTGGTTAGGTGTCAGCTCATTGTGTGATAAGAGGGGAGGTCAAATACAGAGGCATGTCGATTTATTGAGGTGTTAGTGTCAGCATAGCTCTATGAGCATTGCAGCTATCCCTGGCAGCTGTATTAAATAAGAGCTGGATTTCTGGGGATTTGTGGAGGCACGGCTGCTTTGGGTTCCATTAGCACACTGCCTAAGCATGCACCTCTGTGTAATGGCCTTTCACAGCCAGGGACATAGATTGTGAAAAGGCCAGCTATAAGGATTGGAACTGTCAAAAACTAAAAAAGCTGAGAATTTTGCACAGAGGATTTGAACTCAAACAGCTTTGTAACCACATGTGATGATTTTGACTTTGCAGGACGTGACATTTGGAGCTTGTATGTTGTTCTTCAGTTCATTGTGATTGTTGAGTCTGGTGAGTACGTATCAGTTGCACATTATGGTACAAAGGAAAAACACCTACAGACCCCTGGGACCCCCAGCCACGGTCAAAGGGTTTGTCTTTCAAGATCTTTCCTCCCCTTTTCAATGTTTCTGTCTGTAGCTGATGGACTTGTTGACACGTGGTCTTTCTACGTCGCGCTAAGATGGTTTACAAGCTACAGAAGTGAAGGATCTAATAAGGACTTCAGTGGAGTTGACAATTCACGTGTCCCTCAACACAGTCTTGTTCATTAAGTAAGAGAAGGTCACTGGAGTAAAAAAGAGAGACGTGTCTCATTCTTTATCTCAATTTCTCGCTCATGTCTATCGTTGATTTCTCATAACTTTTGTGGTTCTTTCTGAGAAATGTTACATGCTTTGATAGATTAGGATGTGTTTAGTATATTAACATTATTATTATTATTATATGCTCTGAAAATGCTGAAGCATGTAATAATGTAATAATAATAATATAATTATTTATAAGTATTATAAAGCAGTAATAGAGAATTTTAGAACTTAATAATAATAATAAATAATTTCAGTAATAATAATCATACATGTCTATTTTAGCATCTCTTTAGTAATGCTGTGATATTTCAACTTTTTTTATTAGTGTTATTGGTTTGAGTATTTGGCATAAAGTATAGAAATAATCACTCCGAATAAAGTTGATCACAATTACTAATTAATACATGATTAGTAATAAATGGCATTTTTATAATTGTTTATCTTATTTTTTTATAAAATATAAAAATATGATATGGTGTGGTGTGGCATGAATTAAAGCTATTCTCAAGGAATTGTTCACAAAGTGTTTAGGAAATGGGCCTACTGCATCTGACATCTGTTCATGGTCTACTGTCTGCTACCATCACTTGCACTTTATCATTCTTTGTTTATTGGTTATGTTAAAAGTTGACCTCTTTTGCTGGGTACAATGTCCTGGGTACAATGTCCTGGCTACGAGCCGAGGCTTTAAAATCTAACAGTGTTAGTCTGATGAGCGACAGTAATGGCATTTAAATCAAACATGTAGACAGATAATAAACCATTCCTGAATCTGTCGCAAAACAATGCCTTGGATGAGATGAGAAAGATCAAAATCTGTGTGTGAAAGTATACAGGCTATTTTCTGAATGCTAAATATCCCCTGAAATTCACAGTAGAAAATGTTGTCATGAACATTAAAACTAATAAGTCATTTTTGGATGAACTATATATAATCTAATTTATTGTTATATTTTGCTGTCATTTTTAATGAAAATGGGTCTTCAAAAAAGAGGTGCATGTAGCAGACTTCCCCAATGATTATAAGTGATCATCATTATAAACCAATGTGTTTTTTTTGGGGGGGGGTCGGTAACTGTTTATGAGAGGTTATCCTGAAAAGGCATGATTGATTTATTAAGGTTTTGTCCACTGTGTTTGAATTGTTTGGTCTATGTGTGTGTAGGTCAGAGACGGGAAGTGATTTGTCGGTGTAGTGACCTCTGAAGCAGAGGGATTTGGACAGGTGGGATATGTTTGGTCAGAAATAATGGTGCTAATCTAGTGTCTGCAAAGGGACACATGAACCTCTCATGTCCTGTCAACAGCAATCTGAAGATCTCTCTGCAGGACAGGTACACACACACATACTCACACATAACACACCGTTTTAAAATAGGAATAGTTTCTTATTGTTGGGAAATATCTTTAGTACACTGAGCATTGTGGAGCTAACACAACATTATCTTCACAATACCATTGCCCTACAATCGCAGTTCATATGACAATTAGAAAGTTGTACCTTAGGTTGTGTTCCTTGATATTAGTGAATGTATTAGCTAACATCGAGCATATTGATTTTCAGCATTTTTTCTTAATGTTAATTAATCCCAATACAATTGTTTGTGTTAATGCAACGTGTATTAAATATTGTTAACAGATTACAATGTTACTGAATTTAACATTATCATTTGATTTTTACATTTGGTTTATAAAAATGTATAGTACTTGCAGAAATGAACATAAAGTAAGATTAATAAGTCTGTAAAAGTCCTTGTTAGTTCATGTTAGGTGCTTTAAGTAATGTTATCAATTACAAATTTAATTTAAAGTGTTACTGAAAAGATATCCAAATTAGAAATAAAGGAAATCACTATGACCTTTTGTGTTTTTTTACCTTTTTAAGTCTACATATACCGTATCCCAATACATTTTACAATTGTACCGGGGAAGTAAATAATAATAATTTATTTTTGGTCAGTTTTAGATTTTTAATGTACATTTTTTAACATTATTTCAATCTCTCAAATGTTCAGCATTTAATTTCATTAAGATTTGTTGTTGTTGAACTGTATATGTTACCCTTAGTTGGTAGTGCTGTACTTAATATTATATGTATATTCCTATGTACAGTATATATGACACATAGAAATTTAGAATTTAAAATACTGAAATTACATAATACAATACATTAGAATACAATACAAGAAAAATAGAGTAAATAAATCAACACCCATTTGAATAGATCAAATGAATCAATAGGCTTTTTTAAAGAACACCCTCTTGAAAGTGCATACTGAAGCATTTCTGATAATAGGAAGTGCATCTCAACCTTTTGAAAGTTCACCAGCAGATGTCCCTGTTCTCACAATATAATGTGCATTATTTCAATTCATTGATCACACCTGTTCCTGTGGCAAACATGGTAATTCCATGGAAAGGCAGACCTTACCATTAGAAAAAATAAAGTTTTTACCGATGGATTTCCCTCTCTGATGGCTCAGATGACAACATTTCGTAGTTTTAAAGCGTGATTTTCCATAGTCAGGTAAGTGGACTTTCAGAATTGCACCACATCCATAAAAATCCACATTCCTCATAGATGGGCACATGAAAATTAAAATATATATATATATAATATGTTCCACGATGATCAATCCCATTTGACAATTTGTTAGTTATTAATGCATGTGCATTGTATTTCACAGAAATCCTACACAGTGTGCTGTCACTACAAACTTAAAATAAAAATATGTATAGACTGATTTCTGATAGACTGTCCAGAGGAGTTAAGTAAAACACAAACAGATGAACCAATATATTGGTACTAAATACGTTCTCTGAAAGTTTACATTTTATGTTTTGATTGCAAATGTCACATCCACAATGCTGAAACTGCCCTTTAACCCATTTAAATACATATAATTTTACATGTTTACATGTGTTCAGGAATCTGATGGTAAGAACAATTCAAGACAATGTCATGAGACTTTTAACCCCCCTGTAAAGTACAACACTGAGAATGTCCATTGGGAGTAACTCTGGGAGACAAAACGGGAAAAGAGAGACTCAAAGGAATTGTTTTTCATGTGTATTTGAATAGAGGATGCAACTAATCTTCACAGCATCGGAATTGTTTACATAGCGACAGTTTGTATGCTTGAAGAGGGCACTATCTAAACATACTGCACTCATTAATCACAGCAAGTATTAACAGGGCTGGACACCCTGGTGCTGTTCCTATAAGTAGCTCTCTGGATCTCTGTTGATGAACTTAAGCAAATTTACATTACAACGTTTACATTCCCAGCCTATATGCCCGTCTCGAACAGATATAACTCTTGCACACATAGAGACATTTACCTCTGGTCTAAATGGAGGTTGCCATAGCGCTTAACAAATTACTGCAATTATGCTTACTGGGCTAATTGCCCGTGGGCACCAGCTGGGTATCAGTGGTGAGCAAAGAAGGTATAATTCCCTTTGAATGACACAGTCAATGGAAGGCTTGAGAATGAAGATGCTAGAATGGATGTGCTTTGAAAAGAAAGAAGCAGTGGTTAGACTGGTCTAGCGTGTATATTCTCAACCTCTGAAATGCTACATGAATGGCCTTTTTTGCATGATTTTTTACGCTCAAAATGATAGTACATAAACATAAAAAACACGCAAAGGAAATATATGCACTTTCAAAAGAATAGACATCCAAGCAAATCCAAGCAGACAATAACAATGTTCATTGGTTCTATGATTTAGACAGCAGACCTGGATGTAGTCATCATGCTTGCCATTGGGAAGTGTAATTACGCAATAGTAGGATCTCAGTACTGCCATTGAGTCTACACTTACTGGAATGTATTTTTTTTCGGCCAATTTTCTCTTCATTTCCTTTAGAATGTCTTGAGACAGACCAGAAATAAGTTGAGCTCTGTGTGACACTACAAGCTATTAAATGTGAATTTAAGTGACTGCATGAGCACTTTCAATTTAAAAACATTGTGTCAGTGATGTCATTTTCAGATCAAACGCTTCACTGTGACGTGTTTTTTTTAGTGTGACTGCACTATTTACCCCAAAAGCCAGAATGTCTCTTTTATGAACCGCGTGTAAACCACATTCTACGCAAATGATTGTCAACCACTTAGCAATGAGGGAGTGATTTCAAATCCTAAATGAGTGAGCTGGTTATTTTGTGATTTCTTTCGGTTTCACATCGCTAGGTAGAAAAGGTCTTTAAAGAGACATTAAGTAAGCCTGGCAGAGAAGAGAACCTGTAACCATGTACACTTCACACTCTCAGGTAATCACACTGGAGTCACTTCGAGTGGCTTCGCTGATTGACTCGGTTTCACTGATTTTCAAAGGCTAGCAATCACTGTTACAATGACTTCATATCAGAGCTGTGCTGTAATTTGTTACAATGGTAACTGACACAGAAAAGATTGAGGGGGGGTTAGAGACGAGGTGAGCGAGATTGGTTCTTGGTGGGAATCAATTGCATAAAGGTGATTCGGCATTGACCTGTGCTGTGAGGAATGCTTGCTAATACAAGGTATAGAGTTAACATCAAAAAAGTCTGCACATTTTTATTTGGTGTGCTTTAGTTTAGTTTAAACTACGTCTAGTTTAATTTAGTTTAGTTTAGACGATAGTCAACTAGATATAGTTGTAAATTTTTTATTTGAGATGTCAACACAATTCAACATAATGTTAACATATAATACAATAATGTTCATACATCCAGTGGTATCAATATGATTCATGAAGGCACTGTTAGATGTAGTAGACTTAAATGTATTTGTCAATGTCACATTATAGCAAAGTCGCCACTTACTACAGTAAATTTCTTTCAATTGTTCGGTTTAATTTAGACCCTAACAGTAAGATCCCCCTTGAGCAATGGCTCCATGGTTCAACGTTATATATTTATATATTTTTTAAAGGTCCAGTGTATGAAATTTAGCAGCACCTAGTGATGAGGTTATGAATTGCAACCAACGGTTCACTACAATACTCACCCCTCCCTTTTGAAGCACTACACGGTGCTAAAGGACTAAAATGTTGTCACTTTTTTCTTCTTTGCCGTAGGGGGTTAACCTTTTTACAAAATGTGCTCAGAGCAGTTTGTCCGTTTACAACTACTGTAGAAACAACATGGAGAATTCCTTGCAAGGGGACCCACTGTGTCTTTTGCTTTATTTGCTAATTCCAAGGTAATAGAAACATAAAGGCCCGGTTTCATAGACAAGGCTTAGTCTAAATCAGGACTATGCTTTAGATATTTTAGACTATTTAGGTCGCTTTTATTAAAATGCCTTAGGAACAACATTACCGATATGTGCATCTTGAGACAAAACAATGGCACTGACGTATCTTAATATATATTAGGGCAAGATATTTTCAGTTAAGACTGGTTAAAATTCCTTTTAGTCTGCAACTAGCCTTAAGCCTTGTCTGTGAAACCGGGGCAACGCTTCATTATGTAAGGTCTATTATCTCTGAAGAATATTATGTATATTTATAGCATATCTGTCAATAGATCCCCCCAAAAAATTACACACCTTTAATTTGGACAGTCAGTTCCCCCCGAAGCAAAATTTCCATTCCCACTTTAGAATCCATCTGAATTGTTTTGATTGTTGCGTAATAATCAACTTATCATTGTTTCCAAATCGACTGGAACAATTAAAACATGTCACCCTTGTAAAACCTAGAATGCAGCCTGTTTTCTGAAATGATTCTGGAGGAGAGGAGCTCAAGAGGACATGAAACACAATTCAATGTTTGAACTCAAGAGTCAGATGCAGCCGTCAATCCATAATCACTTTGAGAAAATGTGTCATTATTTGAGCATGGACTTCAGCGATGCCGTATGATGAAGAATTTGTGTTGCTCCGTTTGCTATCAACCGGCCAATAGTTTCAACTCAGCAGGAGTCACATCAGAATTCAGAGGCTCTAAGTGCGCTGATGAGCTGGAGAAGACAGGAAATGGATAAAATAGCTAAAATTGAGAATGTATCTTTAAAGCAATCTGTATTTAAAACACAACAACATGACAAATGACAAAAACCCACTGAGAAACTGGAACACAAAGATGGTGATGGGTGGAGGGCACATGGATGACGGGATCAGATTTTTAGATGTCAATCAAGTTGAGAGATGTATACTTTGCATCAGCTTAGCTTTGAATTGAAAACTACACCTTTTGCAGCACTTTGAATATTATATGAACCATGTGTTAATTCATGTGTACCATAACGTTGGATGTTTTGTCATCAAACCATAGGGACGACAAGTTTAAATGCACCACCGTTACCATGATGTAACTGTATTATTTGTTGTTAAAATCACGCAAAAAAATCATGATAAATACACTTTTACTATAGTAAAACAATAATTATATTTCCTACAAGGGAGAACAAGATCTTTAAAAAAGATAACAAATTATTTTATGTTCACTTAAGACCGTTTCAAAGCAACAAATGAACAAACGTTTCTGCGCATGTCGCTTTTGTGGCCCAAACCTAACTTCCGGTACACATCCGCATAGAATAGAGTCCCTATTGATTATTTGTGAAAACAAGCAAGAGAAATAACAAGTAAATTATATGAGCCAGCAAGTTAAAAATATGTATAGCCAGTATTATTCTGGATTACCGGTAGAAGAACCATTACTTTGTTCAATTTAAATGCGACAAAGTTACACGACCCATTCAACAAATTTTGTATTCAATACAATTTATATACAATAAAATTCAACAAATTGTTTTTAATAAAATGTACTATACAAAAAATAGTCATATAAATAAAAATAAAATGAATCAAAGTTAAAAAAATCATAAATCGTTTTAATCCCCGGAAAAACAAACACAGACCGGAAGTTACCTTCGTGCCAGGCACATGGGCTACATCCGATGAAACAGTCTTTAAATCTCGTTGCAAAAGTTTGGGGAGTTTTATCACAAGATAACTTGTACCTCGCACACTGCAGAAAAAGCGTAAATCTGTAATGACAAAAGAACAATTTACAAGAAATACTCCGCCCCCCGCCCACTAAAACTGATGCTGTGAGTCAATTTATGTTCATCTTTACAAAGCAAACAACGTGATAAACAAAGACATTTACCCGAAGCTCGCGCAGACGTCTCCGTGCCGCGCGCTTGATCATTTCACACCTTTCCAAACATAATGGCCTTCTATTTAGTGATATTCAGGCTCAATTTTCAACAATTAATTTCACTGGATTGCCAGCGCAAGAAATGTCAGTTGCCATGAAAAGGATTTGATTTTAAATTATCTCGGCTCAAAGGGGGTATGATTTCCGAATACACTTAAGCAAAATTATAACAGGACTTAACTTGGGCGTGTTTAAAGAGTGATTATGTGCTGAATGGCCGGGTGTTGAATGGAAGTGAATGCTCCAGTCTCACTATGAAAGGCACTCAATTATCCCTGATTGCTCCTCTTCACAGTGCAGCCAGTGGAGATACCTGCTATTGCTGTGATTGGGGAGAAATTTACATGCGGTCCTTTCTGCTGAGTGAAACAGAAAGGGCTGCAGGGTGAAGAGTTTGAAAAGACAGCCGAGGGGTCAGTTCAGCAGATGTGGTGGAGCGGTAATAGACGAGAACGAGCGGTCATTAGAGGGTGGTTGCGAATCAGAAAACAGTGGTATCAAAAAAGACAGCAGGAATAAATAACACAAAGCTTGACAGGCTCAAGTGGTTAAGAATGCACGTGTTTCTATTATGAAATATATCCATAAAATAAAACTGGTAGCCATCACAAGTGCATTGCTTTGTAGTATTGCTGTATACTTCACATTTTGCGAGCAAATTCAATGCATGCAGACAGTTCGCATGCTGTGCACAGTATGCATTGTATATACAGCAGAAATAAGAGTTTCAAGAGGGCATGCATGTATTCATGATGAAGCCTTTCTACATGTTTTCACTCGTACTTTGATTATTGTTTCAGTTTTCACTTCCAGACCATATGAATTCTAAAATGTAATGGTTTTAAACTCTTTCCGTTGAATTCTCTTTGCATCTTCTTTCTAACAGTTTTCACAGCTGGACGGTGTGGTATAAGTATATTAGAATATTTTTTTATAAAATGTTATATAACATTTATTACATTATAACATAGGTAGATAGATTGATAGATTCATATTTTTACAACATAATGTTTCAAAATTTTGACTTTTATTGTGTTATACTGGTCCCATATCTACATTTATTGTTTGGGTTCATGTACATGCTTTGAGGCAAATAAGTGAAAATATCACATCATTATTAATTTATTAAAATATTATTAAAGATCATAAATGTACATTTGTTTCTACGTTTTAAAGGTTTCTTTGATCTCTTGGTTGCTCCCACAACTTCATCAACTGCGTTTGAGCTTATTGTTAAAGTGGCTTATAAAGACACCTGCACTAGAACAAGAATACGTGCTATAATCCTCCTACTAATCTACAAGTCACAACACAACCACAGGACTCACAATAGCGACCCCTGAAAATGTTCAGTTCTTTTTTATGCGTGTAGTCTCTAAATCCCTGGTTGATTTAAATTGACCATTCAATATTTAACATAATCCCTCAATAGATGATTCCGAATAGCGTTTCAGGTTTTAAGTACGACATTATTTTTGTATATAATTCATTGCTTTGAGATGGCACACTGGTCTAGTTTCATGGCACTAATGCTTTTCATTCAAAGTCCAAGATGACAAATCGCCGTATAGACCAAACTAATTGGATGACGGGGTAGTTTGATGAGGTAAAAGAAGTGGTTTACAACTGGAATAGATTTAACAACTCGATTTTCAGGCTTTACGACAAGAACGAATAGCAGGAAACTGAGGTAAGCGTAAGCCTCTTAATTTGCATGAATAGTGAAAACAAGTATTTGCCATTAATGCCCAGATTACATGGACACCTATGGAGGCGTTAAAGCTCCATTTCGTTTTCAGCACAGTTTAACCAATAGCCTCAAAAAAGATTCAGTTTTGATGGAAATTTATCAAAACATTTTACAAATGTCTTTTCTTTCAGCAGGTGTTTTAAATTAAGTTTCTTTCGAATACTTTTTTGTGTGTGTCTTCATGCAGGTATATTTGAAGAGTTTGTCTCCCAAATGAGATAATTCAGTTAAAAGTGATTTTTTTATTATGTAATCATTGTGTTTTATTGTTATTTAGCTGTATTTTTATATCTTAACTGCAACTGCAGTTCGATTAATATTAATTGGAATGCACAATAAATGATCTAATCTTGGAACAAAATGCACTTGACATTTGTTTTCAATTGTGTTCAACTAATTTCACTTATAAAAACTATTTTATATTTTATAGCATGCAAAATGTATTTTCCCAACACCGTCCCACACAAAGGAGTAAATAATTAAATACTAATACAGGAAATCAATAAAATGGCTTTACCCCAATGTTGTAACATTGACCAGAAATGATGCAGTCTGTAATCCTTATTTATTTGCAGCCTTAATCACAAAAACGAACGTCTTAACGTTTTATATTTATATAAGGACCGAGAAAAAGAAACCACGGGTAATTTCTCGTTCATTTTATTTGTGCATTTTCACAAACTCTTATTATTTTCCCAGGTTCAGTAGGCAAGAAGACATATGGTTAAAACACTTCTTTCTCTGAAACACATAAATTGAATAAACATAAATAAATCTCATTGTAATGGCAAATCCATCACACTATTCAGTCCTATCCCATCAACACAAAAAGTGCAGCCTTTTTCACAAATCTTAATATTAAGAAATTACATTTAAGTAGTAAAACAAAATCTTTAGTGCTCACTACACATCAAACCTTGACAAAGTGATATTTGTGTCACAGATAAATGCATACATGCATATGTAGGCTGTAAAAATTGTGATGCAAAATGAACAGGATAAAAATATCTATGGATCATTCCACAACCATTCAGCACTTAACAACCAGAAAAAAGCTTACAATACAACTTCCAGAGATATCTATTATTTGCTTTTATTGAGTAACTCTTCCCCTATTGCTTTGGTCTTTTGCCATCTCTTTAGTAAAATGTCTATGTTTCAGCACTGATCTGAGGTCTGGGTCAGCTGAGCAGAATGCTCCTTTGCTTTAAGACGCAGTGCTGCTATGCTGGAAGCGCGGACGTCCACCGATGGGGATGAGGGTGATGAGGACAGAAGGTTATTGCCGATGAGGTAACGGGGTCGAATAGGACCCTCCACTGCAGGAAGGGGTATCCTTTGCAGTGCCATTGGACCTAACCCTGTAAACAGTCTGATAAAAAATGAAAACAAAATATTAGAATTGTGCATAAATCCAATTTTCAACTGATTTTATGTGACATGAAGCATAATAAGCACGATGGAAAACCAGAGGGGTTAACAGTAGATAATACAGATAAAACTAAAATAATAAAGCCTTGATAAGTGTGAAAGATGCAGTTAAGGATTACCTCCCAAAAGTGGGATTGATGAAAGCAGGATGTCTAAACATGGCTGCCCCTAATAGAGCACTGATGCTGTGGGGTGAAGAAGAGCCTGTGGGTGGCTGAGCCAGTCTTTGAAGGGCAGGCCAAGCTGAATCAATAGATGGATGTGGGTTTGGGACAAAAGGATTCCCACTCAGGTAATGACACAAGGGCTGTAAAGCAGGAGGAGATCCAGGATAGTGCATGCTTAAAGTGTGTGACTGGACACCTGCTTTTTCCCTTTTCCTCCATTTTGCACGTCGGTTCTGGAACCAGACCTTGAGAGAAAAGTAATAGGTTAAATCATGCCTTTTATGTACAGGTGTATGTTGTTAAGACAATGCCCTGTAAAATGTTAAAGCCTGGAGTGCAGTACTTAAAGGGACAGTTCACCCAAAAATGAAAATTCTGTCATGAATTGCTCGGCAACTGGAACTGGACACCATTTACCACTTTTTTGTGCTGTCGATCACCGAAGAAGATATTTTGAGGAATTTAAGAAAGTACTTTCAGTACTGGCATTCTTCTAAATTTCTTTCTTTGTGTTCAACCGAATAAAGAAATGTATACAGGTTTGGAACGACTGGAGGGTGAGTAAATGATTACAGATTTTTCGTTTTGGGGTGAACTCCCTTTAAATATCATCTTTTATAAGAAATGATATATTTAGGGACAATTTATTAAAGTTTATTATTAGGCTATAAACATTTTTTTTTTATATTTTATTTTGTAAGGTTTATTGTTAAATAAACAATAAATCAATTTAATATTATAAATTAAGGGTTTGTCAGTTCTTTTACATTTATGAAAGCCATATAAAAGCATCAAGTCTACAGTCCATTTGAAACGATATGTGTAATCGATGGCCTGCTAACTGAACTGCTGCCCGTTTATTAATGCAAAAATGTCAGTGAACAATAATATTGTAATTGTACTAAAATAATGTAGACAGTAACAGTAAAAACATAATAAAGATTGCATTGCAGTAATTTTGTGAATATTATATTTGAAATATCTGAAAAGAAAGTCACAATACTTACTTGCACACGCGCCTCTGTCAGGTCTAATCTCATTGCTAACTCCTCCCTAAAAAAACAAAAACAAACATTTATGTGGAGTGTTTTTTATTTGTTTTAAGAGTGTGTTCCTTTATTCGTTTATCTTTAAACCATTTTGAATAATAATAATAATAATAATAATATCCAACAGCCCTGCTTCATGCCATTACAATTAAAGTCCAGTAGCCTAAATATATAAGAATGTACTAATATGAAATAATGTTATTTTTGAAAATTATTTATTTTCCTTAGACGGCCACATTTCTTTATTTGAAATGATATGGCATTTCTTCTTCTACATTTTAGAGATCAGTCAAGTGTTACCTTGTGAACACATCTGGATAGTGAGTCTTTCGGAAAGCTCTTTCCAGCTCCTCAAGCTGATAGCTTGTAAATGTAGTCCGATATCTCCTCTGCTTTCGTTTTAACACACCATCTTCAGTGTCACTCCCCGCTGATAAAGCAGTTTCCTCACTGTTCTTCACATATGTCTCTCGCTCCTGAAGTCCCATCAGTCTCGGCGACGAATGTGTCTCTCTGCAAAATCTTTCGTTCTCTGTTTCTTCTTCCTCTGGCCTTTGCGCCGGAGAAACGGGTTCGTGAAATGGTTTAGTACGACTGATGCTTACTATAGGAGCCTGTGTGATTTTGAAGTTTTCGCAAGGTTTATGCAGTTGTCGTGGCTCGGCTGCCTCACTGTTGTCCGTGTGAATTTCCTTGGAAGTCTCCGTCATTCTGGTCAAGGGGGAAAAGGGGCGGCGGAGTTTGAGCGGCAGGTGCATGTCCGTTTGAAGGGTCCACAAACTGCTTAGCGTTGCTGTGAGCAAAGAAGGTTCGGTTAAAACAGTTAACCCGATAATATGGTACATTCACTTAGAAATGAAACTATTTATTTTTATTCCAAAAGTCACTTTAAAGAGGATAAACTTAGATCAAGTAGGTAAGGACGTTGTTGAACTTACAAAAAAGTGAGGCAATTCAAACACACACACATGCAATACATGAATAAACAACAGCACACAGACAAACTTCGTTGTTAGTTATTATACATGGCTAACACTGCAGAAACTTACTTTGAGCTGCCAAAGTGCGCTCTCCTGCGAACCCGTCTTTTAATGGATTGTTCCTACCAAGGATATTGTCAATGCAATATGAGGACAACAGATTAGGAGATTTGTAGTTTGTTTGATTTGGCTTATCCCCCTGTGCTTCTTTGCTCATATCTCTAGCTTTCATGAAGGCACTGCTCTCGATGACGGATGGTTGCGATGGCTCGCGCACGCGGACCTTTGTACTGATGCTTCAGCTTCCAAAACTCATCTGCGGCTTCTGATTGGTTAGCCGGTGAATCGCGCTTCCTCAGTCTGTGCATGCACTCTAATTTAAAGACCCCACATTTTTTTCCCTGCCAAAAAACTTTTTATGTTTGACATTAGAGTTTGGTCTACTTAAAATGGTATTCGAGTATATAAATAACCTCTTATTATAAATGTAGGAGTCTAATGTTGGGTAGGGTAGACTTAAAGGGCCTATAGGCTATTAATACTACTAATTTCCCTTAAAACAAAAAGTTGAATACACGTTAAACTCAGTACAATTACAAAGTTCATAGATTTGTTATCATATAGGTTTGTTGGCAGTTCAGGATAGGGGGGCGCTCCCTGCGCCTTGTGCGCCCCCTGCTGTTAAAGCCATCTCGTCACATGACACTGAAATGAATGGAAAAATTTAAACAAATATAGTTATGATTTATATCATCATATGATTTTCTTTGAAGAACAAAGATCAAAAAGTCACAAAACAAGTCACAATTCTAAACATTTTAAGTAGACCGCCTATGCTTTGATAAGTTATTTAATCTGTTTCAATATGCCTATTTAATTAATTTAAACATTTCTTCTTTAAAGTTTGATTTTTACAGTTCAGTGTTTATGCACATGCGGTTGTCATAGTCACGCGACATGGTCGCTATGGAAACAGTAGCCACACAAACTTTGTAACGCGCTACGCTGCGAATAAAAAACATTTCTGAAGATGGCAGCCAAATACGACGTAGATGAATATTACCTCGAGCAAGTTTTAATTCCCGACGACTCCGATGATGAATACAAATATGAGGAAGTTACTGTTGAGGACGAACTCAGCGTTACGCAGGGAGAAGAGGACTTGGAAACCGCGGTTAAAGCATTTCGGGATCGACTCGATGCCACCGAATGCGCAACGCCGAGGGTCACTTCAGCCAAGCTACCAGTTTCTACAATACCCGAGGTGGTGGACGACTTTCTCCGCAATTACCTGCTGAAAATGGGTCTGGTAAGAACACTAGATTGCTTCCAAACGGAGTGGTTTGAGATGCTGCAGAAAGGCTCGCTGAAAACAGACCATACGGAGCTTGTACCAGATGCCTATACACACAACCAGCTCCTAGACAACCAGTTAAAGAATGTACAAAAAGAACGAGACAGCTACAAACAGGCTGCATTTGATGCTGGAGAGACCATAGTGAAACTTCAGCGCGAGAGAGACTTCCATAGGATGCAGCACAAGCGTGTGCTTCAGGAGAAAAACAGGCTTATTGAGGATTTAAGAAAGCTGAAGAAGCACCACGCATCTTATGAGCCTGCTCTTAGACAACTGAATGAGAAGTATCAGACGGCTCTGAAACAGAAGATGCTGGTTAGTCTGGAGAGGGACAGAGCTGTCAGCCAGGTCCAAAATACAGAAGGCAGTCTTCGGATTTCACATTCTTCCCCAGGAACCCAAACAACGACAACAGAGAAAATTCAGAAAAAAATACCACTCTGTGACATTGCGAGACACCCCAAAGACTCTGAATTCCCAGCAAGCACTCGTGTCAATCCCTACCTGCCACAAATTACAACTCTTTCCTCCCTAAACACCAAATCATCCAACTTTTCGCTCTCAAAGTCTTTCAAAGCTCACACTATGGCAGTGAGTTTCCTCGCGCTTCATCCCCGAAAAATGATAGTAGCTTCCTCAAGCGATGACCAGCTTTGGAGATTATGGGGAATACCAAGCGGCGAGATGGTCATGACTGGTGAGGGTCACACCGATTGGCTATCTTCCTGTAGTTTCCATCCCAGCGGTGGTTTATTGGGTACAACAAGTGGCGACACCACAGTTAAGATTTGGGACTTTGCTCAAGGACGATGCGTGCTTAGCTTGGAAGGACACATCCACGCCACCTGGAGCTGCTCCTTTCATTCCTGTGGCGATTTCGTGGCCTCGTGCTCTATGGACAACACAGCCAAAGTATGGGACTTGAACAGCGAGCGTTGTCGCTGCACACTGCGCGGACACGTCGACTCAGTGAACAGCATTTATTTCTTGCCTTACTCAAACATTCTACTCACCTGCTCTGCAGACAAGACCCTCTCACTTTGGGATGCCCGTGCTGGATTGTGTGCTCAGACTTTCTACGGGCACAAGTATTCTTGCAACCATGCAACCTTCAATGCCATGGGTGACACGATTGCATCGTGCGACTCTTTTGGGGTGATCAAATTATGGGATGTGAGGAACGTAATGGCTATGGTGACCATGGACACCGGACCTCATCCGAGCAATCAAGTGGCCTTTAATCCAACTGGAAGAATGCTGGCAGTTGCAAGTAATGATGGCTTTGTGAAAATGGTGGAAATTGCATCTTTACATGTGTCAAGTCTAAAAGGTCACGAGGATGCAGTTCAGAGCGTCATATTTGATCATAAAGGGAAATACCTTCTATCGGCAGGATCTGATGGCGCAGTTCTAGTCTGGGCACAGCAATAAGTATTTGCAACATTTGGGAGATGGATTATAAGTGAAAAGACATTCTGGTCTTACTGTTATCAATTAATACAAAATAAAAATAATATTTGTTAAATAAATATTTTTTTCAATTGTCTACAATTACAAATGTTTGAACTGGGGCCTACTATAGAAATATTAATTTTGTTATGATATATGAAATTAAAGAAGTCAAATCTTTTTCTCTAAGGTATTTTTCCGTTGTTGGGTTTTAAATAAAATACCTTCTTGCTATCTTTTGTTATTAAGAGCTTTATTGCCAAGTATGTTTGCAATTACAAGGAATTTGTTTTGGTTACAGGAGCATCCAGTACACAGAAATAGCAACACCAGCACAAAAAGACCATAACACAATAGAATACAGTACACAGTTGATTTAAACAAAGGTCTATGGGTATAAAAAATTAAGAAATACAATACAACATACGATAAAGATATAGAGAGTAAAGCGTATGTGTGTATGCAAATATGTAAAAGTAAAATATGAGAATAGTCTATTGTATTACAAGGCATATGTGCTAATGAAATATAATTTACAGAAAAAGTTGTTTAAAATTTAGATCTGTATAGCGCCAACCAGACGGCAGCATTGTGGAGAGAAGATGGTTTGGATGTGAGAAGTCCAGGGTGATTTTCGGAGCCCTTTGGATAGAGATCTTGGAGGTGGGCAGTGGTGCTCTGCTCAGCAGTCCGAACCGTCCTCTGTAGTCTTCTGATGTCTGACTTTGTGGCTGAGCCAAACCAGACAGTGATTGATGTGCAGAGGACAGACTCTATGACTGCTGAGTAAAACTGTTTTAACAGAGTGTGTCGTAGGTTGAACTTCTTCAGCAAGAAGTACAACCTCTGCTGGGCATTATATGTAAACATTGGTTTAATTATATCATTCTTTTATAAAAATGTTTAATTTGGCATAACCCGTTCTAAATGAAATATCCTGCATATAATATGCCTTAAATATATTTATATATATATTTTTAATTGTAACATGAATACAGATGTAGCTAAAAGCAATGCTTTGATTTATATATTAAGATGACAAAACCCTTGATTTTTTATCTTTTGTTTGTGTCTTTTTCTTTGTTTTGCAGAGGACTTCTTTACATTTTTACTTTCAGCAAAAAAGAAAGAAGCAGCGAGTTCTCCTCGTCTTTGGGTGGCGCGTTTCTTTCAGCCCACGTGAAGTCAGGGGCGGAAGTGCGTCTCTAGAAAAACACAGACACGCCCCCATCATGTTATTGGCGACTGGAGGGAAATTGTATATTCCGTTAAGCAGATTTATTAAAATAACTCGTCAAATATTGATTATAGAATCATTGTGACTGGGATCTTTGTAAGTGCATGCCATAATCAATATCTTATTATGTATTAATATCGGAGTAATCATTCACGAGACTGCGTGCTGTCAGATGCATCTTCCTGTTGCTAATCATGTCGCTATAGATTCAGATCATTGTACAAATACTGCATTCGTTTAAAAATACACCACCGTTTTACAGAGTTGTTAAATCAAAACATCACGTTATCTCCGCCAAAATGATGAAAAGCGTAGGAAAGCTCTTTGGGCTGCGGCGAAAAAGCGCGCCTCCCAAGTCTCGCATTGATAGTAAGAAGACGCGCGTGAATCCCATTGATCGCATGCTAGATGACAGCGACGAGGGTTCGTACGGCAGCACGACCAGCGACAGTTCAGAAAGCGAATACCGGACGTCCGATGATGAGCCCGGTAGCTCTGACAGCTCGTACAGAGCCCGGGCGAGCGACAGCGACGACAGCAGCGAAACGGACGAGAAGTCCGCCGTGTCCCGAAGACAGAGGAAAAGATCCGCCAGCGCGACGGCTTTAAATGACGACTCGAGCGATTCTTCCAGCGATGTCGGCGGAGAGCCGCTCAGAAGAGTGCTGCAGAGAAAGCGCCTCAGACTGCCAGAAGATTCAGAGGACGAGGCTCTGAAGAAGAAAAAGAGAGATGCTGAAGTCAAACAAGCTGCGGCCAAGAGAAGAGAGAGGAAGAATAAACTCATGGAGTTGTCAAAGAGGAGAAAGTCGGGCACTGTGCGTCGCAGGCGCAGGACAATGGTAAGTTAACTCTGTTAGAATACAAAACAAGATCTAATGGTTTCCATTGCAAATACATAATGAATCTGAATAATTAGCTGTGCACCTTTAAAACCATTACAAGATTCCTTTATGTACTCCTGTGGGTCTTCTTTCGGTTCCAGAAGACACTGTTATTTCCATTAAACCAATACATTTAGACTTTCTGTGATGGTTTCTGTTGCGCTTTTTTCGGAAGGGAACTAAAACATGCCCGCATAAAAAGTCAAGAAAAGTATAGAAGCTTAATGTTCATTTTTTCATTCTTCAGGGTTCAGACGAAGAGGAGGAGGCGGAGAAAGAGGAAGTTAAAGGAGACAAACCGGAAGAGCCGAGCAAAGCAGATAAATCAGAGGATGAATCTAGTGTGGAAGGAAAGGGCAGTCCTCTGAACAGCAGCGATGAGGAGAAACTCGCCGACAGTGACAGTCTGAAGGACTTTATTGTGGAGGAAGATGAACAGAAGAAGGAGGATGAGCCGGTGGAGGATGGAGAGGGAAAAGATAAGGCCTTTCTCTCTCACCTTCCACGCCAATGTACGACTTTTGGTTTTGCGTTTCGTTTTGTTCGCAATTTGGAATCGTAATATTTGTGACTTTAAGGTTTTGTTCGATACATTTTCTGAGCTTTGTATGGTTTCTTTTCCTTTTTCAGTTATCACGGGATCTCAGCGCACCCATTTCCAGGTGGTGGTCAAAGCCTTGCTGATCAATGTACTGGACTCAACCTTCCTCAAGTCACTTTATGGTATGTTTATGAAGTTATTTCTTTGTTTTTGTTATTTTGCTTTTGGATCTAGCTTTTATGGGGCGGTTTCCCGGACAGGGATTATCTTAAAACGGAACTAGGCCTTGGTTTAAATATCATATTTATGTCATTTTTAAAAACATACTTTCCAAAAAAACATTAATGGTGGGCTTCTTGCGACAAGACAATCATGCAAGTTGTTTACAGCACCCAGCTCGACTTATGTCCATCCTGTACACCTTACTGCTGATTGGATACAAGGTTGCTTTGGTACTCGCCTCGAATTTATCTAACAAGCGTAATTAGGAAATCGGACACCTTGCCTTTGAGGCACCTCTTACATTAAAGAGTACATAACATGAGATCATGAAAATAAAATTTCATGCAGTGTGTAATGTTGCTGTGTTTGAAAGTAAGCAGTCTGCCTAGCTGTAAATCCGAAGGTGAATAAATAACAAAATTATTGACTTGGAAAAAAGGGAGTCGACTCTGAATCACGCAAGGGAGTCGTCCCTAGTCTGATTCGCGAACCGCCATGGATTTACGACATTACATAAAGAACCTGCTTACGTTTTGCTAGGACTGCCCGCAAAAACTTCACTCTTCTCCCCCAACCACTGTAGCTTGTGAGCCTCATTTGCGGTAGACCAATCACAGGAGACTAGAGCATCTGACCAATCACATCAGTCTAGGCTAGCGGAAAGAAGGGAATTAGACAGATGAATTGCGGAACGAATCATTTGAGAGTCAGTCAAGAAGTTAGGTAAGAAAAACTGCTTATTATTACTTGTTGTTGGACAATCCATAAACCAATGTAGGACCTTAAAAATCCCTAGTTACATACTCTTTAAATAAGGAACCCTCCCCTAAACGTTTAACAAATACATCATAGATTAAGTTGAGAATTTGTCTAGATGTATAACCCAAACACGGGTCCTCAGTCATTGAACACTACATGCCAAAAAGCTATTTTATTTATATCAGAACAAAATGTGGGTTTCTTACATTGTTGCGTTATTTTAAAGCCAAATCTGAAGCACATGGACTAAAGAAAAACAACTATTGAAAAAACTGCTCAACTGGAGAAGTTTGGTTCTCTCTTCATGAGGGCTTCATAGTACTTTCTCACTTAATATCAATGACTGCAGGTGGCGAGCGAACAAAACGGTACGCCCAGGAGATGAAGTCATCGTTGCACCATTTTGATGAGCGATTGGTTCTCCCCCGCTTGGAGAACCTGAAGCAGAGGAGCCGCTGGAAAGAGCGCTACAAAGTACAACAAAGCACATGTTCTGTTTTTATGAGACGAGTACAATAGCTTAGAAGTTTACTAGTGTATGGAAAGAAGGTGTTGATTGATATTTATATATTTTGATGTCGCTGTTTAATAGGAACGGGTAGAGTGTTACCCCACACTGCGGGTAACAGAGATAAGGGCCCATTCGAAGGGATGTGAAGCTTGCGAGCTCCACAGAACCGGCCGATTTAGCGTACGGCTTTCAGGGCAGTTGTATCACAACAACAGCCTGCAGGAGGACAACTTTATGCCTGATGACTCACAGGTTTGTTGGTTTCTATAGAAGTCTCTTTAAATATATCGATCATGCATGAAAAGATCAAGGTGTTGATGGTGCGTTATTTGGTTTTCTGTTTTTGTCAACAGTGTTTCTTTGTTGGCTCTGTCTGTGCGAGTCGAACTGAGGTCTACCATGCCTTGAAGCACTTTAAGTACCATCTCTTCCAGGGGTGTCGTAGAGCTTTAGAAGCTCAGAAGGAAGGAGACGAAGGGGATAAGGATGGAGAGGAAGACGAACCAGTTAAAGACACAGTCAACAAGGTGTTTGCCAAATTGGAAGAGGGAGGATGGATCAGTGAGGTATGGATTTCTTTAACAATATAACACATTTTTGGAATTTGGCTAAACAGTCCAGCACAATATTTTACAAAAGTGAAAGTAAATTTAAGGTATAGTTTATGTATGGTTATGTTATTTTTGTCATCATTATTGTTTCTTATTTCTTTCTCTTCATCAAGCAATATGAGAAGTTTCAAGAACACCTCAATTCTGCAGATTTCTTCCAGGAAGAAAAGCTGGATTGATCTATTTTCATGGCATTTTATCATTTTATTTTTGTGGCACCCTATAAAGCATGACTTTTTTTCAGGGGTTGTTTTCAAAAGCTTGTGTGGTTTAAGATTTTATACTTTTGACTACTGTGTATGTTGATTTTGCATGATTGACATGAAAATAAGTAGTCTACATTACTCATTATGGAAACAGTATTATGTTATACAGAACATTATTCTGAATACATTTTAACCTAAAATGTAAAGTTATCCATACATTGGATTTCTTAAGTCTTAAAATACACATATAATGCTTGAACAATGGCTTTTGAATCTTTGTGCTGTTTTTTCACGCCTTGTATATACTACATCCTGTGCTGATAATACCTGTATTAAAATGCAAGCGTTTGTACGTACCTACATTGTTCTAATGTTCTCGTAATAAACCAAATTCATACCAGAGTTCAGTCATTTTAAACTTATTCTGCTTTATGATCAATCTGTCAGAAAGCACACAAAAAAATTCAATTTCTCAACAAATGGAATTAAACATTTTATTAGAAACAGAACAGTTCACACAATCTATCAGGCTATGGGGAGAATATATAGTGCAGAAGAACCGTCCTCACAGGAAACCAAACTTGTATTCAGTCATGATGTGAGGCTCACCCATCATCTCACACTGGACAGGATCTGAAAAAAAAAGATAAAAATTGTGTGCAATTACATTAAGCAGTAGAAAGAATCTTAATGACAGGCTTTAGAATCAATCGCAATTATTAATATCATACTTATCTACACCAAACTCTACTTCTAAGCTTCTTCCAAGATAATATGTGTTTTATTAAAGTTGTTTTCTCATACCGTTGAGGATGTCTTCAAAGCCAATAGAGTCATCACTACCTCGGAGTGTATCCAGGGCCAGATTTGAGCTGGGCAGGAAAGGCAATCGCTGAATCTAACAGAGATAAGAACACTGTAAAGTGAGTTTTTGGTTCTAAATTAAGAAATATAACACTTATAGGATGCAGTTAGCTAATTCATGCACAAGCCAGTGTCGTAAACAATACCTGTCTGGCTGCTCTGTACTCCATCTGTAATTTGAGTGGTGCATGGAGTCCCTGAATGTTCCTTAGTGTGTTGAAATTCATCTTGTCCTGGTTAAGCTGAAACTGGCATCACACAATACAAGATGATTATAAATCTTCACAAGACAAGGTATGAACTGACAAACACTGGTGGATCACATGCTGAATAAAGTCTATTTTATTGTTCAGACTATAATGATGTACAAAGATGACAATGAAATGCTGCAGTCTACTTACATTTTTCTCAGAAAGCTCCAAAGGATGACTTGGAAGCAGCTCATTCTTTACACTAGAGAACCTAAGATCAAGACGACAAACAAGCCATTTAAGCATACTTGAACCAGTAACCAAGGGTTATAAGTTAATAAACTCTGAGCTTACCCTCTACGTAGCGTGTCTTGTACCCCATACGGACCTGCCTGTGGACACAGACCTGTCACAGGAACACTGTCCTTCAGCTGAGCGCGCAGTCCACGAGTATTCTGAAAAACATACACAACGTTTAAAGATTAGGATGTAAATGTAATATTTAATTGGTTGAGTAGACCTTGAATGACCATTATAATGGTAACGTTATTTTAAAGTCACCACCCTGCATTAATATTTATTGCATTCACAGCCAAAATCTAAACAAAGTGAAAGTACAGACGGCCATGACGCATCATTATTCAACTAACATGCTAACAGCGTTGTAACAAAATAATTACTGCAATTAAAAAGAGATTTATCGAGGCAAATAAGAACGGGTCGACACATAGAGCTACACGTTGTGAACATTTAACTGTCCTGTATATAAAATAAACAAGCCAAGATGGGATGTGCTACGCTACGTTAGCTAACGTTAGCTAAACACCGGTGCACCACAAATTATAGTCTTCCTAAAAGTAAAACATGTACTTTAATAAAGAAAGACAGACATCTAACACAGTCCACAACTACACATAAAGTGCAAAAGGAAAATAAACGCTATATTAGAGCTCTACGTTACCATCTTTAAGCGAGCTCGTCTTTACAATCAGCATAAAATTCCTTCCGGTCAATCTCCGGAAATACCGTCATCACGTGATGATTCAATGCGTTTTCGATAATGAGGTTTTGGTCGGTTTGAAAACCACATTTATTATTATTATGTTATTATTATTATTGTGTTTAATATTTTCAATAACGGAAAGTATCCCAAAAACAAAAATAAAATGACATTAACGACATAATTCAGCTCCTACAGTATGTTCGTCTACGCAGCTGCTCCACTGTTTTCTCGAATGGGGGTATAGCTCAGTGGTAGAGCATTTGACTGCAGATCAAGAGGTCCCCGGTTCAAATCCGAGTGCCCCCTCAAACGTTTTTTGTTTTTATTTCTTAACACAAATGATATCATTCATTTAATATCGAAGTTACTCAATATAAAAAAATACACAAAGTTAGCATCCTTGAAGAGTTTGTGCTTGTGTAGTTTTATTGTGCTTGTGCATTGATGAATATGTACTGTATTAAGTGGAAAGTCCTCGAGGGGAAATTTGTTACATTTTCACATCTGTAGAAGAGCACTGGTATAAGTATCCTTACAGTGATGGATTCAGGCAATGTACATGGATTACCTAAATGGATATCATGAAAAAAATCCTTCATTCTCGGTTGATATGGTAAACAAAAAAAAATTGCAAACCAGGAGACTTTCAAGTTTCTGATGTTTATTCTTGGGTACATAAAGGGAAAATTGATGCTGGCCAAACAGAACTGGTCAGCTGTACATTTCCTTTTTGTGATTTCCTTCTTTGTGCAGATCACCGTCCCTCACACATGATCTTTAAAATAAATCCTTGTGCTAACTTACATTGCTGTCACTTAGTGTGTTTGAATTAGACTATAAATAATTTGCCGAATACTTTTAAGAACGAGAACAATTCCTCATGATACAGGTTATATCATTTTGATACTCCGCATTTCTGCATTTTGTATCAGATTAAATGTAAAATAACCAAATGGGGCTTAAATTCTTGTGTACGTTTTAGGTTTATTGTTTTTTTAGGTTTATAGGTTTATTAATTTATCATTGCATGAAATAAAATAAAAGTTACAAAAACAATTTCTATAAAATAGACTAAAATTTGGAATGTACAATGTCAAAAGGATGTTAAACATGACATTGAAGATGATTCAAAAACTGTTAATTTCCAAAACTGTGAATTCGACTGGCATAGATGATATCAGACTCAGAACTATTGCTCAGGAAAATCTCCTCTCATCAGTATTGCCATAGCCCTGTGGATGGGTGTCAATGCATCTGTGTTCTTGCCCTGCTTGTTCTGGAGATATATACTGTACGTCTCAAAACAAGGTATGTTTCATTTTCTTCAATTGATTTTTTTCTGTTATTTCAGGAAATCAATAATCCCACTTTTAACAAGATATTGACAGGTCCTAGTTTCGATGAATCTCGTATTTTTAATTTGTCAACATTTGACAGTGACCGTGTTTTAGAGCAGCATGAACCACAGATGCAGGATATGAGTGATTCTGGAACATCTTCTGATTATACGGCCATAAAATGCAAGAAAACAATGTTCCATAAATAACCACAAAAAAGAATAGGCTACTTTAAATCTTATTACTAGAAACTAAGAAAAATTAATAGAAAATATATTTACATTTTTAAGATTAAAATAATAAATTATTATTATAAAGAATAATTTTGTATTCTTGATCATAAAACTATTTAAAAAATAAAAATACTGTAAATAGTTTGTTTTGTTGTATTTGGTGATGTTTTAAAGACTTTTCTTTCATGTGCCACAGAGCGTGGAAAACATTATGAAACGCTTACAAGAAATGCAACAAATGAGGGTAAGAACATACATGATCTTTGATAAGAACCACAACTGAGTGCCCTACAGAGACATGAGATTTAAACACATTTTTACGTCTGCATGCTCACTTATAAGATCTAGTTGATATTTGGCATGTGAATTCTTATATAATTATGACAAACTATATATCGGTGGAATGGTCTAAGTTCTAGAATACATATTTCATCTCTGTTTTATAAAAGAAAAAAAATAATATGAGTAATCTATTTATAAATGGCAAGAGTGCGCTCCTAAAAATGTATGTCCTGCTACAGGACATTGTTCCGCCAGCGGAATGCTTACATTTACTGCAATATTTGATGGACCTCATACACTTTCATTGTCTCTTCCTGTAAAGTTTTTTGTTTTAAAAGAAGAATCTCAATGTCTGATGTGGTGTTCAATGTCAGATCAAAAGCAAAGGTTCCCCCTCTACTGGATTATTGTGGTACTGCAGCTATAACACTCAGAAGAAACATAATTTGGTCTGTCAAGCTCAAACTTCATAAAAAGGTGGTACTTTGACCTTTTGACATTTTTAGGCCAAAACATATAAAAAAATTATGTTTTTCTAAATAAAATCTAACCATAATATTTTGATAGTTTGTTATAGCAGTAAATATAAGCTAAAATAACCGTTTTTTATAATTATAATAATAATCAGAAATAATCTTCCTTGTGTCGTTTTTCAAATAAGACCAACCATAGGTTTTTACTCCAAAGCATTCATGAGTTACAACCATTTAAGTTCCAACAGCGCATTTTCATGTGTAGGCTAAAAAAGGGTGGTGCCAGGAAACAAGAATAAGACCCAAATGAATGACAACAGAGCGAGAGATTCAAGCAGTAGTTTAATGTCCCAACACGCACCACTCAATGGTGGATTCAGGTTGGCATGTCAGTCTGAATATTAACAACAACCATTAATATTATTAACAACACAAACACAAATAATAATACAAAACCATGACATCCTAGTTTTGTGGTGAAATACTGCAAATATAGAGAAAGGTATTTCTTTACAGAGATTATAAATAGGAAAAACAAAAGAACACAAGGTGCTACGTGACCATTAACCACGACTATCTGTTTCTCTCTTCACAAAGCTTCTCGCTATGATCTTACATGCTGAAGAGCTGCCCGTTTCTAAGCATTCCCTATCGTTTTAGCATTAAGGAGACCTGAGTTCATTTGTGATATGATGCATGTTTTTTTATTAAGGGAAGGAGCGGTTGCATATATTAGATATAGCATCACATGACTTCCTTCGGTGGAATACGCATGGTAAGTGCCCGCTGGCATCTCAGATCAACATGCGATGAGATCAGGTGCTGTCAAATACATTCAGCTGAACGCAAGTTAAACGGGGTTACGGTTCTGCAGACTCTTTATCACCATCAGATCTGTAACATGTTTAGAAGCGAATCACATGTTTTCATTGTGAACTCTTATCGTTTGAAATATTAAAGTACATACTTGGCTAGGTTTTAAAGCTCTAAATCCCTCTACTTGTGTTCTCGAGTGCCCAAGCAAAGCTTTGTTTTTCAAAATCATGTTCAAAATCATGCAACGGTGGCACTAAATTGAGAAATCCACAAACCAGAAGGATTACTGTATAACAAGCAATGTCTGTCTCTACTCGAATATCTTTCGTCTGCATTTCTAAACACACGATAGGATCACAATGTGAGCGACACAAGCAGGTTGATTTTCCACAAATGCAAAAGCAAGACTTTTAACGGATAGGACTGTGTTATTTGAGGTCTCTTTGTTGTGTGTGAACATTGCTCTCTTTTCTAAAATCGTAAAGTATAAACCTACAGTTTATGTGCAACATTGGATTAGAACAGCAAACGTCACAAATGGTTTACTGTTATTGACACTTCTAGCTAAATGTATTTGCATTTCACCTTTTTGCACATAATTGTGACCTGAATTGTGAACCAAAAATCCCTATCCCTAGTTTTGTACATCGATACTAGTTCTAAAATAAATGATACATGGTAATTTTACTGCAACAGACTTTTTATTGCACAACATGCTCCTCGGGATTTTTTTTTTACGTTGTGATGTGTTTTTTCGGATTCAACAGTTGTATCATTTTCTAGAGCGAGGAGTTTTTCATCCATACTTATGAGATATGCTCAATTGTTCCTCTCAAAATGGATCAAATTATCACGTCAACAGTAGAACGCAAAGGTCCTCTGTAAATGTTTGGAATGCGAGAGCACAGCACCTCAATGTTCTCATTTCAAAGCTGTTCTGCTCAACAACATTCAGAAAATAACAAATCTCTAAAACGCTGTTATTAAGGCCAATTTAGGTAGGTCGCCTATCTTTGTCCTAAACTCAAATTTTAAAATAATGCTTGAGAGTTGTTTTTATCCTTTTCAAAACCCATCTGAGCCCGCCCACCTCCCCGGCCTTTTTATCGCTAGGGTGCGGGTACTGCAGAATGTTTATTGCGGAATGTCTCAAAAAACGCCAGCATGCCCTTCTTCACGTTGGGAGAGGCCATTTTGGACGATGTGTGTCCTTGGTGCAGGGGCGTGAAGCTCGAGCCGTCCATGGAGTTGGCTCGTTTGACTTTGGAACCTGCACGCCACATCTTAGACCTCACCGGAGGTGTCTGTGCAACCAAACACTTCTGGTATTGGACCTGAAGGGGGAGCCAGAGAAGCAAAAGTGACTTACAAAAGAATTGGTTTCAGCCAAAGACCTGCCCATAGATTTGATCAATTTAACAATGAATTGTACATCAATACTGAGTGGTATTTTATCAGATGCAGAGCACATTACAAAGGCTGAAAAAGAGAAATGAAAGAGGTGCAATGAATGCCAAATGGAGCATGAACTGTTTTCAAGATGGTCATGGGCAAATTGTATCATTTCCTCACCATACATGCAGCCTGAAGTGTTTCTGAGATGATCCCAGCGTCAGGCTCACACCAGAACACATGGCACTCAAAGCGCTGGGTTCCAGCATCCACTATGACCGCAAAAGTGCGCGTGTCATGACCCACGCCCAGGAAAGTCAAGTAACGTACCTGGCATTCCCAAAATGGGTCATCCCCATCCTGATCCAAAACAAGAGGTAAATAAATGAGTGAAACAAACAGAAATCATGCCTAAGTTCTCAATAGCATTTTGGTACTATTACTGCATGTATACTACTAGTATATTTTGCAGTATGGAGATTGAAAAAACATATTTATAAAAAAAAATACTATAAGATCATGTGACAATTGTATGTTATTGTATGTTTAGTCAGTATGCAGTAGGATAGTATTCAATTTCAATAGTAGGCTAAAGTCCTATTTTTGGTTGGTGTTAACTCTCACCTCTCCCCTCCATAAAGACATGACAGTATCAGACACATGAATGACGATTGGCTCCCACTCATCTCTGTCTCTGGAGTGCATGATACTCTCAATAGCTCTGTTCAACACTTCCATTCCTTTGGGCATGAACACAATAAACATATTAAACACATAGCCATACAATCAAGTCTGAATGACACGCTACGAATGAGACAAGAATATCTTAAAGATATCTTATATTATGCTCATCTGATATTTTATACAATTTAATGCCAGGATTTGTGATGCCAGGAGTAGATCCATTTGTTAAGAATGGAGTGTACCGTACCATGCAACAAATCTTGAAATTACAGCATATATCATTTACGCGGTGTAAAAAGTTTTTATTGGATGATCTTGATCTCTCTTTATTTATTTTTCAAGATTTGTTTTTGCCTTTAATTGTACAGCTAAGTGATTGAGAGGACAGGAAGCGAAGTGGGAGAGAGAGAGAGGGGGTGTGTTCGGGAAAGGACCACGAAGCGCGAATCGAACCCGGGTCGGCTGATGCGCAACCGCGTCACCACATATCAGAGCAAGTACTCGGTCTTACCCATTGCTCTGGAGACAGGCAGATTTCCAACATACTCCACTTCAAATTTATGTACCCTCTGTCGCAGTGCTTCTAGAAAGTCCACTGTAAAACACACACAGTATAAAAACCTTATTAAATTATACAAACATCCAGTCATTTGCCTTACGAGAAGGTACTTTCACAGATGTCATACCTTGGTGGGGAAAGTCCTCCGGGGAGATGCTCTCCATGGTGAGAGAACGGGTCATAGACGGCTGCAGCGCTGATTTCTCTGCCATAATCTGTGGGGACATATGGATCAGTATATAGTACAGGGTCATTTTACAGTAGAACCTTTCCACAAGGTCAACTTGAGAAGAACTTTTGTCAAATCTGGTATTTAGATCTCATGTGATCAGATCTCAGTACCAGGTGTCAACAGGTTTGTGATAGTAGAATAGATCAAATCGAATGTTTGGTGAGAAAATTCAGAATGGACTTCTGCTGCAGGGATGCAGACTCACCTTGGAGCACATCTCATGCAGGGCGGATGCGATGGTCTTGGCTGGAGCATTGCAGCGAAACACATGACACTTAAGCATGCAGGTGTCTTTATCAGTGGCCACAAAGGCAAAGTCCCTACAGAACACCAGGAGACGGAAGTTAATACATATCACACTACTGCAAAGTGATTTTCACACTTCTAAAAGGTTGTATGTGTAGATGTGTGCGGAAGCACAGATACTTTCTGACACATTGCTTTTATCGTATAGACCTGGTTACAGATAAATGATAATGATGATGCTTTAAAAGGGCAAAGGAACAAAAATATACATAACTGCATGTAATCAAATGTGTTTCCTGTAAAGACATCATATTTTATATGGTTTATATCCTTATATACGTGCTGATGAAAGAAGATCGATATAATAATTGGATGTGCATTCATGGCATCACAATGATTCGATTGCATTTGACTTTGCCATCAGCATGCTGGAAGGCCACAGCAGTGAGCGGCCCATCTAAGAATAGGACTGTAAAAGGCTAAAAAATAGGACAGGAACATCTGATAGCAGTGAATGACATTGGCCAGCTGTGCATTTACAGACTGTTGTTTAAACCACTTCCAAAATCTTAACATGGAGTGCGTTAACCTGCACAGTCTTACTCCGATTATGCTTAATAAGCTGATAACAAGTAGGTCATGTAAACGGGTAAAACGGTTTTATTTTATCAGGGAAAGCTCATAAACAGCGAGCAAAACCCACTCGGCAGAGGTAGTTTTTTGCCTATCACTCCGATTTTGCGCTGCATGTAAACGCCTTTATCGGGTTTCTCTCAGTTTGGTGTATGTGCGAATGTCTGACAGCACAAAAGTAAAAGTCCTAAACGGAAGTAGTAAAAAACGCATAAAAGTCCGCTCTCGAATCATGCAGTTGATGTAGAAACGTCAAAATGAAGAACAATTTTTGCATATGCAGGTACTGCGAACATGAGAATAGATATAAAAATACAGCTTCTGTCTTTTTTCCCACTGCATTTTTAACTTCTAAATAGATTTTCGACGGTGACGTCACAGAACGCGAGAAACCCGGCAAGTCTAAAACTTCCATGTAAACGCGCTTTTTTACTATTCGTCTAAACATGTTTCTTTTTATGCAGATTTTTTATAGATAGCCGTTTATTTTGTGTATCTAAAAGCACTACAATCGGTGTCAATTAACCTCAATCTGTGTCTCTCAGCTGACTATAAATGTAAAAGTATTCAGTGTCGTCTTTGTTCTATAAATACACAACATGCTCGTAGAAAACAGTCAGCATTTCTTAGCACAGACACTAGTCTAGACAATATGCTGTTGCAGCTGTTTCCTTGCTTAACACGATGCAGCAGTGGGACAACCTGCTCATGCTGTCTTCAACAAAGAAACGTTTAATATATGAATTTTATATCTGAGATATACAGAGCAGCAGTACTTCAAATAGTGTGCAGCTCGTGAATACACAGCACGGATGCTTGTGAGATCTAGCCACTTATTTACTGTAAATTGTTTAGAGAGTGTGCAAGTCAAAAGGAATAACAAATGAGTTGTCTGGTTATAGCAGATATAGCAGTTTAAAATGTTTCAAGTATTCAAGACAAGAAACTAAACACAACATTAAATTGAGCATAAACAAAATGATTATTTATTGCTTAAATCCTTATTAATGGCAAAATAAAGACTTACATTATACTAGCATGAGTCGCCATGTTGTAAAATGTAATACCCCCTTCGTTTGTAGGGGTAAGGGGTAGAAATGGGATTCGGCTTAATAATAGGCAAAAGATTTAATACAAAGATAAAAATCGGAAGGACAGCAGCAATATATTCTCATAATTTACATTCCAAGTACATAAAGTCCGTTTTTTGTTAAAAAAAAAACAAATAACTTTATATGAAAATGCCAACAGAAGCACTACATTCAAATATGACGCACATTGATAGCTAAAGTCTAAAAAACTAAATAAAGTCTAATTTGGTTTCATTGATTTAATGATTGGTGCATCTCAGTAGAGTAATTTGCATAAAAGGACTGCAGATATAACACATGCTGTTTGTTTCAAACATGCCTACTGAGCAGCTGGGGATCATTTTGACACCCAAACAATAACCAGAAATGTTTGACAGGTCTAATTGACAAAGAAGGAAAAATGTGCAGTTATTACCTGTCTCTGTTTTCACGAGTGGTGGGTTTAAAAGAAAAAAGAAACAAAGGTTAATAATTGATTAAAAAATAACAGCAAAGAAGCTGGGAATGTTTTAGCATGCCAAGGAACTAAACAACAACACAGAATTAACAACAAAAGCAATACATTTCATGCAAAAAATATTTTGATCATAGCTTGCATTAGATCATCAACTGCGGCTCTCTGTTTTCCAAGAAATGTCCAACTTAACTCAAAACAGCCGCTCTAAGCTTAACCGTATCGTGTTAATGATGATAAAAGAAAACTCTGAAACATCCCTGAATAAAGAAATGTGACTGTAATAAGGAGCAGTGTTGGCCATTTGTCATTAAATAGGCTCATTCAAAAATTGAGCCTTTGATATAAATCAGATTTCATCTGTATAATTAAAATAGATAATTTTAACCATAAAATTTGACCCTCGTGTCATTAAAAACCTGTATATGAGTCTCTCTTCTGTGGAACTCAAAAGACGATAATTTAAGAAATGTCTCAGTGGTTTTGCATCCATATAATGCAAGTCAAAGTTATTTGGAAAATATCTACTTTTGTTTTCTGCAGAAAAAAATAATACAGGTTTGGACTAACATGAGGGTAAATAAATGATGACAGAATTGTCATTTGTGTGTGAAGTATCCCTTTAAGATACAGAATAAAAGTGAGAGGCTATGGTACCTTCCGTTGTTGCAGCCGACCCCCCAAACACGGATGTTTATTATGGGCTGGCAGTGGATGAGACTGCAGTCCACAGGGTCCATTAGACTGAGTGTGTCCTTCTTCAGCACCATCATCATATCTTGCCCCTGCACACACAGACACACACACATTCTTTATGTAGTTGCTCAAAGCCATTAAAATACAGAGTTAAGACACTCACATAGACCTCCATAATATGAATGGAATGCGGAAGTAACTCACAAAAATCTATTCAAATAGGTCGACAGCACGGATTTGTTTGGAACTATTAACCACGTGATCACACTGTGGCGAGTGTCGTAACTCTGTATTTCAACGGCTCTGTGGTTGCTGACCCATCACCATGGTGATTTAATATCCTCATGTGTCATAAAATATCTCGTAAACCTTATTATACGTTGGAGCCCAAAATATACCCAACATTCCCTGATCAATCTCATCATAAGTGTGCTGTTAAGGGGCCAACACACTATTAGCAGGCTAGCGCAGCTATTATGCCTGTCTGAATTTGTTTAACGGATGTCTAAGGACATTGCAAGACGGGCACCAGTAAAGCCCACACTGTTCTCACCTCTCCCCAGGCGCCAACTGCGTCCCGGCCCTCTGCTTTACTGTGAGAGAGCTGCTGGATGCAATTGTTCACAGCTAGACTGCTCTTGCCAGGGGTTAGTTCCTCCTCAGGGATCTCCACCCAGCCCAGAGAACGCACAGCAAAACACTGCAAGAGACATTAAGACACCTGTTTACATTAAAATATGCATAATACTGTATATGGTACAACGAGAAAAAAGGCTCCATGGGGTAAATGGAGCCTTTTATTTTCTTGTAAACCACTACAAGGGACAAAAAAAATGCTTCTAGGACTTTCCAAAACATGCACTAGTCCCTCTGCCTTTGGACATTTAGCTGATCTTTGACACGATCGCGGGCAGCAGCGCAATTTAGTGATAACTTTATCTAATATTTGATGTTTTTCAAAATGTTTTCAATTTAAGCAGTACATGAGAATCACTCAAATTACTTGTTAATGATTTTGGGTTTTGTTAAAGTTAATTAAAGCATCAATTTTTCAATAACAGAAGAATATGTAATAGTATGGTATTTGGGGTAAAAAGCACCTGTTGGGGCTAAAATTAACATAATAAACAGCTGGCTGACGTTTCCATTTTTTGACATAATGCGGTTAGATGCATATGGTAAATATCAAATTTAAATTGGGTGTCCACCTTAAAGATAATCCCAATGTTTATAATGAAACCATTAGGCCTATATTATAAATAATATTTTTATATTTTAATATAATAAAATATAAATGATTGTTACTACTGTAAATCCATATTAAATTATTATGGATCTCCAATGCTTTCAAATCTTTACTTTACTTTGTTTCAGTTTTTTATATATTGTGATATTTAAATATTTTAATGACAGTATATTTACTGAACAAAAATGTATTATTTTCTTTATCGAATAATTTTTTTTTTACAAACTTTGCCTAAGTGATTGTGAGTGTTTTGAACAAGTATTTACTTAAACATTATTATTGTTTTAACCATATTATTTTACACTCGCTACACACACTTCCTCAACCACTGGTAAAATCCTTATGAGGTCACAATAGTGATAGCAGTCATCTTCCCATTATAAGCCTGAGGTGTGCTGTGGCTGACCACTGATAAATCCTAATGTTTTCTACAGAGCGTTTAGCCGTCATCCCATCTGAGATCATTTTACACCGACTCAATAAAGCTGTGTCTCTCTTTTGCTTTTAGAGGTCATAGCCAACCAGCCTCAGCTTCTATATATTCACTAAAACATACACACACACTGCATACTGTAGGTATACATTCCCAGATCGATGTGCCTGTCCAACTGCAGCTTATTACAGCTAACAATTTATACAAGACATGCATTTGTTACTCCGGAACGTGTTCTATGCATGATATTTGTGGGACACTGTGACTAATAGCACAGATTGTGGTAATTAATAGTAAAAGATGATGAACAGTATTGGGTAAGTACACAGCAGGTTAGTAGCCTACCTTGGAGTCGGGATCCATGTTAGCACAGAAAGACTCTTCTTGCCAGGATGGCCTTTGGAAGAGCAAAAAATAAAACTCACAGTGATTTCCAATCAATGAAATTCAGCAAATATTAAAGAATTTATAAACAAAATAAAGATATATTAGCAAACTCTTGATACACTAAACATTTAATTCATTGTCTGTTATGTTATAAAGCTTATAAGTCATATGGCATATTTACTATACTATATAATATAGTTTTGTCAATTATTACTGTGAACAGCTTTCTATGTGACTATTTGCTAAATCTTTTAGTCCATTTCTATTCTGCTTGAATGCACAAACCCAGTTCTTAAAGGTTTACTGAGGAGACAAATGTAATGTGACAGAGCCTGTCACCCATGTTACACTCTTTCACCTATAATGGTGCCTCATTGTGCTCACAAAATAAGTGAGAGTAATTGCATTTCTCTATAGCTGTCAACACTCCACAAAACACCACAGAAGCATCCAATCTCTGACCAATGTCAGGAAAAGGTCAGTCAATAGCACACCTGACATTTTTATTAGGTTATATGGTACAAAAATGTTGTATTTAGAATAGCTATCTATTGAACTTTGAATAGAACTGTTACTGCATGATTGACCCTAAATCTTGTTCAAATTGTGACATGCAACAAGTGTGGCATCAGAAGATTTTTTTGTTGTTGTTGTTGAAAGCTACCCCCCTATGGCAACTCTGTGACCTGCTTAGATGTTGTTTTTCATATATTTATGAGTGCTGTCAAATCGATTAATCATGATTAATGGATTCCAAAATGTGTTTACATAAAGTGCATCTGTGTGGCATGTTTATTCATATGCCATCTATACCACTCCATAATCTACATAACTCATAGTGAATTCCCATTGTTTTCTTCTGCTCATGACCTGATATCATAATGTTTGGAGCCTAGCCAGAGACAAAATGGCTTTCTTTTGGATCTGTCCTCAACGGACCACACCTGACTGGCTGCTGAAGATGGGATTATTTTGTGCCAAAGACGACATGTGTTCACAGGATAACCTGGTGGGTTGTGTTGCCTTCAAGCATATAAATATGTTTGTTCATTGGGGATAAACAAATGGGAAAAACAAAAATAAAATGTTTTCATCTGCAGATAACCGGAAGAATTTGGCTTGTGATGAAATGTCATTTGCAAGAAGAGTTTGAGGTGTGATGCGTTACTCCAACCAACATAAAGATTTGTAATGAATTGTTGTGTGCATGGGCGCAGAAGCAATTTATGAAACCGTTCAATTGCACAAAAAATATACAATATTTGTATACACATGATTCTATATTATTGAGGCTCATTGAACATATTATACGAGTTTATGAGCAGAACAAATTTAACACACCTGCTCCCCATTTACACCTGAGACCTTGTAACACTAAAGAATCACATGACACCGGGGAGGGAAAATAGCTAGTTGGGCCCAATTTGGACATTTTCACTTAGGGGACAGCAATTGTACACTGATATACAAGCTGTACTCTCACTACTTTACATAAAGTGTCATTTCTTCACTGTTGTCACATGAAAATATATAATAAAATAATTACAAAAAGGTGATGGGTGTACTCACTTCTTTGAGAAACTGTATGATATCATTCTGGAATTTTGACCAATGACATCATTATGTGGTCAGATATTGTAGTGTTATAACTTTTGTCCCGGCAATCGATTTCTCTACAGCTGTGCCAGTATCATGTCTCTTGTATCGCTCTCACACATTAAAATAATTTGAACTCAAATCAATACTTTTTGTCCATATGATGATTTAATGTGAAAGTAACAATGCATGGAAGAAACAGAATACTGTACAGTAAGACCCTGATGATCCTGTCATTTCACATGAACACATGTGATGCATACTATAAACGCTATAATTGTTAACCCAAAACTAGAACAAAAGGTGTTGGCATGCTGCAACTAAATATGCAACAAATTTGGTTGCTGAATGTATATCTGTATATCTATCCTCAGCTGTACAGCAGACACACAGATATAATTTCCTTACCTTTCACTTAGAGACGCCAGGGGGTTTTCAGACCGCCTGCCTCTCGATTCCAGTCGGCCCTCTGCAGAGCTCTGATAAAATCAAGAGTAGAGATTTGACGTCTGTCACAAACACAAGAAGACCACATTGAATCCAGACATCGAACAAAACGTCTCACCTTGAACTGGCTAGCTGTGAGGCTGTTAATGGTGTTTTGTTCCTCCTCTGCGCTGTAGGAGGGATGTTGCCACTGCGTGGTGCCCGTGGGCACGTGCCAATAATAGGTGCCGGTGCTGTCCCGTATAGTGCGCCATCCCGGAGGCAAATCTGAGTCTTGCTCCAGAGTCTGATCATTCCAGATGTTATCTTTAAAGAGGATGAAGAAAAAACTGCATAAGCTCTGTTGACAATATCACTAACATTCAAATAGAATTTGATGATTCTTGCGTGTATGTGTTGCCTTTTGATTTAATACTGGATTCATTTGTAACTGGATTAATATGTAACTAATAGGAACTCCCCTCATTTCTCATGCATATACATGAGATGCTGACTTCAGGGTAGTGAACACTAATCCTATCTTGCCATACATAAATTCCCCTGCGACACAGATCCAACAGACAACCATCACGCTCATGCACACACACACACACACACATGTTGGGTTTTTTTATGGGGACCATACACGCAATGGTTTTTATCATATTCCCTAACCCACCCCCTGAACCAAACATCACAAAACGTTCTGCTCTTTGAGATTAAAAAAAAGTGAATTCTGTATGATTTATAAGCTTGTTTCCTCATGGGGACCAAAACATTTTGTCTCCATTCTGTAGGGTTTACACAACACACACACACACACAATTCTGCTTTTCTGCTGTGGTTGGCCCTTTCGTTGGCTTCCTGTTTCGAAGTATTTTTACTAGGGTGGTCAAATGATTAATCGCAAATAATCGCAACCAGAATAAAAGTGTGTTAACATAATTTGTGTCTGTGTAATGTGCATATTTATTATGTATTTATTAACACACACATATTCATATTTAAGAGAACTATAAAATATAAAAATGAATAAACGTTCATATTTTATTTCAATTATTGCTAAATAGAAATACATCTATGTGTATGTTTTTATGTTTATAAATACAAATTAAGAAGCGCATACAGTATGTTGTGTATTAATAGACATATATTACGTAAACACAAACTTTTTTGCTGTATGCGATTAATCACAATTAATAGTTTGACAGCCCAAATTTTTACGCAGGCATACATTAACATTTATTTTGAAATCGATTAATCACGATTTGTCGATTTAACAGCACTAATATATACACACATACTCAAACTGTTTATATATATATATATACCTATACAATACAAATTTGATGTATATACATAAAACATATGTAGTAATATGCAGTCGAGAAACACGAAAATTATGAGATTCAATATCTAAAATTATAGAATGCACAATCCATTTGGGGCATGTTGGCTGGTCATTTTAATCCTCACACTTGGTCAAACCAAAACAGCCACACAAGCATGCACACACATGTAGAGTCTTGAGGCATATACTGTATACTCTGAGGTTGGGTCACTGGACTCAGATCTGCTCATCACAGACAGCAGATGAAGGCCTCATCTTGCCATGTGTCATTCAGCCAAAAATGAGGTCAAACACAGTTCCGTGGTATTAAAAAGGGCTGGACTATCCTTCATATGCATTATTGTTTCCATTCTCGCCCTTTCTGTCGGTCTTACACTTGTAAATGAAATACTCACATCAACACGTGGGTGGTTGCCATGATGTGAAACAATGAAGAGGTGCAGTGGATAAATGAACAATGCTCTCAGGTCTAAGAGAATATAAATACAACAAAGACACAATGTAGTGAAATTAAATTTATACAAGAAAAACTTTATTTGTAAAGTTATTTATAATTTATTTTGTATAATAATTGTTATTATACAATAAGTTCGAGTCCATGCTGTTATTAGAGCAAATGGGGGACACACGTACTACTACAATAGTCATAAATATATGCTTTTTGAGCTAGAATAATGCAAATGGCAAAAGCATAAAGAACAAAATGGTTTTAGATTTCTTGAACTATACTATGCAGTTGGCCTGTCAAAATTCATTTGAAGTAATGATGACAAAAAGGATAATGTTAATATGTTCAGCACAGTTGTAAAACATCACCGCAAGAATTAAGGTTACATAGCCCATGTTACATTATGCATTTAGCAGATGCTTTAACCCAAAGTGATTCACACATTAAAGGCATTATTAGTTTTTGTGTCCTCTGGAATTAAACCTTAATGTTGTTAGTGTAATGGCCTACCAATCCCCGAGATACACTGAAAGGGTTTATAAACTAAATTTTTGACTTATTTTTATTTTATAATGGCTATACCTGAAACCAAACAGAAAGGTTAGTTGAAATAAAAACCATTGGGTTTTCTTAACATTTTCTTAAATGTCAAGCACTTTAGAGTCATTCCGTATATTCTATACTACCCTGTACAATCTCCCAATGTTATTATCCCTCATTTTCTGTACAATAGTCTTTTATTTTATATATACATATTTTAGAATCTTTTACACTGTAAATCTTATTATATTTGTATTGTCATTGTGTTAAATGTCTGTACTAGAAGCTTCCAACACCAAAGAAAATTCCTTGTTTGTACAAGAACACTTGGCAATAAAGCTCTTCTGATTCTGATTTCAGGTTTATGCCCTGAGACTCAACAGCATACATTAAAGAGCAGCTGTGTGTCCTGAATTATAGTTGCCTGAATTAATCTCTAGTTTAGGAACCCTTAACATCAATGCATCTGTCTCACAAATAACACAATGTGGGAGACCCGGTGGGACATTTGGAGAGAAAGCAACGCTATCTGTAAACCTGTGTGTGCGTTAGACATCCTCAAAACTGGGTCAGTTGTGACACGATATTGTCGGGCACGGGTGCAGAAGTTGCCTTTGAATCTCACTGACACACAGCCATAGAGAAGAGAGAGAGAGGCAGAGCGGGAGAACATGTTTCATACTATAATAATACAAACAAAAAGAATTTAGACTGCAGCCTCCATCCAAACTGCAGCATCCTTCACAACTTTAAAAAACAGCTAAAAACCTGCCTGTTCTGCATTTATTTCACAAACCAACAACTGTCTGTCTTGTGTACAAAAAAAAAGATTCTTGATGTACATTCTCTCCTTTGCTAACTCAAGCTTTAATCCTCTATTACACTTTAATAAAATGTAAACATTTTTTATATTAATAAGCCATGACAGCCGAAAACATGGTCGTTTTCACAGCCAACAGGTTAATAAACTATATTACTTGGCAAAAGAGTTAACAGCTTATCACAAATCCATCATTTTTATCACCTCATGATGGAGTCCAAAACAATTTTATTTACAGTACATCACCTCAGAATATTACGTGTTTAAGTGTCTACGTGAGGGTTGTCATCCCCCGAGATGATCTATCACGGCAAGATCGAACTCCTCTGTTTTTCTAATGCCACCCCTCTTTCCTCCCCTCTTGCAGGCCATAAAAAGCGGAAGGTGTTGCCATTACATTTTTTGTGTTTTGGACTGGCTGAAAAGAAAGCACAGACAAAAGAAAGGCTGCAGGAAAATAAAGTCTAATTTTGGTCACCTACAGGATCCTCCTGATGTTATTTCTGTGCTTGGACCTGACTACCACAAGCATTTTTAAATAAACAGTAAAAAATTGATAAATCTCTGGTTTCAAGAAAAACTGCTTCACTTTCTGAAATTATGAGATCACAGCTCAAGAAACATAGGTGGGGCTACAATTCACATCCAGCACTCACGCCCAAGTCCAAGGCTAGATGTCATGATAACAACAATTGAGTGCCTCATGCGTGTGGGGGGATTGATGGGAGGATGTTTGTGAATTATTGATGTTCTCCTGAGAAGGCCTGCAATGCCTGACGAGTCCCTATAGAAACTGCAATATGGAGAGAAAGAATGTGTTTGTGTCCACATTCATTGTTTAACTGATAGCAGAAAAAGCATTGTCTACCATAGGTTGCATTCTAATTGAAATAGACGCCTATGCGGGGCACTTTGACTCACTGTGAGTCTCTTCAACAAGCCACATGATTTGGCATTCCAATCCTTTGTGCTGAGTATGCAAGCACTCATGCAATTCATTCTCGAAAATGACAAACAAAGTAACTGGGTTTTAATCAGTAAACGCTTTTCAACACCCAGTCATTCCCTAAGAGAGACTACAAGAAGAGGAAGAGAACGTTTCATTGAATTGATCGAAGACTCTCTTTTTCTCGCAGTGCACTTGGCTGCCCTGAAACCCATTACAGGCAGTGTCATCTAAACAGCAATTTAGATGTGTCTGCATTGGTCTTCGAACAAAAAAGCTCTCATATGGCAAGAAGAGACCACTCCTATAAAGTAAAGTGTGAGCTGAAGAATTCCCTGACTCATGTTTAAGACAAAGATTACAGCAGTACAACTAACCTAACTCTTGGTCTGTATAAATAATGTTGCCCCCAAGTAAACTATAATCTATACTTTCCCACTATGGTAGTCAACGATGTCCAAAAAATGTCAATTGCTATTTTTTCCCAAAATCTTGTGCAAGTGTATACAGGTTTGAACAACTTGAGGGGGGGGGGGTAAATGACAGAAATTTCATTTTTGGGTTGAGTATCCCTTTAAGAATATTTCCTGGATGTGTAGATTCAGTATACATAATCCGCGAGACACAGTGACACAGACAAGCTGCATCATACAAAATCAAAGTCTAGAATAAGAAGAGAAAAAAACTAAAGATGCATCATGCAAAAAAGGTGACGCTTCACAAAAGAAAAGAGAACAAAAAAATCTGTAGCTCATCTATCCTTTAGTTTTATTTATTAATTTAGTGCACAGCCACCTTATTTATTTTGCCCTTTTACTGTATATTTACATTTGACAAAACAGTTTTTCCAAATGTTCATGCTTTTTGTAAATTTCGCAAGACTACTTATAAAGGAAACAGGTCAAATGTAAAACAGAAGGATAAGCAGCTATTGATCACAGTTGAAACAGTTTGTGCTGCACTTATCCAACCAATGTTATAAATATCGCTGCTTTCCTTCTAAAAGTGTTTGTCAGTATTTAATAATTTAGGTTTTTTAATTTACTGAAAAACAGTGAATTTGGAAATCCAAGGTTTTGGAAGGACAGTGACGATATGTAAAGTACTTGGTATGAAATGGAGGGCCAGGCACATGAAGCGGAACAGGTTTAGGACCGTGAAGCAGAGGCGGACCTGGGCCGTAGAGCAGAGTCCTTCCTGCCTCGACTAAGATGGACACTACTCAGTTCCCTGCCTCGTCCAAGATGTCCACCACTGGACTTCCGCAGGCAGGGCTGGAACATGGTTGAGGTAGAGAACTCTGAGGGGGCCATATTGGCGCAGCCAGGAAGCTCACCAGGTTCAGAAATGACCTAAGGAGCACAGCCCAGACACACAGCAAGGCAGCAGCTACCACCGGCAGAGCAGACTCTAAGGGCAGAACCTCAGGAAAGGACACCTTGGGGACCACCGGACCTAGGAAGACCAGCTAACTGTACTGACGCCACTGGAGTGTCTTTCAAACTAGAGACCAGATATTTGAACCTGGAACCAGCCATCATGCGAGCGGATTTTGGACTGGCGACCATCTTGCTACTGGGCTATGGACTGGCGGCCGTCTTGTAAGCAGGCTTTGGACTGACGGCAATCTTGCAAGTGGGCTCAGGACTGGTGGCCATCTTGCAAGCTTAACCTGTTTGGTGACAGGGTTTGATTGTTTGAGTCTTTGTCCGTAGGCCGAGTACATGAACAAAGAGATGTGGTCTTAGGAAGAAGCCCTCCCCTCTTGCCTCGCTTTCGTCGCCGTCTCTGGAGTGCTCTTCCCGGGTCAGCTACCTCGCTCTCGCTCGATGCTTCGGGGCCTTCCTGAGGGTGGTGGCGATGACTGTGGGGAGACTAGTGTGTTGTTTCACCTGGGGTATAAAACCGCTGAATTCATGATGGTTGGCTGAATTAGCAATGTCTGATGTACGCTAGCATTGCACAGCATTTGTGCACAGCAGATAAAACAGAAGAAAAAAAGAACGAAAAAACAGCATTCGAGAGTGGAGCGAGCAAAGATCTAAAAGTCTAGGCTTTAAACTCTCTCAGGACAAAAGAGAGAAAAACTGAAAAAAATAATACAATACACTACACTATTGTCACACTGCAGGGCGGATCAGAGAATTCACCACAGGGATTTACTAGAATGCCAGAAGGATAATACAAGTCACAATCAAACATAAATGTAAATGACAAAATAATCCAAATGTATAGGTAATATTCTATAAACAGACAACTCCGGTAGTAATCCAAAAATTCAGGTGATAAATCACAAATGAAATAACTCAGGTAAGAATCCAAATGCCCAGGTATTATTCCATAAACGAACAACTCAGGTGGTAATCCAAAAGTCCTGTTAAAGTTCCTCAGTTAGATAGATTTGTGTAAATAATCCAATAACTCACACGGACAGCATGCGATATACGCCAAGCAGACTGAACACTAACATGGGTTAAATGGGAGAGTTATATGGAGTCCAAAAACAAGGCGCAGGTTAGAGTGTAGTCAGAAGGTTGGGGAAAGTGACCGGGAAGGACGGTGAACAAGCACTGATTCAGGAGGTGTGGCCAGCGGACATGCTGGGTTAGTTACAACTATATGAAGAAAAATTGTGTTAAATCAATGGCCATATAATCCCAATGGCGTTATGCCCGTGTGAGGTCAAACTGGGAGGATTAAGATTTGAAGTCAGCATTGAACCAAAACATCCATCTAGGACTAAAGCCTTACTCCTTCAATAAATCAAGAGGCAAGCCACACCATTTCTACTCTAAAAACCCGTCAGAACACATCCTTTCAAGAAGACAGGCAAAATTTCACTCACTAAATGTCCAACAAATTTGATTAATCAAGTAAATTGGACTCAAATGCAAATGATTCCTGTACATCAACGGAAGATCCTGACAGATCACCCATCAGCATACACATGGCACGATTAAGCAAACACAAATGTGCCTGTGCGTGGAAAATATCTAAATCCTTGAGAATACCTTTAATGTCAATGGCTTTGAAGAGGCTATCATTCACTCACACAATCATTCATATGCATTCTCTCGAACACGTTTCATCTCTATGTGGTAAACAGATGTTATTTGTAGAGCGATGACTTTGTGAGGATGCGGTAAGGACACAATCTGTGTTCCAAACGCAGTTTTCAAGTGACTTTGAAGAAAATCACTATCTAGAGGCTTGGTTTACATTTTGCCGGCTCAGGTTACTTTCTCATTTTTTTGCACATGCATCAAAATAAAAAAAAATTGTCTGAATGTAGTTTGGCAGATTATGGTAACTTTGTCAGTAAATATTTTTTTTGATTCTAACAATTCCAGCTACTAAATGTGTAGCATTTGACCCTACGTGGTTAATATTGGTTAATAAAGATTAAGCATTTTTGGTTGGACCTTTCTGTGTAAAAGCAACAAGTATAAAATAATGTCACTGCAACTATATCAATGTAACATAATTTATAATGGGGAGGAGTTTATCTGGTCTATCTGAAGCTTAATCTTGTGCGGGCAAATTCTGTTCCTGTACTTCCATAATCTAATCCTCCAACAGATGCATAATCCCAGCAAAACTGTGTAGTTGGCAATGACCGGGAATGAATGAATGCCTGACCCTCTGAGAGAAAAGACAACACTGTCAACAGGCAAACCACTCAACTTTTTTGTTTCTTTGAGTTTCAACAATATCAAGAGCATGTGATTGTATGTCTTAAATAATTAATTTAATTAATACAATTAATAATTTTTAACAGGAGCTCTGATGGCTGGTTATGGCACAGCCCTTGTAAAGTCCCCTAATGAGTGAGCATCGGAACATATGAACAACAGGCAATGATTCATTCAAGCCCGAAACTCCTCTATGCTTACAACCCACGCTATGGCAACCCTGAGAAGAGACGCAGTCAGCAGAGAAAGAGTAGAAAAAAGTGCAGGTTCCGTGTATTCCTGTACCTACCGTCATAGTTGACGATGATTATGGCGAGCATGTAATCCTTGCCCAGCATGGTGTCTTCCGGAAAGCCCCCTAAGGTTTACTCTGATACATTCCAGTTCGTAATGTCCCAACACCACCAACAAACTCTGCAGCAAACACTCAAACACTGGGTGACCACCAGACTCGGACAGGCAGGGATACAACTAGCATGCCAAGACTATTAAAATCACGCTCCTCTTTTACTCTTTCGATTCTTCTTTAATGCAGCACCAGGTTATTTCACTGCTGTGTAGGTGATGCCATTCAAATTAACCTCTTCCTTCTTTCTTCACTGTCTGTGAGATCGCACTCTCCTCTTTTCTCTTCACGTCTGGCCGAGTCTGATGCTGTTCATCCGATGGCTTCGCTCTCCCTCTCTCTCGTTACTCTGTGTCTCTCACTCGGTGTATTCTGTAATTCAGTAATGCCTGCAGCTTCACCCCCCCCCCACCATCAGCTCATGGTGGTGCCTTAAGGATGGCTGAATATCTACCTGATGAAAGCAAACACTATGCCACCTTCTCCACGTAGAACAATGGCGGTATGAGGGCTGTTAACATAGAATGAACAAATATTACATGATACACATTCAATGTAGAAGATAATGGGATTTTCCAGTATAAGAATTATCAATGACGTGTGTTTCTAAGAATTACTTCCTCCGATAGGCTAAACACAATAAGGTAGAGCATAACCATCTGTCGGTGAAGCATATTTTCGTTTGGCATGCTGATAACGTCATTCAGTATGCATTCTTGGTTTTATTCCTATAAAATAACATGGGTCAGAATACATAAAGATAAAAAATATTAAAAATATATTACAATAGCTTCATTAGACAGGGGATCGTTTAAGTATATCATTAGATGCTTCATCACTTAAGAGTATCGAGCCATATTTAATAATGACTTACAATATTGTATATAAATATATGCATTTGTTATGACTGACATAGCTACACGGGACATTATTTTAAATACATTTCTGTTGTAAACACAAAGATTCGCGTGTTTAAAGCTCTGCGGTTTGCGTTTAAAGCTCTGTGGTTTGCGTTGTTTTGGTCCACCTTAATTCCACCCGTCATGACTCCATGCCCGTCATCGTCCAGCCTCCGTTTGCATCATCCCTAAGGTTGCCGTGGCAACAACTTCTCTTGTTGCGAGCGTCTGTCTCTTCTGCAGTCACAAACAGAGATATTTCGATAATTCGTATTACAGCCGGGCGTAGCTGCAGATTATATAGTTACCAATCCGAGTGTCATTAATGTCACACACCTCGTGTAATTAGCCTATAGGAACACGTTATATCGTTAATCAAATAAACAACATAATAAAAAATATACATAAAGTGCATAATCGATCAGGTAAAATACTTGTGCACATCTATATTAATAAAATAGTATTGAAATTATATTATAAGTAGCATCGATTGTTTCAAATGACTTACATACGACGATAACAAATATAGGTAGTAAAACTAGATGCCGCATTGAAGCGCGAGGCACGTAGAAGTGTCAACCATCTTGGAACGGTCCAGTGACGTCGCCCACTGTTCCAAAATGGCGGACTACCTACGTATAGCGCATAGCCCATAGAAATAGATACTAATGCGTCATCTAGTTTTTATATCTGTGTGTAATATAATACATTTCATACCTTAAACAGAACATTTATTATCAAAACATTCCCTCAGTACTTGTTCCATACATTATAGAAAGGAGCCATAACGTGTCTTGCGGTGTATCGCACACTGAATGACGTTTTGGTGTACGGAATTCTGGGATAAGTAGTCCGTTTGCTGCAGGACTCGCTTGAATTTCTTCATGGATAGGCGTAAGAAATGTATGAAATGCGCCCCAGGCAGGTGGACGTGCCCCCATCTTGGAACGGTCCACTGACGTCATTCACATTTTGTAAAATGCCCCAATTCTGCGCAGCCATGGGTGTGAAAACCACAGGGATCAGAATCCCCAAAAATGGGATAACTTTTCGTTGTTGTCGTGTGTTAAGTGTAGCAGATATAATGTTTGAGTTTACAAAACACGAAATATGTTTCCATAATCATGTTCAGTCAGCTTGTTCTTGGGTCTTAACGGACCGGCTCTCGGCTCTCTCCGTTGCAATATGGCGGACGACCTAGCAGCAGTGACAGCGGCAGGCATCTAGCTGTTTATGGTCACAGTAATGTGAGGTCCGACCAAAGTAATCAAATATAGAGCGGGCTGTGGACCACTCATGCGTTTCAGGCCGCACAATCGATCCCAAAAGCTTTGATCTCATTCAAGCGGTCATGGCGGATAAGGTTGGTTTCCTGCAAACTCATATATATGTTTCATTACATTTTTTCTGTTATACTCCATTTAACTTTGCTTTCGGTTAATGAAAAGTTTTTTTATCACTAAATGTCGATGAAAAAAGTTGTGTCAAAATGGCTGTTCCGTACAGTCGTTGGGATGGTGTTATTGTTACAAGTGTTGTATTGTAATCTAGTTTCTCTTCAACGCGTATCTATTATGACAAAGCTATAAAAAGTACTACAATGTTTTCATCATATCACTGCTATATGAATCATATTAAAAGTTACATTTCTGGGGACACATCCGAGATGACTCAGAATTCCATATCCCAGAATTAAAACAAGGTGTTTTCTGTGTATGCTACTTCAACAGGATCCATTCAAGCAATTTAAAGATCTGTCCATGCTTAAAGACCAGCTGGAAGACATTCAGCGTAGGGTGGAGAATGATGTTCAGGTTGGTGTCCCACAGGCTGACACATTCTCAAATCAGCAATATATTGAGTCAAAAAACAACAACCTTGTCTCTCTTCCTCATTTAGGGTGGAAGTGTCCTCAGTTCTCCCTTCCTCAAGGGTTTTTTGGCAGGGTACGTGGTGGCAAAGCTGCGGTCCTCTGCAGTTTTGGGAGTTCTTGTAGGGACCTGCACGGGCATCTACGCTGCTCAGAGCTATCAAGTGCCAAACATCGAGCAGACCATGAAAGACTACTTCAGTTCGTTCAAGAAGGGGCGATAAAGGGAAACTTTAAAACCATCTCAGAGAAACAGTGCCTGGTCCAGGAACTTGAACACACTCTTCATCTTGTTTTCAGATTGTTTTTATTGCCTTCTAGTGTTTCACAATGTTGCAACTCATCAGAACACACCAAATTATTAGGAATGCTTAGCTATATTAAAGATATATTGGCAGCTCTTTATCTTAGCACCCTTTAGTTTATTTTCTGTTTAAAACCTGAATGCAAAGCATATTTAGTTACAATTTTTTTTTTGAAGAATATGAAGATGGTGGTAAAAATGGCCAATACTTTCATCTTTATTAGTCTTGTTGATGTTATCATGTTTCATATCATGCCTGTGGGGTTTATGTTATTATGTGCCGTTACATACTTTTTTGCCAAGAACCGTCTGGAGTTTATTTCATGTAGACAATTTGGTACAACATACACATTGTATATAACGTGGATTTGTAAAATTCTGTTACATGTCAAATTTAAGAGGTTGGTTCTTGAAAAGTTATACTAAATTTTGCACTTTAGCTCTTCCACTTCTGTTTTCAGGAAACAGAAAGCCACTGTTGGGAAGTGAAATTTCAGTCCTATTTTACATGGCATTTTAGATGGAGTATTATAATGTATGAGAAAAATAAAAAACAGACTTCAATTACTAACGTTTCATGGTTAAGACTGTTGGGAACATTTTTTCTATTGGCATGTGTTATTGTAAAACTATGATAATATTTTTTGAAATATTACTACGTTGCATGCTGAAGTTTAAGACGTTTTGAAAGTGTACTATTTTACCAAATAAAAACTTAAAATTTGACTTTTGATAAACTTGAATCACTCTTTGCATTTAGTATATATAAAAATATGGTAAAATGCTAATTCATATAGTTTGTAAAATTCTAGGGTTCGAAAAATCTGAACACAAACAACATGTTAGTAATTTATTTTATTTCCCCTTTTTGTTACCTCTCAATCTG